>NC_092377.1:6385064-6691314 GCF_030028105.1 Mobula birostris | reverse complement strand
ATCAAGGTGACCTTGGATCCCATGCCTCCTTACTTTCTGAATAAGCATCACATGTGGAAGCTTATCAAATACCTTACTAAAATCTATATACACTACACCCACTGCTCTACCTTCATCTATGTGTTTTGTTACATCCTCAAAGATGGCTGAAATTGAAAATAGAATTGAAAGTACCCATTTCAAATCTACTTCCCATTCCCATTCCGATATATCAGTCCATGGCCTCCTCTAATGCTGTGATGAGGCCACATTCAGGTTGAAGGAGCAATACTTTATATTCCATCTGGGTAGCCTCCAACCTGAGGGCATAAACGTTAATTTCTTGAACTTCTGGTAATTACCCCCCCCCCCCACCTTCACTAACCCCATTTCCATTTCCCTCTTCCCCTCTTCCTCTCTCACTTACCTGCCCATCATCTCCCTCTGGACCTTAATCTCTTTCATCAATCAATTTGCAAGCTCTTTACTGCACTCCTTCCCCTCTCCCCGTTTCACCTATCACCTACCATCTTGTTCTTCTTCCTCTCTTCCAACCTTCTTACTCTGACTTCTCCTCTTGAAGGGTCTTGGCCCGCAACATCAACTGTTTTATATTTTATATAGATGCTGCCTGGCCTGCTAAATTGCTTCAGCATTTTGTGTGTGTTGCTTCAAATTTCTATGTCACTGCCCCGTCTACCTGTGACACCATTTTCGGGGAACTGTCAATACTGTATTTTCCCTGCACTTCTTGTGTTTCTGAAATTACTCACTTTGCCCACGTCCGTTAAATTCCATCTGCTGCTCTTTGGCCAAACTTCCCAAGTGATGTGGATCTTGTCGTAATCTCAGACAACTTTCTCCACTGTCTGCTATACCACCAGCATTGCTATCTTCCACAAATTGATTATATTCTCATGCAAATCATTAATACAATTACAAGAAGCAGGAGACCTCTTAGTCACCAGTGGTTGCCGCCCTCTAATTAGAAAAGCAACCACCCTCTTACATATACCATCAAGCTGATTTTATATTCATTCGGCTCGTTCACAATGGATCCCTTGAGATCTCCTGATGACTTCCTTCTCCAACCTAATAAACATGTTTTCCTCCTTCAGGGGGAAATGGCCGGTGTTCTATCCAACCTGTATTACAACGCCAAGGATGTGAAGGATCTGGTGTCTGCCTATAAACGTGAAGGACAGAAGGGTTTTCAATTGGCCATCGAGAGAAAATCCAAGCAGTTCGAAAATGTACAGATCCGGATTGCGGTGATGGGTGAAGGTGGTTCGGGCAAATCGACCCTGATCAATGCTCTGCTTGACTTGGATGAGAATGAGGAAGGGGCTGCCCCAACTGGCAGCACAGAGACCACCACTGAAATAAAACCTTACCCCCACCCCACCCTTCCTAACGTTCAGTACTATGACTTCCCCGGGTTGAATACACCAAGGTTTCCGGTGAAAAAATTTATGAAGGAAACCAACTTTTCCCAGTATGATTTGGGCATCATTGTCACTAATTCTCGGTTCACAGAGAATGACAAGTTACTGGCTGAGGCACTGAAGAAGGCGGGCAAACCTTTCTACCTGGTGCGCTCTAAAATGGACGACACTAAAAGGGCAGAAAGCCACAAGAAGGGTTACAACCAGGAGGATATGTTCCGGAGAGTGAGAGAATATTGCGTCTCCTCACTGCGGGCAGCAGGGATAGAGAAACCTACTGTTTTTCTCTATTCTGCATTTGACCTTGAGGACTTTGATTTTCCTCAACTAAAGAAGGCTGTGGTATCCAATCTCATGGAGACACAGAAGAATCTGTTCACCGCAGCTCTCCCCAACACATCTGAAGCTGCTATAGAGGGAAAACGTGAGGCTCTGCGGCCATTCATCCAGATGCTGTCCGCCATATCGGGGGGTATCGGTGCAGTTTCCATTCCGGGTTTGTCTCTTGCCTGTGACCTGGTGCTCATTATCTCTGGTATCCTGTTCATACAGAAGAACCTTGGTCTGGATGAGGCATCCCTCCGCAGACTGGCCCAGAGAATGGGGACCAGTGTAGCAGATCTGCGGAGAGGTACAGAGCACATCTGGGTGTTTGGGGAGATCACACGTGAGCAGATCCTGCTGTTGTTGCAGAGAAGCAACGTGGCATTGGCTCTGACAATTGCTGAGCCCTTCCTTGACTTTGTCCCCATTCTGGGCTCTGTCTTTGGAGCAACATCATCCTTTGCAGTGACTCTCATGATGCTGAACAATTCGCTGGATACAATGGTGGAGACAGCTAAAATTGTCCTGAAAAATGCCAAGGCAGCCGCTTCCTCTGAAGGCATTGGTAACTGAGGGCTGTTATCAGAGTGCCCCTCTTACTCTATCCCGGAGGGATTGCCAAATCATCCTGATATCTATCACCTGAAATCAATGTCTTTCTGGCACCCCATCCCCATCTGGACAAGAGATTCTGCAGATACTGGAAATCATGAGCAACACACAGCAGGAACTCAGCAGGTCAGGCAGCATCAATGGAGGGGGATAAACAATCCATCAGGACTCCTGTTAATCCTCACACGGCTTGAGTCCAAGTGTTTCCCGTTACCCCTATAAGGAGGGCGATCTCTGTTACCATCATTTCCAGGAGCTGTTTCTCTATTGTCACTTCCTGACCCAGTGAACAACTCAACTCTTCCAGGTTTATTTCAGATTTCCAGCATCTGCAGCATTTTGCATCAGAATGCCTCACAATTTAATTTAGATTCAGTTATCCTGGTGTAGATGTTTAATGTCACAAACACAAGAAATTCTGCATATGCTGAAAATCCAAAGCAACACACACAAAATGCTGGAGGAACTCAACACGCCAGGCAACATAAGATCATAAGACCATAAGACAAAGGAGCAGAAGTAGGCCACTTGGCCCATCAAGTCTGCTCCATCATTATATCATGAGCTGATCCATTCTCCTATTTAGTCCCACTCCCCCGCCTTCTTACCATAACCTTTGATGCCCTGGCTACTCAGATACCTATCAATCTCTGCCTTTAATACACCCAATGACTTGGCCTCCACTGCTGCCCGTGGCAACAAATTCCATAGATTCACCACCCTCTGACTAAAAAAATTTCTTTGCACTTCTGTTCTGAAAGGTCGCCCGTCAATCCTTAAGTCATGCCCTCTTGTACTAGACTCCCCCATCATGGGAAACAACTTTGCCATATCCACTCTGTCCATGCCTTTTAACATTCAAAATGTTTCTATGAGGTCTCCCCTCATTCTTCTAAATTCCAAGGAATATAGTCCAAGAGCGGACAAATGTTCCTCATATGTTAACCCTTTCATTCCTGGAATCATTCTAGTGAATCTTCTCTGTACCCTCTCCAATGTCAGCACATCCTTTCTTAAATAAGGAGACCAAAACTGCCCACAGTACTCCAAGTGAGGTCTCACCAGCGCCTTATAGAGCCTCAACATCACACCCCTGCTCCTATGCTCTATTCCTCTAGAAATGAATGCCAACATTGCATTCGCCTTCTTCACTACTGACTCAACCTGGAGGTTAACTTTAAGGGTATCCTGTACGAGGACTCCCAAGTCCCGTTGCATCTCAGAACTTTGAATTCTTTCCCCATTTAAATGATAGTCTACCTGTTTATTTTTTCTGCCAAAGTGCATAACCATACACTTTCCAACATTGTACTTCATTTGCCACTTCTCTGCCCATTCTTCCAATCTATCCAAGTCTCTCTGCAGACTCTCCGTTTCCTCAGCACTACCGGCCCCTCCATCTATCTTCGTATCGTCAGCAAACTTAGCCACAAAGCCATCTATTCCATAATCCAAATCGTTGATGTACAATGTAAAAAGAAGCGGCCCCAACACTGATCCCTGTGGAAAACCACTGGTAACCGACAGCCAACCAGAATAGGATCCCTTTATTCCCACTCTCTGTTTCCTGCCAATCAGCCAACGCTTTATCCACGTATGTAACTTTCCCGTAATTCCATGGGCTCTTATCTTGTTAAGTAGCCTCATGTGTGGCACCTTGTCAAAGGCCTTCTGAAAATCCAAATATACAACATCCACTGCATCTCCCTTGTCTAGCCTACTGGTAATTTCCTCAAAAAATTGTAATAGGTTTGTCAGGCAGGATTTTCCTTTAAGGAATCCATGCTGAGTTCTGCCTATCTTGTCATATGCCTCCAGGTACTCTGTAACCTCATCCTTGACAATCGACTCCAACTACTTCCCAACCACCAACGTCAAGCTAACAGGTCTATAATTTCCTTTTTGCTTCTTTGCCCCCTTCTTAAATAGTGGAGTGACATTTGCAATCTTCTAGTCTTCCGGAACCATGCCAGAATCTATCGACTTTTGAAAGATCATCGCTAATGCCTCCGCAATCTCCACAGCTACTTCCTTCAGAACACGTGGGTGCATTCCATCTGGTCCAGGAGGTTTATCTGCCTTTAGCCTATTCACGCTTCCTGAGTACTTTCTCTGTCGTAATTGTGACTGCGCACACTTCTCTTCCCTACCACCCTTGAGTGTCCGGTATACTGCTGATGTCTTCCTCAGTGAAGACTGATGCAAAATACTCATTCAGTTCCTCTGCCATCTCCTTATCTCCCATTACAATTTCTCCAGCATCATTTTCTATCGGTCCTATATCTACTCTCACCTGTCTTTTACTCTTTATATACTTGAAAAAGCTTTTAGTATCCTCTTTGATATTATTTGCTAGCTTCCTTTCATAGTTAATCTTTTCTCTCTTAATGACCTTCTTGGTTTCCTTCTGTAAGGTTTTAAAAACTTCCCAATCCTCTGTCTTCCCACTAATTTTTGCTTCCTTGTATGCCCTCTCCTTTGCTTTAACTTTGGCTTTGACTTCTCTTGTCAACCATGGTTGCATCCTTTTTCCACTCGAAAATTTCTTCTTTTTTGGAATCTACCTGTCTTGCACATTCCTCATTTCTCGCATAAACTCCAGCCACTGCTGCTCTGCCTTCTTTCCCGCCAGTGTCCCTTTCCAGTCAGCCTTGGCCAGTTCCTCTGTAATTTCCCTTACTCCACTGAAATACCGACACATCAGATTTCGGCTTCTCTTTTTCAAATTTCACAGTGAACTCAATCATGTTATGATCACTGCCTCCTAAGGGTTCCTTCACCTCAATCTCTCTAATCACCTCCGGTTCATTACACAATACCCAATCCAGTACAGCCGATCCTCCAGTGGGCTCAACAACAAGCTGTTCTAAAAAGCCATTTCGCAGACGTTCTACAAATTCTCTCTCTTGAGATCCAGTGCTGACCTGATTTTCCCAATCTATGGAAAAGAATAAACAGTCGACAGTTTGAGCAGTGACACTTCATCAGAACTGGAGGGTCTGGTGGTCCACCTACCAATGACCAGTTCCAGCGACAGCAGGTTGGCAATGATTACATCCTCCCCCCTATTCAGTGCCAGGTCCAGTAAGATATGGATTCATGTCAGTGTTCCCAGCTTCAATGTCGAATCGTTCCACTCAATGAATTTAATTTCCTCAGCCCTGCTGGAATTTAAATTCAATCTCCTGTGCTATTGAGTCCAAGTATCAATGCAGTAGTTAAATCTGACAAGTACTGTGCACACACCCCTCATCATAGTCCAGCTTAATGTTTGTTTTTTTTCTTCTGTAATATTTCGATGTACTTTTGAATTGTGATTAAAAGATCTGACAGAAGCAAGCAACTGCCTCTCGGTCAGTGCTCATTCTTTGTGAACAGCGATGAATTCCATTCACCTTCAGGAATCCCGGTCCCCAGTGCAACCAGGTGACTCAGTGTATCAGGGAGAGAGGGCAGGGTAACAACACAGAGGTTTTACTGCACAGCAGGTGGCAGCATTACTGGCTCGAAATACAATACATAGGGTTATAGATGCAAAGAGTAGCACAGCAGAAAAACAGACTGTTCGGCCCAGCTAGTCCTTGCCGAAATCTTTAACACCCAGTCGATAGTCGGGGACCCCCTACTGGGCTCAACCGTGAGCTGCTATGAAACACCACCTTGTAAACATTCTACAAATTCACCCTCTTGAGATCCAGCACCAACCTGATTTTCCTGACCTACCCCTCTTACTGTCATGACATTGTACTTCTGGCATGCATTTCCTATTTCCCATTGTAATTTGTAGACCAGATCTTTACTACTGTTTGGGGATTTGTATAGAACTTGCATCAGAGCCTTTTTATGTATGCAGTTCCTTGGCTCCATCCACAGTGATTCAACTCCTTTTGACCCTTTGTCACCTCTTTCTTATTGTATGATTTCATTTTTGTTTACACCATCCACTCCTACCTCCTTGTCTGTCCTTTCGATACAATGTGTATCCTTGGACATAAAGCTCTCTGCTATAATTTTCTTTAAGTCATGATTCAGTGATACACACATCATATATGCCATCTGTAATTGTGCTACAAGTTCATCTAACTTATTCTGTATCCTGCGCCAATTCAATATAACATATTCAGTCCTCTATTCACCCTTCAAGAAAAAATCTGCAGATGCTGGAAATCCAAGCAACCTGCATAAAGTGCTGGAGGAATTTCCTCTGGCGTTTTGAGTGTGTTTCTCTATTCACCCTTTTCAATTTTGTCCGCCTCTGGTATTTCAATTCATCATGTCGACTGCAATTTTTACCCATCTTCGGCCTCATTTTGCTAGGAGAGGCATTACACATTGCCTCTGTTTGTGAATCAACTACCTCATCCTCAGCAATATCACTCTCGTTCCCACAGTACCCGCACCCACCCCGATAAACTCTAGCAAACCTGCCCGTAAGGATATTGGTCCCACTTGTGTTCAGGTTTAACCCGTTCCTTTTGTACAGGTCCTACCTTCTGCAGAAGAACCATAAATCTGAACCCCTGGCACCTGTACCAGTTCCTCAGCCACACGTTCACTGCCAAATCATGCTCTAATTATTCTCATGGCACGTGGTACAGGCAGCAATCTAGGGATTACTACCCTGGTGGCCTGTTCCTCAGCTTTCTACATACTCCCTAAAATCTCTCTTCAAGATCTCTGCACCTTTTCTACCTACGTTATTGGTGCCAATATGTATCAAGACTTCTGGCTGCTCGCCCTCCCCCTCGAGAATGCCAAGAACCCGATCCAAGACATCCCTGACTGACCCCGGCACCTGGGAGGCAATATTCCATCTTGATGTCTCTATCGCACCCACACCATTTGGCCTCTGTTCCTCTTTCTATGGAATTTCCTACTACCACTGTAGTGCTCTTCACCTCTCTGCTCTTCTGAGCCACAGGCACCAGGCTCAGAGCCAGAGACCCGGTTACTGTGGCTTCCCACACCCCCACCTCCCCGTCGTAGGTCGTCTCTTCAACTTATTATTGAGGAAAAAAGCAACAGGTGTACTCTGCATAGCTGCCCATTTCCTTCATTCTCCTGACAGTCACTCATTTACCTGTGTCCTGCAGCTTCGGGGTGACTACCTCCCAGCGGCTCCTGTCTATCACCTCCTCATTCTTCCATACAAGCTGAAGATTATCGAGTTGTAGCTCCAATTCCTTCATACATTCTCTGAGAAGCTGCAGCTCGGTGCACCTGGTGTAGATGTGTTGATCTGGGAGACTGGACGTCTCACACACAGTAGAAAACAGTGCCCCTGGAGCCATTCTCACTGCACTACCGATCCCTAAATGATGATGAATGAAGAATTAAGAAGAAAGATAGAAACTTATCAGATACTTACCCCGCCAAAGCCACTTCAAACATTGACCGACTCACAGCAATGGCTGCTCCAAGAATGACCGCACTGCTTGCACTTGGGTTATTTTTATTCACCCTTTCTAATTCAATTCAATTCATATTTAATTGTATTTTAACCATAAATGATACCCATCAATACAACCAAACAGTATTACTGTGGGGTCACGGTGCAAAGACACAAACCCAACAGACACACTGTAAGATCACAATCACGTAATAAGAGCCCTGAGACCGAGGCCCACCCCCTCCCCACGATGCCGTAACTTGACACATACAAGTCAATAAACCCAACGTTGTTGTAAAAATGCAACAATGCAGAACATGTATGTATTTATGTAATGGCTTCTCTGTAATATTTCACTGCTAAGGCTAATGTAATGGCTTCTCTGTAATGGTTAACTGCTGAGGTAATAGTTTCTTTGTAGCAGAAATGTTTGGGTTATGGCTGAAGATAATAATGCATGTTAGCCAATTCGGATTCTGTTGCCCTGTCTGGTGATCCTGGAAGCTGTTGGTTTCGCAGGCTTTGGAGAGAGGGATGAAGAGAGAAGACGCGAATGGAGAGATTCAGTAGGCTGCCAGACGCAGTGGACTCTGAGCGGGGGTCCGAAGGTCGGCGATGTTCGGAGGAGATCGAATGGTGGGAGGAAGACTACTGAGTGAGCTCCAACGATTGTGCACAGACTGTTAAGTAAGATTGGTGCCCTTTTTCTTTTATATTTTGTTTCTCTACCAATCACAAGGTCAAAGTAAGAGCTTATAAAGCTTAATCATTTAATTGCATATTGTGGGGTACTGATTTGTAATGGGACAAATCGCGCAGCATCCACCCAAACGAGATTTCTTAAGTTTGGCCGGGCGGGGGTGGGGTTACCACCCCCAAGATCAAGCCGCTAGGTGAAGCCAGTGTTACATATGTATATATCTATACATATAGTATATAGATATATCGTTCAGAACCCCCAGCCCACTGAAATCATCTGTTAACTGGCCCCCGGCACTCGCTAGTCAACACAGTAGCTTTGAGGCCCAGTCTAGCTGCAATGCCTGACTCCTGCTCCCGGTCCTCACGTATGCAAACACATCTCAAATAGTGAAACACAACCAGACAAATATATATGTATAAGGTACAGAATCAAGGAGCTGCTGCCCGAGTCGATGGAGGCTTACAGTCAAATAGCAAGCGGCCATCACAGTCGCTTTTCTTGTGATTGCAAGATCCCTTTGAACATTGTTAATCTGGGACACCGCGAGTTCAATTTGCTGATTTACTGGATGTGAGCAGGGGCAGATGGACGGCTTGTACCGAGGACCAGGCCTGAAGCCACGGTGTCACCTGTTCGCAGCCGCCCTGACCAAATTAGTTTAAACCATCCCAAGCAGCACTAGCAAATCTCCAGGCCAGGATATTGGTACATACAAGTACATAGTTTGTTGAAAGCAATGTCACGGGTAGACAGCATGACAAAGAGATCATTTAGCATGCCAGCAACATCATACCATCCATTTACCATTGGCTTGCTGAAGTAGACTGCCAGGATGTGCATGAGAACGGAAACAAAGTCGTCAGGATCCAGTACAGAAAGTCACACAATATTGGTCTGAGGAGTTAGATGAGCTTCTATACAGAACTAGATGAGTTCAGAGATGGAAGACTGGTTCATGCTCAAAGACTGTGCTGCCAGTCTAAATTAAGATGTCACTAATGTTACGGACTTCATCAGCAAGTGTGCTGAGGACTGTAGACAATCCAGGTGTTCCCACACTGGAAGCTGTGGGTGCACTGGGAGATCCAGTCACAACTGAATCTAGGACGACAGAATTCAAACCAGGTGACCTGTTCTGTACATAAAATTATGATACGACCTTTGAAAAGGTATCAGAGATGCCAAGAGACAATTCGTCCATATGTGTGTCAGGACTTGCATGTTACAATGGGTTCCAAAATATAGCCGAGCTGTATCACCGATAACAGCACACACTTTCTCAATGAGTTTAACACATCTCTGCACGTTTCGAACAGAACGGAATGGGTGTGTCACTGACAGTCTCCACTGTACCTCAGCGAGTCTGTTGTGGACATAAGGTCACACTTCTGGAGGCTGATGCCTGCATAAGCATCAGTCGGAGATGGTCCTCAGATCCAATGCAGATCAACTGGCAGGGTATGATCAGACATTTTTAGCAGGTCCCTGTTCTATCTGTGGTTCACTATCATTACAGGACCAAAAAAAACAAGGTAATCTACCTTAAAGACTACCACCAGCTGCTGTGAGATCTGCCATCACAAAGTGCTTCCAGGGGCCAGACACAGCCCACATTAATGAGTTTCCTAGACACCTCACCAGTGCCATTCGCAACCACCGAGACCTGTCCACAGTGAAAGCCTCCTACCTGTCCCTACACATCTCTGGAGCCTCTGGACAGTAAAGGCACATCCGGCAGTCTACTGTTTGTTGACTACAACTCTGCATTCAATACTTGAGTTCTAAGCAGGTCAGCAAACTGTAAATTCTGGGACTGGATCCTTGACTTCCTGGTGGACAGACGGTGACTAGTAATGAGGAGCAGCAACATCTTGGCCACAATTCTCACCACTGGTGCCCAACAAGGTAACATCCTCACCCTCCTACTCTACTCCCAGTACATTTACAACTTGAGTGTCCGTATTCTGCTCTACCTCCACCGACAAGTTTGCAGATCATTCTAATGTATTGAGTGTCCGTCAAATAACGATGCATTGACGTACAGAAGGGCTTAGTGACATGTTGTCATGACAACATTTCCCTCAATGTCAGTAAAACAAATTTTACCATTCGAAGAACCCGAGCAATCACATTTATGCAGCTAAGGACCCAAAGATCGCTCTGTATATCAGTGCTGTCAATCTTCAGGCTATGCTACACAGGACTTGTGCTAATATTTTCTGACAGTATGGGCTGGATCACAACAATATGTGCTGCATCGGGCTGTATTTACTAAGTTTTGTATGCTTTGTTGCTTTGAGCTGTGTACTGTACGTGTGTACGGTTTATGACAATAAACTTAAACCCGAATGGGATGCATACGTTACAATGCTGTTCCTGGGCCACAGTTCGGTATTCAACACCATAATTCCCTCCAGACTTGACAGGAATCTCAAACACCTCGGACTTCACCCCACCTTCGGCCGCTGGATCCTAGACTTCCTATCGGATCGCCAACAGATGGTAAGGATGGGCTCCCTCTCCTCTGCCCCTCTGACCGTCAACACAGGTGCCCCCCAGGGTTGTGTTCTGAGTCCCTTTCTCTACTCCCTTTACACCCACAGGTGTATGGAGTTGAGTGGAATCCAGGATCAGCCATGATGGAATGGCGGTGCAGACTCAATGGGCTGAATGGCCTAATTCTGCTCCTGTGTCTTAAGGTCTTATGGTCTTAAGGGACTTATCTGAGCTGGAGTTCTGTAATTCCTGGTGTTCCGCAGGGATCGGCGCTGGGACCTCTGTTGTTTATGATATATACAAATGACCAGGATGATAGTATAGATGGGTGGGTAAGTCAATTTGCGGATGATACTGAGATGGGTGGTGTTCTGGATTGTGTAGAAGACTGGCAAAGAGTGCAGTACGATATGGATCAGTTGCAGATATGGGTGGAGAAATGGCCGGAGTTCAAATGGCAAGGGTAAGATATTAGTGCTGTCAATGAGTTTAACAATCAGTCATGATGTTTCTGAATGATGGTCCAGAAGCAAGAGACTGAGTGTCTTTCTCCAGGTTCTGCAGCCTGTGTCCGGATGTTGAATACGTCTTGTTACTTGTAGGTAGGCAATGCCTTGTTTGCCCAGGAGATGTGAATGGGAATGAGTGTCCGTGGTTAGTTCAACATCCGACCTTCTGAAGAAAGGAAGGTCATTGATGAATCAGTGATGAAGTTTACACTGTGAACACTGACCCGAGGAACACTGGAGTGTTGTCCCGAGAATATTGTTACTGCAACTGGTCAACCCCAGTTGTGTTGGGAATTCAGAGCTTTTATCTCATTGGTTAAGGACTGCGCCCTTGCTGTTTCATTAATGTATGCTTAACAGATAATCTCTGTGGCAACGGTTTGAGGTTGGTGCTTCACCGGCCCAGGTTGGTCAAATACCTGGACTGTAATTGAGTGTGTTGGGCACACTGGGCTGTGAGGATCTGGCTCAACTCTAATGATGAATAACTGACACTCCGACCCTGAGTTTATATGTTGTGCAGGGTAATATTTCTGCTGCTGATTGTCCACCGTGTCTTGTGGAGGCTCCTGTTTCTGTCTCGATTTGCCTGATACTGGACAGATTTACAGCTACTGGATTGGAGATGATGAGGTTTGTCAATCCTTCAGCAGAATGACTTAATCCTTTCAGAAAATGAGATTCCCCCACTGTGAGCGTCCATTCTGTGCATTGTGACATCCAGCAGAGTGAGGAACCTCATTATTGATAAAAGGCTCTGTACAATAGCAGTAACGTTCAGAACATCCAGCCCTCACTGAGTCAATGAGTACCAAGTGAGGAGTACAGTTAGGGTAAATGCAAGCCACCTTTTTTCCCTAAGTTGTGTAGGACTCGTACTAGAGGTAATACGGTAAGTGTGAGAGGCGAAATATTTAATAAGTACCTGAGGAGAGACGTGGTGGCAATGTGGAAGTAATGGATTTAGATTTGCTTTCAACATTTAAGAGAGATTTGACTATGTACATGGATGGGAGAGCATGGTTGGCTATGTTCTAGATACTGGTTGATGGGGCCAAACAGAAAACAGATTTCAGCAAGGACTGGATGAGCCGAAGAGCCTGTTTTTATGCTCTGCTACTCTTTGTATCTATGACTGTATGACCATGTATTGTATTTTGGGCCAGTAATCCTGCCACCAGCTGTTCAGTAAAACCCCTGTGTTGTTACCCTGCCCTCTCTCTCCGATACATTGAGTCACCTGGTTGCACTGGGGACCGGGATTCGTGAAGGTGAATGGAATTCATCGCTGTTCACCAAGAATGAGCACTGACCGAGAGGCAGTTGCTTGCTTCTGTCAGATCTTTTAATCACAATTCCAAAGTACATCGAAATATTACAGAAGAAAACAAACATTAAGCTGGACTATGATGAAGGGAGTGTGCACACTACTTGTCAGATTTAGCTACAGAATCAATACTTGGACTCAATAACACAGGAGATTGAGTTTAAATTCCGGCAGGGCCGAGGAAACTAAATTCATTGAGCTGAACGATTCGACATTGAAGCTGGGAACGGTGACATGAACCATATCTTACTGGACCCGGCACTGAATAGGGGGGAGGATGTAATCATTGCCAACCTGCTGTCGCTGGAACTGGTCATTGGTAGGTGGACCACCAGACCCTCCAGTTCTGATGAAGTGTCACTGCCCGAAACGTCAACTGTTTATTCTTTTCTATAGATGGTGCCTGACGTGTTGAGTTCCTCCAGCATTTTATGTGTTGCTTCGGATTTTCAGCATATGCAGAATTTCTTGTGTTTGTGACATTAAACATCTACACCAGGATGACTGAATCTAAATTAAATTGTGAGGCATTCTGAGGCAAAATGCTGCAGACGCTGAAAATCTGAAATAAACTCGGAAGAGGTGGGTTGTTCACTGGGTCAATTACTGGAAGTTCAGGAGATCAATGTTCATGCAATCAGGTTGGAGGCTACCCAGATGGAATATAAGGTGTTGCTCCTCCAACCTGAGTGTGACCTCATCACGGCAGTGGAGAAGGCCATGGGCTGATATGTTGGAATGGGAACGGGAAGTAGATTTGAAATGGGTACTTTCAATTCTATTTTCAATTTCACCCATCTTTGAGGATATAACAAATCACACAGATGATAGACCAGTCGATGTAGTGTATGTGGATTTCAGTAAGGTAGTGAATGACTCACTATGGGGGATTGCTTTACAGGGTTGATCTCGATGCAGAAGGAGAGACCCACAGCAAAGATCACAGCACAGAGAGAAGAGTCCACAGGCAGGTGTGCAGATGCCCGAACTAGGAAGATGATATAGTTTAATATTTGGACAAGGAGTTGATGTAGGACGGAGGGTGGAAGCAGTATCATAGGAAGCGTGAATAACAGTGCTGCAGGTGAAGTAGCTGATTTACAAGCAGAGGCAATGTGTGGTCAGGAGAGTCTGTTATTAGGGCATATCTGCAGTCAACAGCATTAGTTGCAACATAAAAGGAGGACAAAAGCAAAAAGGGTGTTGTATTTGAATGCCTGCAGTGTATGGAATTATGTAGATGAACTTGCAGCACAGTTGCAGATTGGCAGGTATGATGTTGTAGGCATTACTGAATCATTACTGAAAGAACATTATAGCTGGGAGCTTAATGTCCAAGGATACAGACTGATTAGTGACCCAAAGGTAAAGTAACCCTTAAGGGCAAGTGATCATAATATGATCAAATTCACCCTGAAAGTTAAAATGGAACAGCTAAAGTCAGATGTATTAGTATTAGAACATAGAGAACAGAGAACATAGAAAAGGACAGCACAGTACAGGCCCTTCGGCACACAACATTGTGCCGACCCTAAAACCCTGCCTCCCATATAAGCCCCCACCTTAAATTCCTCCATATACCTGTCTAGTAGTCCCTTAAACTTCACTAGTGTATCTGCCTCCACCACTGACTCAGGCAGTGCATTCCACGCACCAACCACTCTCTGAGTAAAAAACCTTCCTCTAATATCCCCCTTGAACTTCCCACCCCTTATCTTAAAGCCATGTCCTCTTGTATTGATCTGTGGTGCCCTGGGGAAGAGACGCTGTATCTATTCCTCTTATTATCTTGTACACCTCTATCATGTCTCCTCTCATCCTCCTTCTCTCCAAAGAGTAAAGGCCTAGCTCCCTTAATCTCTGATCATAATGCATACTCTCTCAACCAGACAGCATCCTGGTAAATCTCCTCTGTACCCTTTCCAATGCTTCCACATCCTTCCTATAGTGAGGCGATCTGAACTGGACACAGTACTCCAAGTGTGGCCTAACCAGAGTTTTATACAGCTGCATCATTACATCGTGACTCTTAAACTCTATCCCTTGACTTATGAAAGCGAACACCTCATAAGCTTTCTTAACTACCCTATCCACCTGTGAGGCAACTTTCAGGGATCTGTGGACATGTACGCCGAGATCTCTCTGCTCCTCCACACTTAACAAGTATCCTGCTATTTACTTTGTACTCTGCCTTGGAGTTTGTCCTTCCAAAGTGTACCACCTCACACTTCTCCGGGTTGAACTCCATCTGCCACTTCTCAGCCCACTTCTGCATCCTATCAATGTCTCTCTGCAATCTTTGACAATCTTCTACACTATCTACAACACCACCAACCTTTGTGTCATCTGCAATCTTGCCAACCCACCCTTCCACCCCCACATCCAGGTCATTAATAAAAATCACGAAAAGTAGAGGTCCCAGAACAGATCCTTGTGGGACACCACTAGTCACAACCCTCCAATCAGAATGTACTCCCTCCACCACCACCCTCTGCCTTCTGCAGGCAAGCCAATTCTGAATCCACCTGGCCAAACTTCCCTGGATGCCATGCCTTCTAACTTTCCGAATAAGCCTACCATGTGGAACCTTGTCAAATGCCTTACTAAAATCCACATAGATCACATCCACTGCACTACCCTCATCTATATGCCTGGTCACCTCCTCAAAGAACTCTATCAGGCTTGTTAGACACGATCTGCCTTCACAAAGCCATGCTGACTGTCCCTGATCAGACCATGATTCTCTAAATGCCCAGAGATCCTATCTCTAAGAATCTTTTCCAACAGTTTTCCCACCATAAACGTAAGGCTCACTGGCCTATAATTACCCGGAATATTCCTACTACCTTTTTTGAACAAGGGGACAACATTCGCCTCCCTCCAATCCTCTGGTACCATTCCTGTGGACAACGAGGACATAAAGATCCTAGTCAGAGGCTCAGCAATCTCTTCCCTCGCCTCGTGGAGCAGCCTGGGGAATATTCCATCAGGTCCCGTGGACTTATCCGTCCTAATGTATTTTAACAACTCCAACACCTCCTCTCCCTTAATATCAACATGCTCCAGAATATCAACCTCACTCATATTGTCCTCACCATCATCAAGTTCCCTCTCATTGGTGAATACCGAAGAGAAGTATTCATTGAGGACCTCACTAACTTCCACAGCCTCCAGGCACATCTTCCCACCTTTATCTCTAATCGGTCCTACCTTCACTCCTGTCATCCTTTTTTTCTTCACATAATTGAAGAATGCCTTGGGATTTTTCTTTACCCTACTTGCCAAGGCCTTCTCATGCCCCCTTCTTGCTCTTCTCAGCCCCTTCTTAAGGTCCTTTCTTGCTTCCCTATATTCCTGAATAGACCCATCTGATCCCTGCTTCCTAAACCTCATGTATGCTGCTTTTTCCACCTGACTAGATTTTCCACCTCACTTCTCACCCATGGTTCCTTCACCCTACCATTCTTTATCTTCCTCACCGGGACAAATTTACCCATTACATCCTGCAAGAGATCTCTAAATATCAACCACATGTTCACAGTACATTTCCCTGCAAAAACATCATCCCAATTCACACCCGCAAGTTCTAGCCTTATAGCCTCATAATTTGCCCTTCCCCAATTAATAATTTTCCTGTCCTCTCCGATTCTATCCTTTTCCATGATAATGCTAAAGGCCAGGGAGCGGAGGTCACTGTCCCCCAGATGCTCACCCACTGAGAGATCTGTGACCTGACCCGGTTCATTACCTATTACCAGATCTAGTATGGCATTCCCCTAGTCGGCCTGTCCACATACTGTGACAGGAATCCGTCCTGGACACACTTAACTAACTCTGCCCCATCTAAACCCTTGGAACTAATCAGGTGCGAATCAATATCAGGGAAGTTAAATTCACCCATGATAACAACCCTGTTATTTTTGTGCTTTCCCAAAATCTGCCTCCCAATCTGCTCCTGTGTATCTCTGCTGCTACCAGGGGGCCTATAGAATATCCCCAATAGAGTAACTGCTCCCTTCCTGTTCCTGACTTCCACCCATACTGACTCAAAAGAGGATCCTGCGACATTACTCACCCTTTCTGTAGCTGTAATAGTATCCCTGACCAGTAATGACACCACTCCTCCCCTTTTTCTGCCCTCTTTATCCCTTTTAAAGCACTGAAATCCTGGAATATTGAGAATCCATTCCTGCCCTGGTGCCAGCCAAGTCTCTGTAATGGCCACTACATCATAATTCCACGTATGTATCCAAGCTCTCAGTTCATCACCTTTGTTCCTGATGCTTCTTGCATTGAGGTACACACATTTCAGACCTTCTACCTTACTACCTTTACACCGTTTATTCTGCTTCTCTTTCCTCAAAGCCTCTCTATATGTTAGATCTGGCTTTACTCCATGCACTTCTTTCACTGCTCTATCGCTCTGGGTCCCATCCCCTTCGCAAATTAGTTTAAACCCTCCCGAACCATGCTATCAAAACTACCTGCAAAGATATTGCTCCCCCTCGAGTTCAGGTGCAACTCATCCAATCTGTACAGGTCCCACCTTCCCCAGAAGAGATCCCAATGATCTAAAAATCTAAAACCCTGCTCCCTGCACCAACTCCTCAGCCACGCATTCAACTGTCATCTCCTCCAAGTCTTACCATCACTGTCACGTAGCACTGGCAGCAATCGTGAGAACGCCACCCTTGAGGTCCTGTTCTTCAGCCCTCTGCCTAGATTCTGAGACTCACACTTCAGGACTTTGTCCCTCTTCCTGCTTATGTCGTTGGTCCCAACATGTATCTCGACTTCTGGTTGCTTTCCCTCTCGTACCAGGATGTCGTGCACCCGGTCAGAGACATCCCGGACCCTGGCACCCAGGAGGCAACAAACCATGCGGGTGTCCTTCTCACGTCCACAAAATCTCCTGTCTGCTCCCCTGACTATAGAGTCTCCAATGACGACAGCTCTCCTCTTCTCCGTCCCACCCTTCTGCACCACAGGGTCAGACTCAGTGCCGGAGGACCTGCCACTGTGGCTCACACCTGGTCGGTCGTCCCCGCCAACAGTATCCAGCACGGTAAACTTACTATTCAGGGGAATGGCTACAGGGGTGCTCTGCACTTTCACTTTCCCTGCTCTGACTGTCACCCAACGACCTGCTTCCGACAGCCTAGGTGTGACTACCACCCTGTAGCTCTCATCTATGACTGTCTCATTCTCCCTTATGAGTCAAAGGTCATCCAGCTGCTGCTTCAGATTCCTTACACGGTCTTCCAGATCACCCAGCCATATGCACTTCTGGCAGATGTGACTCTGTGGGAGAGGGGCGTTCTCCCAAGACTGCCACATCTCACATTAAGGTGGAGTAAAGCAAATTACAGAGGCATGAGAGAGCTAATGACCAGCATTGATTGGGAAAGAACACTGGCAGGGATGATGGCATAGCAGCAGTGGTTGAAATTTCTGAAAGCAATCCAGAAGGCACAGGATACATACATCTCAAAGAGGAAGAAATAAAGGGAAGACGACACAACCGTGGCTAATGAGAAGTCAAACCCAACATAAAAGCCAAAGAGAGGGCGTATAACGGAGCAAAAACTGGTGGGATGTTAGAGGATTGAGAAGCTTTCAAAAACCAACAGAAGACAACTAAAACGTCATTAAGAAGGTAAAGATGGAATACGAAAGGAAGCTAGCCAAAAAATTAAAGAGGATCTCAAAAGTTTCTTCAGATACATAAAGTGTAAAATAGAGGTGAGAATGGATATCGGACTGTTGGAAAATGATGAGGTAGTAATTGGGGGGGGCTACAAAATGGCAGATGAACTGAATGTGTGTGAAGCTATCATGACTACGGAGAAAGTTCTTGGGAAACTGAAAGATCGGAAGATTGTTAAGTCCCCTGCACCATATGGTGTACACTACAGAGTTATGAAAGCCGTGGCTGGGGAGATCATGGAGGCATTAGAAATGAACTTTTAAGAATCACTAGATTCTGGAATGGTTCCAGAAATCTGGAAAATTGTAAATGTCACCCCTCTCTTCAAGATGGGAGAGAGGCATAAAAAAAGAAAACTACAGGACTGTTAGTCTGACCTCAGTGGTTGGGAAGATGTTGGAGTTGATTAGTAAGGATGAGGTCTTAGGGTACTTGGAGGCACGTGATAAAATAGGCCATAAGCTGCATGATTTTCTCAAGGAAATATCTTGCCAGACAAATCTGTTTGAATTCTTTGAAGAAATAACAAGCAGGATTGACAAAGGAGAATCGGTTGATGTGTACTTGAATTTTCAGAAGGCCTTTGACAAGGTGCTACACGTGAGGTTAAGAGTGGGAATAAAGGGAACCTTTTCTGGCTGGCTGCCGGTGACTTGTGGTGTTCCACAGGGATCTGTGTTGGGACTGATACTTCTCACATTATATGTCAATGATGTAGATGATAGAATTGATAGTTTAGTTGGAAGGTTTGAAGACAATATGAAGATGGGCAGGGTGACAGTTAGTTATGAGGAAGTAGAGGAACTACAGAAGGACAGATAGATTAGGGGAATGGACAAAGAAGTCACAGATGGGATACAATGTTGGGAAGTGTCTGGTCATGCACTTTGGTGGAGAAAATGGTTGAGTATTTGCAAAATGCAGCAAAATACAAAAGACTGAGTCGCAATGGGACTTGGGAGTCCTTGTACAGGGTTGCCTAAAGGTTAATCTGTTGCTTGTGGTGAGGAAGGCAAATGCAACGTTAGCAATCTTTTCAAGAGGACTAGAATATAAAAGCAAGGATGTAATGGTGAAACTTTATAACACACTGGTGAGATCTGACTCGGAGTATTGAGAGCAGATTTGGGCCCCTCATCTTAGAAAGGATGTGCTGAAACTGGAGAGGGTTCAAAGGATTTTCAAGATTGAGCGGCTTGTCAAATGAAGAGTGTTTGATGGCTTGGGGCCTGTGTTCCCGAGAGTTCAGAAGAATGAGTAGTGACCTCATTGAAACCTATCACATGGTGAAAGGCCTTGATAGAGAGGATATGGAGAGTATGTTTCCGATAGCGTTAGAGTCTAAAACTAGAGGACAGAGTCTCAGAATACAAGTGCATCATTTTAGAACAGAGATGAGGAGGAATTTCTTTTGCCAGAGAATGGTGACTCTGTGGAATTCATTGTAACAGGCAGCTCTGGAGGTCAAGTCTTTACTTATATTCAAGGCAGAGGTTGATATAGTTGTGATTGGTCAGGGCATGAAGGGATATGGGGAGAAGGGAGGGGATTGGGGCTGAGAAGAAATTTGGATCAGCCATGATGAAATGGCGGAGCAGACTCGATGGACCAAGTAGCCAGTTCTGCTCCTATATTTATGGTCTTAGTTGGATGTCAAAGTCAAAGTCCTGTCCCGAGCCTTTGGGTCCCTAAATACTCCATATCCAATCATTTTCTGAACTTAGCAAATATTAGTCATTCTGGGAATATTCAAACACCTCTCTGGAATTGGTACAGCTCTCAGAATTTTGCCAGGCTTGCAGGGGTAGGCATGCCATGGACAGTGTCACCACAATGAGGTCTACCGATCAATTCCAACAACTGCAATATGGGTCCACTGCAGTGTTAATGTAACTGAGCGAGCTGAGTCTCAATCTCCATCTTGCGGACTTATGAATCTATGTTGTTGATGATAGGACCGATAGACCATAAGGCATAGGAGCAGAATTAGGCCATCCGGACCATTGAGTCTGCTCCGCCATTCAATCATGGCTGATTTTTTTTTCTATCTTCTCCTCAACCCCAGTTCCCGGCCTTCTCCCCGTAAGCTTTGATGCCATGTCTAATCAGGAACCTATCAATCTCTGCCTTAAATACACCTAATGACCTGGCCTCCAAAGCTACATGTGGCAACAAGTTCCACAAATTCACCACCACTTGGCTAAAGAAATTTCTCTGCATCTCTGTTTTGAATGGGCACCCCTCTATCCTGAGGCTGTGCCCTCTTGTCCTAGACACTCCCACCATGGGAATCATCCTTTCCACATCTACTCTGTTGAGGCCTTTCAATATTAGAAAGGTTTCAATGAGATCCCCCTCATCCTTCTGAATTCCAGTGAGTACACACCCAGAGCCATCAAATGATCCTTGTGTGATAACACTTTCATTCCTGGAATCATTCCTGGAACTTCTCTGACCCTGGAACCCTCCTCTGGACCCACTCCAATGCAAGCACATCTTTTCAAAGATGAGGGGCCCAAAGCTGTTCACAATACTTAAGGTGAAGCCTCACCAGCGCCTTTTGAAGCTTCAGCATCACCTCCTTGCTCTTATATTCTAGACCTCTTGAAATGGTGCTAACATTGAGTCACCACTGACTCAACCTGCAAGATAACCTCCAGGGTGTTCGCACATGGACTCCCAAGGCCCCTTGCATCGCAGATTCCTGGATTTTCTCCCTGTTTAGAGAGTATTCCACACATTTATTTCTACTACCAAAGTGCATGACCATGCATTTTCCAACATTATATTTCATTTGTCACTTTCTTGTTCATTCTCCTAATCTGTCTAAGTCCGTCTGCATCCTGTTTCCTCAACACCATCTGCCCCTCCACCAATCTTTGTATCATCTGCAAACTTGGCAACAAAGCCATCTATTCCATCATCTAAATCATTTATATACAGCATAAAAAGAAGTGGTCCCAACATGGAGCCCTGTGGAGCATCACTCGTCACTGGCAGCCAACCAGAAAAGGATCCTCTTATTCCCACATGCTGCTTCCTACCAATCAGCCAGTACTCTAACCATGTTAGTAACTTTAATGTAATATCATGGGCTTTTAACTTGGTAAGCAGCCTCATGTGTGGCACCTTGTCAAAGGCCCTCTGAAAGTCCAAATATACAACATCAACTGCATCCCCTTTATCTATCCTACTTATAATCTCCTCAAAGAATTCCAACAGGTTCGTCAGACAGGATTTTCCCTGAAGGAAACCATGCTGAATTTGCACTTGTCAGAACCACTGATTCGGCAGTGCAGTAGATACGGCAATTGTGCTTGTGAATGTGCAAGTGTCAGCTAATTATTATTTCACTGTGATAGTATTTAACTCCATACTTGTCATTGTAGTGCTTGTCAAGCACAGCAACGCTTCGCTGCCTGTTTGCATTCGGCCTTGCCTAAGAAATTGGACTGTTGAGTCAACTGACTCTGAAGACTTGTGGTATTTGTTTTTATTTAGTTGTTCTTTCCAGCCACAGTGTAAGCATTGTTTACCACTTGAGAGTTTTGGTTAACAGCTCTGTTTGGCCTGGTGTTTATTGTTTTATTACCCTTTAACACTGTTCGCATTAAAGTCTGTGAACTATTGGCCCATTTCAGTGTCTCTCACTCCGCACTTGGGCCATATCCGAAGCTGGTGGCAGTACTATCTTGTCCTGTGTCACCAAGTACTCCATCATCTCACCCTTAAAAATTGACTCTAACCTCTTGATCCCAGATTCAATATTCCATTGACAGATCTTTTCACACTCTCATTACTTGGAGCGAAGGAGTTTCTCCTCAGATTCCCTTAAAATATTTTGCATTTCATCCGAACATATGATCTCTAATTCTAGTCTCACCCAAACAGAGGGGACAAATCAAACAAACATTTGCCCTTCCTAATTCTGTGGGATCATCCCTCAGTCTGCTGTTCTCCAGGCAATAAACTCCTAACCTTTTCAACTTTGCCTGTAAGCCAAGTCCTGAAGTCCTGTCAAAATCATTGTAAAATTTCTCTGCCCTCTTTCGATCTTATTGATGTCCTTCCTGTAGGCAGATGACCAGAAATGGACATCATACTCCAAATTAGGTTTCTAATCTTCAACGTCAAAACAACATCCTAAACTCTCTACTCGTAACTTTGATGAATGGAGATCAATGTGCCAAAAGTTCTCTTTCGGACACTACGTGTGCTGCCACTTTCAAGATATTATGGATGTGTCACGGTTCTGATCATTAATTCTCTATCTTGCTCCTAATTCCCTTCAATTATGCCATGATTCCAACCATTAATTTCCCAATTGCTTCTAATTCTTTTTGATGGCAGCACACCTGGTTACCATCAAGACCAGCAGCATAAGAAACCTGGCGTTACAACCATTAGTCACCAGATCATAGGTTTTGCCTATGTGGTAATTAACAATTCCTGGCTGCTTAGGATCATATGTTCTAAGTTTCAGGGTTTAACTATGAAGCTCCGTGTCAAGATCCCTCCTGTTTGCTGTTCAACATTCAAGTCAGCTTAAGCATCCTAACTCAATCTCTGTGCCTGTGTCCTGCACTTAGGTTTGCTTGAGTCACTCATTGTAACATAAACATGAAGCACAATAGAGTTATTGGCCCCTAAAATATGCCTAGGGACAAAAATTAGAATTTGAGTTCGTGTTTATTGCAATGAACAATATAAACTTTTGCAATAATATTTGTTTACATTCCCTAATAACTATATTTGCTTAAACAGAGTAATACACACAAAATGCTGGGGGATCTCAGCAGCTCACGCATTAGCTATGGAAATAAATAAACAGTCATCGTTTCGGGCCGAGACACATGCGATTTCCAGCAACTGCAGAATTTCTTGTGCTTTTATTTAAGCAATCATACTATCTAACATAAGGAAAATGCTTTAACATAGAACATAAAATATAGAATAGTACAGCACAATACAGGCCCTTCAGCCCACAATGTTGTGCCAACCCTTAAACCCGACCTCCCATATAACCCCCACCTTAAATTTCTCCATATACCTGTCCAGTAGTCTCTTAAACTTCACTAGTGTATCTGCCTCCACCACTGACTCAGGCAGTGCATTCCACATACAAACCACTCTGAGAAAAAACCTTCCTATTATATCCCCCCTTACCTTAAAGCCATGAACTCTTGTATTGAGCAGAGGTGCCCTGGCTGTCCACTCTATCTAATCCTCTTAATATCTTGTATACCTCTATCATGTCTCCTCTCATCGTCCTTCTCTCCAAAGAGAGAAGCCCTAGCTCCCTTAATCTCTGATCATAATGCATACTCTCTAAACCAGGCAGCATCCTGGTAAATCTCCTTTGTATGCTTGCCAATGGTTTCACATCCTTCCTATAGTGAGGAGACCAGAACTGGACACAATACTCCAAGTGTGGCCTAACCAGAGTTTTATAGAGCTGCATCATTACCTCACGACTCTTAAACTCTATCCCTCGATTTATGAAAGCTAACACTCCATAAGCTTTCTTAACTACCCTACCCATCTGAGGCAACTATCAGGGATCTGTGGACATGTACCCACAGATCTCTCTGCTCCTCCACACTACCAAGTATCCTGCCATTTATTTTGTACTCTGCCTTAGAGTTTGTCCTTCCAATGTGTACCACCTCACACTTCTCTGGGTTGAACTCCATCTGCCACTTCTGCATCCTATATCATGGTCCAGTCTGTGAAGTCCATGTTCCAGTTCACAGTCCGGTCCGTGGACTCCAGATTCCAAGTCTTCCTGCTGTCCCTTGTTTACGTTGGGCTTAATCATAAACATCTGATGCTGGTATTGAGGCTGGGAATATAAGTGGCCCTGGGTTCAAGTGTGGTTGCTGGGTTGTCTTGTCAGTATCCTGTCCTCAACTCTGTGGAGCAAGTCAGAGACTGTGTTCCAATTTTGCTCCATTTGCAAGGTTTACCTATGAAACTCCGCGTCAAGATCCCTCCTGTTTGCTGTTCAATGTTCAAGTCCGTGTAAGCATCCAAACTCAATCTCCGTGCCTGTGTCCTACACGTGGGTTCACTTCAGTCACTCATCGCTACAGGATGCCATTGACGTTCTATTCCTAACCTAGTTCGTCCTCCCAAAGAGCAACACCTCGCACTTGGCTGGTTCAGCTTCCATTTTCCAACTTCCTGCCCAATCTTACCAGATGGTCGAGATCTTGCTGCAAGCTTTGATAACTTTCCTGCCCATCCAGTACGCTCCCAATCTTGGTGTCATCCGCAAATCTGCTGAACTGGTTACCACATTCCCGTCTAGATCACCAAAAAGCATTAACAGGCACAGCAGGATCCCCGGCAGCACACTACCAGTCACACCGAGGTGATGGGCTGGTACTGACGCCGACTGGGATTGGCTCTGAGAACACCTACACTCTTACCTGCTGCAATAAACAAGAGAACATCTCCCGGTGGCATAGCATTTCAATTCCTAATCCCATTCCCACACTGCTATACCTATCCACAGCTTCCTCTACTACTATGATAAGCCAAACACTGGTTGGTAGAACAAAGTCATATTGTCTCAGGAGTCCCCAACCTGCTGTCATGGACATCGATTTCTCTAAGTTAACCTCACTCACCATGTCCTCCTTTGTCTCCACTCGATGCCATCATCCTCTTAATCCTTCGCAATCCCTTTCCCACCCTCACAACCAGATCATCGTGCACCTCATGTTCACCATGAACTTCCTTTTATTAAATGCTTCACCGTCCTCTCTGTTGCCCGGGGCAACTGAGGAGAACCCAAACGCAGAACACCGGCCCGTCGACTGAGTTGGGGATGCTAGCGTAGACGTGAACGTAGAACAGCAAACCATTGGAATCTTGACAAGGAGACGGGATTTACAGGGACTATCTTGAAACTAGAGCTAAACTTAGAACAAACAGTTCGAAACAACCAAGTATCAACGAGAATAGACCAACAAACTGGCAACCTCTGACAGTGAGGCCATCGTACTTATTTCAGAGTCTCTGATGAAAACCAGCTGTACTGTAATTAAGTAAACCAGCAGCAATTGGAAATCTAATGACTGAAATTAGGGCATACTCAGGGAGAAAGGAGTGTTAAAGGGGAACAGCCAAACAGAGCCATAACACTCTCCCAACAGAATCCTTCCCCTTTCAGTCTATCAGCCCCCTGTTCTTACATGATTATGTCTTATCACCTTTCCCTCACCTGGACTCAACTATCACCTGCCAACTTGTACTCCTCACCCTCCTCCAATATTTTATGCTGGCTTCTGCCTCACTCCTTTCCACTGCCGATGAAGGGCCTCCCCCCGAAAAGTCAACTCCTCATTTCCCTCCGTAGATGCAGCCTGAGCTTCTGAGACCTTCCAGCATTTTGAATGCATTGCTACTACCTGGGGTCTACAGGGTTGGTCGAGGTGTCCTGTCAGTTCGAATCGTAGGACCAAATTTGGGAATGTTCAGTCAATCGCTACGAAACTATCGCAAATATAAACAATTTACCTGGGTAGTGTTCAGTTTCCCTGCAGTACATAGTTGCTACAATCGGGGGTCTATAGTGCTGGTCGCAGAAATCCCGTCAGTTTCAAACCCAGACAAAGTTGGTCGGAAGCTCGTAAAAATATAAACATTTTACCTGGATAGAGTTCAGGTTCCCTGCTGTATCACGCCTGTTTATAGAATGGTTTAGAATGTCGCTTAGCGCTCCCAATCCAGGATGAAATTAATTCTGGGCACCCGCTGCATAAACATAGAACATAAAACATTGCATACTCTTGGCCCAGGTTACCGCGCCGATCCTTTACCCCAAGTAAGACCGATCCTAAGATCAATCCAACCCTTACCCCAAGATGGTGCACTAGTTTTCTTCATCCATATCCCATCTAGAGTCTCTTAAATGTCCCTAAAATATCTGCCTCAGCCAGTATCCCGGCAGTGCGTCCCATGTACCCATCACTCTGTGCTCGTCCAGTCGTAGCCGAGTCCAAGAGCCTCGTCCAGGACCCACATTCCTAACCCAGGCCCTGTGTCCCTGTCTCGTCCAGTGCCTGTGTCCGAGTCCGTGTCCAGCATCGTTTCTTCCGGACTTCCCTTGCATTCTTGATAATCTTACTCCAGCTCCTAGTACTTCAGTGTCTGTGTCTTGCATTAGGGTCCGCTCCCAAAGGCTCCTTGTAACACCCTCGCTCCAAAGAAAAACAACCCTATCTTGCTCAAACTTTGTTCGCAGGGCATGTCCAGGGAGCATCCTGGTAACTTTACCCCGCAGCCTCTCAAAACCTGACACATCCATCCGATAATGAAGCGACCGAAACTGAACACAATACTGCAAGTGTGGTGTGATAAGAGAGAACTGATATCATGTCACGCCCTGATTTCTGGGTGCTGTGACTCACGTAGCCCTCTCCTCTCAAACTTATCACCCAGACAAGTCACCTGATCGTGTGTCCCAGTCGCCCCGACACATTCACTGGGAGCGCAGACCATGCCGGAGAGGTGACACGGCGAGACGAACGGTCATAATTTCACCAATCCAAGGGGTGGGGAATATCGGGGGAGAAGGACAGAAGCTACAAAGATTTCCCAAACTGGGAAGAATGGGGATTGATGGATCTCCATCCTTTGACAGGGGTCTGTAGTGGAGAACATGGGGCAATTAGAGGTCCACGGGATTGGTCGCAGATAGCTCGTCAGCTTGAAGTGTCGGGCATCATTTGGCGTTTGCCAGAAAGTTGCTCAAAATCTAGTACAAACAAAAGGTGGTATGCGCTGAATTGTTGCACAGTGATCTTAATCCAAAACTAAACTAATTCTACGCACTCTCCGAATAACAGTTGAATTACCCTAAAACACACCACTGCGTGATGGGCGCTGTCACACCGCAACTGAAATACCCTCAAATTGATCCACACAGATCGACCACCTCACCGTTAGTCTCAGGTGAACTCCAAGAAAAAGCAACTCATTCGTTACACAGTATGTTCCCAGACTGAGCAATGACCATTCACGCACTGCCTAGTCCAATTTGAAATAGATCCCACCTCGGGGCTCCGCCCAACAGAGGGAGGCAGACCACGGCTACACTTCTCAGAGTAAAATTAACTCACAGGTCGGAATCAAGGGGAAGAAGAACAGATCAGACAGGGGAGCTTCCGGCACTGGGGGAGCTCCACAGTGGCGACCCTATACGGGGAGAGAGGTGTTCCTGGGATCCCTTTCTAAAGTCGGTGAACTCCCTTTGGGAGAACAATTTTTTTCCAAAACTACTATATTAGCTTACATTCGAGAATTTGGTTCTTGATACAGCGACATCCCAGTTTCTAGATAGGGTTTCCCTATCTCTCACAGGGAGCCACAACATTGCTTCTGGAATTGGGAGCAGAGAACCTGCAAGATCTGTTCACTGAAATGTGAACCTAGATCATTATTTCAGCATCGAAAGAAGTCCGGGCCGCCGGGAGAGTAGAAGAATGTGGGGAGGGAACAAGTGCAGGACCAACAAGCGAGCAGACAGACGGGGCAATCAGAAAGTTCAAGGCCTTGGTAAGTAGTCCTTTAGAGAAGATCCATCTGAATGAGACGGTGCACGGTGTCGGTCAGGTATATCAAGGCAGTTTGAAGCCTTGGACAAATTTTGGGATGACTCGGTAAAGTGTTCCGAAACTGGTGCCGATGTAAACAATTTACCTGGGAGGAGTTTCCTTCAGTGTCACTGTTGGGCAGAGAATGAAACACAAGTGTTGTTCACCGCTCTCAATCTGGAATGAAAGTAACTCTTCTTCTTCTTCTTCTTTTTTGAGTTTTTACGGCAGGCAGTCGGCATCCACACTGCTGCATTACGGTCATCTTTTGGATTTATTGTCCCTCATTGTCCATCACTTTAAAGCTGTCTTTCCAGTCCCGTCGCCCTTAAATAACTAAACAACCATTTCCTCCCCTGATAACTCTCCCCGCATTCCTATTCTCTACCAGTCCTATTTTGCGTAATCGTTGTAACATTTGTTGCCTTTCCTGTGCAAATTTCCTGCATGAAATGAGGATATGCTCTACTGTTTCAGTCTCCTGACATAGATCGCAAAAACCTGTTGGATGCTTATTTATGATGGCTAGAGTACCATTAAGGTTGCTGTGCCCAATTCTCAGTCTACTTATAATTACTTGCTCCTTCCACTTTACTCCCCTACTTCTTCCCATATCTACTCTGTTCTGAATTGAATGTAAATGTCTTCCTTTTATTGCTCTGTCCCAATGCTGCTGCCACTGTTGATTTATCCTTCTCCACACTATGCTCTGCCCCTCTGATTTTGATAGTTTAATATTGACCTCTACAGATCCTTTTTTGACTGCAGCTTTTGCCGGCCTACCTGCTGTCTCATTTCCCATAATATCCGAATGTGCTGGAACCCACATGAATGCGATATTTTTGCCTTGTCTAGCCAGTCTTGAATTTGCAAACAGGATTTCATAAAGCAGATCCTGGTGACCTCTAGCTGTACCTGCCTTAATGCCTGCAAGGGCCAACACAGAATCGCTACATATCACAATATTATTACAATCAACCTGCTCACTCCATTCTAGTGCTAACAATATGGCAAACATTTCAACTGCATATACACTCAAGCAATCAGGTGTTCTCTTGCTAATCTCCACTTGATAACTTGGTACAACAATTGCGGACCCTGTTGCACCTCTTTCTGGATCCTTTGATCCATCAGTAAAAATCTGTATGCCTTTATATTTACATTCCCTATAACTATGATATTTACCGAGTATATCAGCCGCCTTATTACTGTGCTTAATCTTAGCAAATTCCAAATCTACAGAGGGATTTTCTAATACCCAGAAAGGTCTGACAGGCCACACCACACTTGGACGAAACTCTTTATCGTGTACACCCATATCTTTTGCTGTTTGCTCTCCTGTCCAGCCAAAACTTTCTTTTTATGGCCTCTCCTTCTCCCAACATGTCTGCAACATCCTTTTTGTAGGATGGCTATCACCATGCCCCCTTAAATTAATCCAGTAATTGGCCTCCAGCTGTTTACGCCGCAGCCCCAATGGCATCTCATTTGCCTCAACTTGGAGTGCACACACTGGGGAAGCTCTAACCGCTCTCAAGCACACCCTTAGAGCCCGAGCTTGCACGATATCCAGTTCTGCTAGCACAGGTTTTGCTGCTGACCTGTATACAATACTTGCTTGTTTAATCTTGATCTTATTAATGCTACATAAATATACTTCAGTGATGCAAAATCAGCACCCCATTCCAATCCAGCAAGACACCTCATGACATTTATCACATTTTTACATTTAGTAACTACATACCTAACGTTTTCTCTCCATGTTAATCTCAAATCAAAGTGCACTCCCAAAAACTGAAAACTTTCAACTCTCTCCAGGTTACTTCCATACAGATTCAAATTAAATCCCCTGAGCTTTTTCCTTGTAAAGAACACGGCTTTTGTCTTCTCCACTGAAGATTTAACACCCCACTTCGTCCCCCACTCTTCAACTTGATTAATTCCATCTTGCATTTTCGTAACTACATGTTCAATATTTCTCTCTCTCTTCCACAAAGCCCTGTCATCTGCAAACAATGACCTCCCCACTTCTGTTGGAATATTTACGAATATATCATTTATCAAAATGGAGAATAAAGTTGGACTCACTACACTGCCCTGAGGCCTCCCATTTCCTACAACATACTGGCTTGATAGCTCTGATCCTATCTTCACCTGACTAGTTCTCCCGTTTCAAAGGTCCTTAACCCAATTGAACATTGCCCCCCCCAATTCCCATTAAATGTAGCTTGATTAGGAGCCCCTCTTTCCATAACATATCATAAGCTTTCTCAACATCAAAAAAAAAACTGCAACCTCTGTCTCTTTATTTACTTGAGCTTTACTTATTTCATCGTCTAGACACAACACTGTATCCGCAGTATTCCTTCCTTTCCTGAACCCACTTTGATACCTAGCCACCATACCTCGACTTTCCAAGAAGTACACTAACCTCTCATTTATCATACTTTCCATAAGTTTACATACCTGTGACGTCAAGGCAATTAGCCTGTAGTTTTCTGGCCTGCTGGTATCTTTTCCAGGTTTCCTTATTGGAATAATTATTGCCTCTTTCCAGCTCCCTGGTATTCTCCCTTCATCCCAGACTTTGTTATACAGAAGCAGTAGCTTCTCCAGACTTCCTTCACTCTAGTGTTTTATCATACTATAACACATTTCATCTTTACCTGGCGCAGTCTTTCCTGTTTTATCTAGTGCCCTTCTTAATTCTCCCATGCAGAAAGGGACGTCTTGCACACCGTCAAGGTTAGTTTTCCTACATAAAGCCTCCATATTCTCAGCTTTTGTTCTCTCTCTACCTCTTCTCAGACAAATTATCGGAACTATGTACCATAACAAAAGTGTTTGCCAACAACTCTGCCTTTTCCTTATTTGTTACTGCAGTCACATTTTCATCAACCAGAACTGGGTACCTCCACTCTCTCCTGTCCCCTCCCATCCTTTTTATCATCCCCCACACCACTCCTACTTGAGCTGTGTTTCCGATTGAATCACAATACTTTCTCCAGCGCGTTCTTTTAGCATGTCTTATTGTCCTCCTTACTACTGCCTGAGCTTGTTTGTACTGAATCATATGTTGGAAGTTATGAGTTCTTTTAACCAGTTTAAATGCCTTATTTCTATTTCTCACTGCTTCCTTACAATTATCATCCCACCATGGTATTATTCTCTTCTTTACTCTTCCTTTACTTTTAGGAATGGATTCTAATGCAGCTGATATTATACCTTGTTTTAATATGCTGTCAAGTGTTTCTATGTCCATTCCATCACTGGCCTGACTTAGATATCTATCACTTTTTTCCAGAAATTTCTCCCAATTGGCTTTCTCAAGAATCCATTTCCCACCTGTATTCTCTGTGACCAATGAAGCAGAAATATTTATCTTGCACCAGATTGGGTAACGATCACTCCCTGCAGTTCCTTCTTGGTACACTAATCAATCACACACTGATGCAATGGAGTTTGATACTAATGTAAGATCAAGCACAGATTCTTTACCTGTATTAACATCAATTCTAGTACTACTGCCATCATCTAGGCACACTAAATACTTCTCATCTAGCAACTCCTCTATTACCTGACCATTGACGTCTGTTCTGTCACTCCCCCATAATACATTCTGTCCATTAAAATCACCACAGCAAACAACGTTACTACTATTCTGCCCTTCTATCTCCTCAAGCTTGTTTAACTCTAGTCTTTTGCATGGATTATAATAATTCACAATCACCAACTCTTTCCTTTCAGCCCATACTTTTACTACCACATACTCTTGTTCACTTCCTACACCTAGTATTCTATAAGGAATACCTTGCTTTACATAAGTTGCGCATCCTCCTCCTTCCCCCTCTCTCCTGTCTCGCCTTACTGCCTCATAACCATATAAAACAAAATCTAAATTAGGTTTTAACCAGGTCTCCTGGATACACACAACATCTGGCTTTTCTCTCCTACTCGCTATAAACTGCTTGAAATCTTGTCCATTAGCAATCAGGCTTCTTGCATTCCATTGAAGAAGTAGCATTATTAGTAATATCAACTCACACATACTGTCTCTTGATTTGATTGTACCCCGAGTTCATCATTTACTTCTTCCCATTTTAATCCTACCATACCCAAATGGTGCTCTGCAGCTTTCACAATAATCTGAATCCTTTCAGTTTTAGATTTGATCTCATAAGTTCTGTTTACCACTCCTGCTATAAAGGTCACCAATTTGTTCTTCTCTATCCATGCATTCTTCTTATCTTGCCTTTCTTTAGCTGCTGCTTGCTCTTTGCTACACCCTCCCTCATTCATTTTCTTCTGTCCTGCCAACTTGACTGCCTTAGCATATGAGACTTTTTCCTTCACCCTTATCTGCTGCACCCCCACCTCTTTTTTCAACACTTCACACCCCCAGTACGCTACACTATGGTTACCGCCACAGTTACAGCACTTTGGTCTCACTCCCTCTCCACATTTTCCGTATTCATGTTCCCCACCACACCCTGCACATCTTCTCTTTCCTTTGAACACTTTGGCCACATGCCCAAACTCCTGGCAATTGAAACACCTCATAGGTTTTGGTATATATTCTCCTACATTGTATCTTAGAAATCCAAAATATAACTCCTTTGGAGGCACCTTATCCTCAAATTCTACCAGAACAGTTTCAGTCTCCCTTTTCTCTGCTCCCCTTGTCATTCTTTTCACACTCTTCACTGGACTATTCCTCACCCTCAAGCTCTCCACTAGCTCCTTCATATTAACACTGGGGGGAACCCGAGATATCACCCCCTTGCAACCATTGACCCTTTGTGCTCCAACTCTTACAACCCTGGACACCTTGACTTTCCCAACATTAGTCACCTTCATTGCCTTCTCCATTTGCTCTTCAGTTTTACATCCTATCAGCAGGTTTCCATCTCCTAAAATTCTCGCATGGCTCACTTCCACTACTTGCCCTCCGATGATTTTTGTTAGCTTAAGCGGATCAATTTTCTTTACTCCCCCTTCCCGCTCAAATATTATCACTACATTTAACAATTTTGCCCTCGGGCCCTTCTCCTCAACTTCTCTTCCCTCACTTTCCGATCCACCTACACTAGAACCACCTCCTTTCTTTCTCTTCCGACCCTTCATCTTCCTGTTCTGAGTTCCTCTCCCCACCTCTTCCCACTCAAACTCTGTGCTGTTGCTGTCACCGTCAGTCTCCCTCCTGCCATCCTCTCAGAGTTTGCAAGGAACTGTCTACGAATATCGTTCTGGACCTATACAGGCCATCGGTCAATATTCCCACAGAATGTCCCCCACAACACCCCACAGCCAGCAGCTAACTCGTAACTCTGGCCCAGCAGTTGGAGCTTCAGCAGTCACAAAATCAGCCACAATCTAACCCAACTAGCCAGCAAATCCAGCCAAAAAACCAACACCCCAAAAACCAGCAACCTAACCCCCAGCCAGCAGTCCTCGACAGCTCCCCGCTCAGCAGCCTGAAAGTAACTCTGGCCACTCCCTGAAATTTGCATGGGTTATTTTAGAACACGCCCAGTAACCCACAAACATTTCTTTGCATATTAGCCCCAATAGACAGTTCACCTACTGTCCGGTCTAACGTGAAATACATCTCAGATCCTGGCTCTAACCTTCAGAGTAAGGAAGGGAACGGCTGCACTGTAGCATCCCTAGGGGCAAACAAAGGGGAACAAAAGAACCGGCAACTGTTTTAATACTTGGAAGAACTAACAGAGAATAGACAAAGGAGACGGCCGATGTTGTTTATTTGGATTTTTAGAAAGCCCTTGACAAGGTGGCGCACGTGAGGCTACTAAACACTATAAGAGTTCATGGTTTTACAGGAAAAGCACTAGCATGGATAGAAAATTGGCTGACAGACAGGAGCAAAAAGTGTGTGTGGCGGGGGGGGGAGGAAATGGGCCATTTTTGGTTGACTGCGGTGTCCCATAGGGTTGGTGTAGGGACTGCTTGTTTTCACTTCCTACATCAAAATGCCATCCCTACGTTATCTTTTTTTTACAAAATTCTTTATTACAAATGTCGGTGCTATACAATATTTACAAACCCAGTGACTAACACATTTACTACACTACAAACAGACAATACATGTTAAACCAATATATTGCCATCCTCATCAATGATGGCATTTACACCCCGCGGAGCCCAACGGTCCCGGAACATCTCTACGGTCGCCGTGGACTGCGCGTATTCCTTTTCAATGTTCACCCGGGCTCGAACATACCCCCTAAACATAGCCAGGCAGTCCACCCGGGGAGAACCTCCTGCCACCCTTTTCCAGGAGCCACGGATGGCAATTTTCGCCAGCCCCAGGAGCAAGTTGACAAGGACATCCTCATCCCTCTGTGCCCCCCTCCTTACTGGATGACCATATATGAATAGGGTGGGACTGAAATGCAACCAGAAGGCGAGAAGCAGCCCACGCAAATACGCGAAAAGGGGCTGCAGCCTCACACACTCCACGTACATATGGTACACGGTCTCCTCCAGCCCGCAGAAGTGACATGCGGCTGGGAGATCTGTGTACAAACTAAACTACGTTATCATGTCACCTCTACATTACAGTGTCACTCCTACATTACAGTCCCACTCTTACATTACCAAGATACCCTTGCATTACAGTGTCACTCCTACGTTACAGTCCCACTCTTACATTACCGAGCTAACCCTGCATTACAGTGTTACTCCTACATTACGATCCCAGTTTTACATTACCGAGCTAACCCTGCATTACAATGTTACTCCTACATTACGATCCCAGTTTTACATTACCGAGCTAACCCTACATTACAGTGTTACTCCTACATTACAGTCCCACTCTTACATTACCGAGCTAACCCTATCTCGCAAGAGTTATTACATCATGTTTTCTATTTGCACACAAGGGACTTTGCTTTGCAGTGTTCATTGTCCCTCGTCACGTAGATAATTAACCCTTTTCCTCCACACTCCTACATTACAGAGTCACCACCTCTGTCACCATGCCACTCCTACTTTAAAGTGCCATCCCTACATTACCATGTCTCTCCTACATTTATATATATATATATACATATACACAATATACACACACACACACACACACACATATATATACACAAAATATTTTTATTACAAATTCAGTGTTATATATACAAAAGAGTGACTAACACAATTACTACGCTACAAATAGACAATACACATTAAACCAAAATGTTTCCATCTCTGTCAATGGTGGCAATAACCCCCACCCCCCGCGGAGCGCAAATGTCCGGGAAAGTCTCTATGGTCGCTGTAGACTGTGCATGTTCCCTCTGCCTTACAGTGTCACTCCTAGAAGACAGTGTCACCACCTACGTTACCGCCCCACTCCTACATTACAGTGTCACTCTTACAATACAATGTCACTCCTACATTACCATGCAACTCTTACATTAAAATGCTATCCCTATATTACCATGTCACTCCGTCATTGCAGTGTCACCTCGACATTAACGAGTCACCCCTACATAACAGCACCACCCCAACATTAACCAGTCACCACGTACGTTCCCATCCCACTGCTACATTACAGTGCCACTCTTACAATACTACATTAAAGTGTCATCACCTACATTACAAGTCACCCCTATGTTACAGAGTCATCCCTATACTATTATGTCACCTCTGCATTCCAGTGTTACTCCTACAACACGTCATTCCTACATTGCAGTGTCACTCCTACATTACCATGATACCCCCAAGTACCATATTGCCCCACAATCATATCCAAGAGCCGAGTCCACACAACTTGAGCCGTCTCTCCTTGACACCAACAATCCCATGCAGGGATGCAAGTATGAAGTACCTGTTTGGACTGCTGCTCCACGCCCTCCACTTCCTAGCTCTTGTCAACCGTAGTAAGTTCTTCAGCTTGTACACGGATCTCCCAGCTGCATCTCACTTCTGCGGGCTGGAGGAGACCGTGTACCACATGTATATGGAGTTTGTGAGGCAGCTGACCCTTTTTGTGTATCTGCGTGGGCTGCTTCTCACCTTCTGGTTGCCTTTTAGTCCCATCCTATTTATATACAGTCATCCAGTAAGGAGGGGGGCAAGGAGGGATGAGGATGTCCTTGTCAACTTTTCCTGGGCTGGCGAAAACAGCCATCCGTGGGTCTTGCAAATGGGTGCCGGGAGGATCTGCATGGGTAGACTGCCTGGCAATGTTTAGAAAGTATGTTCGTGCCCAGGTAAATATTGAGAAGGAACACGTACCTTAGAGGCGTTCCAGGACTGTTGGGCTCTGCGGGGGGTGAGTGCCATCATTGATTGAGATGGAAATATTTTGTTTTAATATGTGTTGTCTATTTGTAGTGAAGTAATTGTGTTAGTCACTGTTTTGTATATCTAGCACCGAATTTGTAATAAAGATATTTTGTAAAAAAAATTACCATGTCAGCCAGATCACACCTCCATTGTTGTACCACCCCGTTACTCTACCAGTCCTCCACCACAATGTCACCTCTACGATACCATGCCAACTCCACGTCACCGTGCCAGTCATATGTTACTGTTACACCCCCTACATTACCCTTCCACACCTATGCTGAGTTAATTGTAGCATTCTTAGCAGTGTGGAGGAACAGGGGGATTTTTGGTTCCACGTCCCCAGATATCTCAAAGTTGCCACACGGGTTGGTAGGGTTGCTAAGCAGGAGTGTGTTATACTGGCGATCATTTGTCAGAGGATTGAGCTCAAGAGCCATGAAATAATTCTGCAGCTCTATAAAACTCTGTTATAGAATCATAGGTCACTACAAGGTAGAAAAAGGCCCTTCAGCCCATCTAGTCTATGCTGAACCCTCGTCCCATCAAACTGCACCTGGACCATAGAGCTCCATACCTCTCTCCTTCATATATCGATCCAAACTTCTCTTAATCATTGAAATTCAATGAGCACTTGTTACACACTCCATCACCCTTGTTTGAAGAAGTCTCCCTCAGGCTCACCTTAAATATTTCACTTTTCATCTTTACCCCAGACCTCTAGTTCTAGCCTCACTCAACCTCAGTAGGAAAATCCTGTTAGCATTTCCATTACCTCTGTCAAATTTCTCTTAATTTTCCCACGCTCCAGGCAATAAAATCTTAACCTATCCACCGTTTCCCTATAACTCGGGTCCTCAAATTCCAGCAATTGTCATGATCCCCTCTGGTAATTCTCCATCTTGCTATTATCTCCTCAATTGGGCCTTAATCCCCTCGTCCGATATCCAGTCATTCCACTAATTACAGCACACCTGGATCCCATTAGTGAACATAGGATAAAACTCGGGCGGCAGAGCCATGCTTTGCCAGTTCCTTGGTTGACTCCAGTGTAAGTAAACTACGTTTCTTGATTCTTTGGGACTGTCTGTTCTAAGCTCCACATCATCTCCTGGATACTTGACGCAAATATTGTCTCCATCTCCTGGATACCGGTTCCCTGTTCGCGACGGTGCTAACGCCTCTGCCTCCGCGCCTGTGTCCTGCACTTGGGTTCATCCCCAGCCTCGTCCTTGCAACAGAACGAACTGGCCAAGACTGAATCCGGAGGACACGGACCCTGTGCATCAGGCCCTCGCCAGCCAGGGCTGCCTACTGGGTGCCTACGACCAACTGCTCAGAGAGGTCACGGAAAACCTTCATTCGCTGTCTACGAATGTAAGGAAGGTTAGTGAGCAGGTTGACCGGGTATCCGCTTTCCTTATTCTGTCTCTTCCGAGAACCCCGACTGACCAAATCGCACAGCCCGGGATGGCTACACTCCTTGGGTTGGCAACCCAATCCCCTCGAGTGCCGTACATACCCGAGCCGGAACCCTACGCTAGGGACCTAGGGAAGTGCTGGGCCATCTTATGACAATGTTCTTTGGTCTTTGAGAAACAGCCACGTACATACACTCTGGACAGATAAAGATTGCTTTCAGCATGGTTCTGTTACGAGGGAATGCCTTGGCTCAGGCCACCGCGATCTGGGACAACCGACCAGAGGCCTGTTCCTCTTTCTCCTCCGTCTCCGAAATGAGGAAGGTCTTTGAACAGCCCATTCGCGGTAAGGACGCCGCTAAGCGCTTGCTAACTCTGTCAGAGTTCGCGAAGTGTAATAAAATACTCCATCGAGTTCTGAACATTAGCGGCCGACTCTGGGTGGAATGATGAGACACTACGGGAAGTGTTCCGACCGGGCCTCTCAGATACAATAAAAGATGAACTGGCGGCGAGGGATGACGCGGACAGCCTGGACACTCTGATCTCTAGTCACCAGGCTCAATAATCGACTTCAAGAGCGTCTGAGAGAGAAGACCAGTCGCCCCACGCCTCGGGTCAGCCCACGTCCCACCTTACCATCTTCAGCCAGCCTCCCTTCCCTAGCCGCACTAAGTGTAGCTCCTGCTCGGACGGTCCCCACTACCCTGGGGGAGGAACCGATGCAGCTGGGAACGACTTCGGAGGCGGAGGGCTGGGGATTGTTTCTATTGCGGCCAGCCGGGATATTTCCGGAATACCTATCCTCTGCGGCCAAAAAGCAGGGCTCACCAGTAGAAAGGGGGACCCTGGTGAGCCGGACGACACACCAGTCCCCCAAGCCCAGATGCAGATCCCGGCTACCGTGAATTATCAACAACAGTCCCTGTCTCTGTCCGCCTTGGTGGACTCCGGTGCCGAGGCAAATCTGTTGGAAGAGGACATAGTGTCCCAGGCCGGAATTCTTCGGGTGCCTTGAGTACCCCTCTGGAAGCCCGGGCACTGGACTGAAGACCTCTGGCCCGGGTCACCCACTGTACACCACCACTGTCTTTGATTCTCTCTGGGAACCATCAGGAACAGGTACAATTTAACCTAATTTCCTCTCCTCAAGCTCCTATAGTTCTTGGGTACCGATGGTTAAACCGCCATAATCCGCACATTGAATGGTCCACTGGGAAGATAGCCAACTGGAGTCTGTTTTGTCACTCCTTGTCTACAGTCGGCCCTTTCCCCTGTAAAAGACACCGCGACCTCGTCTGCCACTGAACCCCCTGACTTGTCCAGGAGTCCAGCTGAGTACCACGACCTGGGACAAGAATTTAGTAAGCAACGGGCCCTTTCCCTGCCTCCATACCGACCGTATGATTGTGGTATTGACCTTCTCCCCGGAGCTTCTCTGCCAACCAGTCGGCTGTATAACTTGTCCCGGCCAGAGAGGGAAGCAATGGAGGGTTACGTCAGTGAATCTCTCTGGGCGGGCATTATCCGACCCTCATCCTCCCCGGTGGGCGCAGGGTTCTTTGTGGGGAAGCAGGATGGTTCACTACGTCCCTGCATCGACTACCTAGGCCTAAATCATAAACCAAAAAGAACAAGTATCCACTGCCCCTCAAACTCCACTTTCGAACCACTTCGTGGAGCCACCATCTTCTCCAAGTTGGACCGGCCAACCATCCGGTCAGAATAAGGGAGGGAGACGAGTGGAAAACGGCATTCAATACCTGTCCAGCTCTTGGCTCCATCCCTCCCCTCCTGTCCTCGCCTATCATTTTGGATCTTCCCCCTCCCACTTTCAAATCTCTTACTCACTCTTCCTTCAATTAGTCCTGACGAAGGGTCTCGGCCTGAAACGTCGACTGTACCCCTTCCTAGAGATGCTGCCTGGCCTGCTGCGTTCACCAGCAACTTTGTGTGGCTTGAATTTCCAGCATCTGCAGAATTCCTCGTGTTTACGTTTACCAAATATTTTCGTATTATGTCCAGCAGTAGTTGAGACCGAATTGACGATGGCCATCTTAAATCCATTTAATATACGCAGCCATGTATTCAAAATAAATCCAATCAAATAATATTAAACACTTAAAATCAAAGAAAAAATAAATGTGTTAAATTCAAAGCTAAATTAACTGTTAAAGCAAACAACATATCTAAGTGAGTTAGCCAAGTCTGTGTCTGGGCATGGATAAAACGAAGAGCGAACTTCCATCAACGGCGTTACAAACCATTCCCAGCCAAGGATCAAGTTTTCAATTTGCTTACAAAGTGGACTTAACCTCTTTTATAAATTTCCAACCATCTCCGGGAGAGTCGATCTGTTTTAGACGAGCATTGGCTGGCGTAATCATCAGACGAGCCAGATAACGCAGCGAGGGGCAACAGTTATTGTTAAAAAAAATTCTGCCATCACTTCGCGATATTTAATTCTTTCAGCATAAATCGCTGGGGTAAAATCTTCAACTATACGACCCTTAGCTTTATCAATTGGCTTATCCCTTTTCCTTGCATTCCAAAGAATAACTACATCGGTTGTAAAATAATGCGAACACAGAATCGCAGGACGTGGTTTACTTTCGGCTGATGGTTTAAGACGCCGAATTCGGTAGGCTTTGTCCAATATTGGACAGGCTTTGAGAATGTCACTTAAAGTGAATATAACATGTTCGGAAAAAATGGCTCACCAATTTCCGTATTTTCAGGCAAACCCAGTATACGTAGATTCATCCTGCAATTTCTGCTTCCCAAATCAATCGTTTTCTTCTTAATTCCTGATAACTCCGAAGTATTCTTATTAACTTTCTTTTCCATAAAAGATATCTTCAAATCCTGCTGTTTAATAGTTTGATTCATTAATTCGAATTCTCTTTCAGTTCTGAGTACTCTGCTTAGTGATATCGATCTTCCAGATTCTTCAAAGATTCCTGAACAGCGAGGATGGGTTTTGCAAACAATTCATTAGTTTGAGTCGATTTATTCATTTTTGTATCCACCGTACCGATCTTCGCATTAATAGCTTCTATGAAAGAGCATTCTTTCTGAAGCAGAAACTTCCTCTGATTTCTGTTTGAGGTTCTGGAAGCATTTTGCCACTCCTTAATTCGATTCCAGCCATCATAATTAAACCATAAATCCTTCAGCAAATATAATAAATCTTCAAACATGAAAAGGATCTAGCAGTGGAAAGTAAGTAATAAAAAAACTGGAGCTAAGACAAAAAAAAACTTACTCCAGATGCTGCCAAGTGGAGACTTCCTACATGGACTTTAGTCAGGCCTTTGACAAGGTCCCACATGGGAGGTTAGTTCAGAAGGTTCAGACACTTAGGCATCCATGGAGAGGTTGTAAACTGGATTTGAAATTCTCTGTCTGGGAGAAGACAGTGCTAGTGAATGATTGCTTATCAGATTGAAGCCCTGTGACTAGTGGTGTGCCTCAAGGATCTGTGCTGGGACTATTGTTGTTTGTTGTCTATATCAATGATCTAGATGTGGTAAATTGGATCAGTCAGTTTGCTGATGACACTAAGATTGGAGGTGTTGTGGACAGTGAGGAACGTTTTCAAAATGTGCAGAGGGATTTGGACCAACTGGAAAAAATGTGCCAAAAAATGGCAGATGGAATTTAATGCAGACAAGTGTGAGGTGTTGCATTTTGGAAGAATAAATCAAGGTAGGACATGCACAGTAAATGGTAGGGCACTGAGGAGTGCGGAGGAACAAAGAGATCTGGGAGTTCAGATACATAATTCCCTGAAAGTGGCGTCACAGGTAGACAGGGTTGTAAAGAAGGTTTTTGGTATCCTGGCATTCATAAATCAAAGTATTGAGTATAGGAGTTGGGATGTTATGGGGAGGTTGTATAAGACATTGGTGAGGCCAAATTTGCAGTTTTGTTACAGTTCTGGTTACATAACTAGGATGGATATCAGTAAGATTGGAGGAGTGCAGAGAAGATTTACTAGGGTGTTGCTGGGTCATCAGGTGATGAGTCACAGGGAAAGATTGAAGAGGTTAGGACTTTATTCCTTGGAGCATAGAAGAATGAGGGGAGATTTGATAGAGGTTTACAAAATTGAGGGGTATAGACAGGGTAAATGTGAATAGGCTCTTACCACTTAGATTAGGAGAGATAAATATGAGAGGACATAGCTTTAGGGTGAAAGGGGAAAGGTTTGGGGGGGAACATTAGGGGAAACTTCTGAGTGGTGGGGGTGTGGAATGAGTTGCCATCTGATGTGGTATATGCGGGCTCACAGGTTTTAATAATAAATCGGATCGGTACATGGATGGGAGAGGTCTGGAGGGTTATGGACTGGATGCAGGTCAATGGGACTAGTGGAATAGTGTTTTGGCACAGACTAGAAGGGCCAAATGGCCTGTTTTCTGTGCTGTAGTGTTCTATGGTTCCGAGTGTCAGAATCAGACTGAATGCCAGAGACCCAGTCACTGTGACTTCCCTCTGCTTGGTCATCTCCCCCCTCCCCCCAACAGTATCCAAAGTGATGTACTGTACCTGTTGAGGGGTTGGACACAGGGGTACTCTGCACTGGCTGTTTAACCCTTTCCTCTTCCTGACTGTCACCCAATTTCCTGTGTCATGCACCTTGGATTAAGTACCCCTCTATAGGTCCTGTCACCCGCTCAGACTCCCGAGAGACCCAGAGTTTGTCCAGTTCCAGATCCAACTCCTTAATCTGGATTGTTAGAAGCTGCATCAGGGAGCACTTCTCGCAGTTGTAGTGATCAGAGACACTGGAGATCTCCCTGCCATCCCACATCCTGCAAGAGGAGCATTCTCCTATCCTGCCTGGCATCCCTCCTGTCTCAACTGAGCAAATATCGAAAAGCAAGAACAATCACAATACACTGTGGGTCAGAGGTGGAGAAGGTCAGTAACTTTCAATTCCTTGTTATGATCATTTCAGACTATCTGACCTGGGACCAGCACGTAAGTGCCGTTACAAGGAAAACACGGCAGCACCTTTACTTTGTTTGAAGTTTACAGAGATCTGGCATGTCATCTAAAACTTTGTCAAACTTATATTGATGTGCGGTGGAGTGTATACTGACTGGCTGCATCCCAGCCTGGTATGTGTACACCAATGCCCTAGTACAAAAAAGCCTACAAAGTTGTCAACTGTTTATTCCCCTCCACAGATGCTGTCTGATCTGCTGAGTTTCTCCAGTATTTTTTGTGTGTAGGTCTGGATTTCCAGCATTTCCAGAAGTTCTTGTTATGGCAGTGGATACAGCTGTCACAGGAAAGTTTGGTCACATCTGCAGTACTGCATACAGTTCTGATCACCCCACTGTAGGAAGGATGTTGAGGCTTTGGAGAGAGTGCAGATGTGGTTCACTAGGATGCTGCCTGGTTTAGAGGGCATGTGCTGTCATGAGAGATGGGACAATCTTGGTTTGTTTACTTCTGAATGTCGGAGGCTGAGGGATGATCTGATAGTGTTGTAATTGTTTGAGGAGCATAAATAGAGTAGATAGTGAGTATCTTTTTCCCAGGGTAGAGATGTCTAATACCAGAGGGCATGTACTGAAAGTGAGGGGGTAGGTTCAACATTGATATGAGGGGTGAGTTGTTTCCACTCAGTGGTGAATGCCTGGAATCTGCTGCCTGGTATGATGGTGGAGGCAAATATATTTGAGGCTTTTAAGAGATATTCAGATAGACACATGAATATGAGGAAGATGGAGGGATATGAACATTGTGCAAGTAGGATGGAATAGTTTTTGTTTTTAGAATTTACTTTACAGCTGGTTCAGTACAACATTCTGAGCTGAAGGGTCTGATCCTGTGCTGCACTGTTCTATGTTCTGTTGTGAGGGATTATCTGCAGAGTCAGTGTGGCTAGAAGTTAAAAGTTAAAAGGTAGCCAAGGTGGTGCTTTTGAGAAGCTAAAAGGACCTGAGAAGGTCTTGGTGGGCAGAATTAAGGAAAATTATGTAAAGAACCAGAGGATGATTAGAGTGAGGGTAGGGACACAGGGATAAACTGGGAAACTTGTGCCTCTTGGCAGAGGACATACAAGAGGTCTGTGATAAATAATGTGCTTTACATAAACATACATAAAAAAATAGGTGCAGGAGTAGGCCATTTGGCCCTTTGAGCCTGCACTGCCATTTATTATGATCATGGCTGATCATCCAACTCAGAACCCTGCCCCAGCCTTCCCTCCATACTCCCTGACCCCTGTAGCCACAAGGGCCATATCTAACTCCCTCTTAAATATAGCCAATGAACTGGCCTCAACTGTTTCCTGTGGCAGAGAATTCCACAGATTCACCACCCTCTGTGTGAAGAAGTTTTTCCTAATCTCGGTCCTAAAAGGCTTCCCCTTTATCCTCAAACTGTGGCCCCTCATTCTGGACTTCCCCAACATTGGGAACAATCTTCCTGCATCTAGCCTGTCCAATCCCTTTAGGATCTTATACGTTTCAATCAGATCCCCCTCAATCTTCTAAATTCCAACGAGTACAAGCCCAGTTCATCCAGTCTGTCTTCATATGAAAGTCCTGCCATCCCAGGAATCAATCTGGTGAACCTTCTCTGTACTCCCTCTATGGCAAGGATGTCTTTCCTCAGATTAGGGGACCAAAACTGCACACAATACTCCAGGTGTGGTCTCATCAAGGCCTTGTACAACTGCAGTAGTACCTCCCTGCTCCTGTACTTGAATCCTCTTACTATAAATGCCAGCATACCATTTGCCTTTTTCACTGCCTGCTGTACCTGCATGCCCACTTTCAATGACTGGTGTATAATGACACCCAGGTCTCGTTGCACCTCCCCTTTTCCTAATCGGCCACCATTCAGATAATCTGTTTTCTTATTTTTGCCACCAAAGTGGATAACTTCACATTTATCCACATTAAATTGCATCTGCCATGAATTTGCCCACTCACCCAACCTATCCAAGTCACCCTGCATCCTCCTCACAGCTAACACTGCCGCCCAGCTTCATGTCATCTGCAAACTTGGAGATGCTGCATTTAATTCCCTCATCCAAGTCATTAATATATATTGTAAACAACTGAGGTCCCAGCACTGAGCCTTGTGGTACCCCATTAGTCACTGCCTGCCATTCTGAAAAGGTCCCGTTTATTCCCACTCTTTGCTTCCTGTCTGCTAACCAACTCTCCACCCACACCAATACCTTGCCCCCAATACCATGTGCTTTAAGTTTGCACACTAATCTCCTGTGTGGGACCTTGTCAAAAGCCTTCTGAAAATCCAAATATACCACATCCACTGGTTCTCCCCTATCCACTCTACTAGTTACATCCTCAAAAAAAATTCTGAGATTTGTCAGACATGATTTTCCTTTCACAAATCCATGCTGACTTTGTCCAATCATTTCACCGCTTTCCAAATGTGCTGTTATCACATCTTTGATAACTGACTCCAGCAGTTTCCCCACCACTGACATTAGGCTAACCGGTCTATAATTCCCTGGTTTCTCTCTCCCTCCTTTTTTAAAAAGTGGGGTTACATTAGCCACCCTCCAATGCTCAGGAACTAGTCCAGAATCTAATGAGTTTTGAATAATTATCACTAATGCATCCACTATTTCTTGGGCTACTTCCTTAAGCACCCTGGGATGCAGACCATCTGGCCCTGGGGATTTATCTGCCTTCAATTTACCTAACACTTGCCTACTAACATGTATTTTGCTCAGTTCCTCCATCTCACTGGACCCTCTGTCCCCTACTATTTCTGGAAGATTATTTGTCCTCAGTGAAGACAGAACCAAAGTAATTATTCAATTGGTCTGCCATGTCCTTGCTCCCCATAATCAATTCACCTGTTTCTGTCTGCAGGGGACCTACATTTGTCTTTACTAGTCTTTTCCTTTTCACATATCTATAAAAGCTTTTAGTCTGTTTTTATGTTCCCTGCCAGTTTTCTCTCATTATCTTTTTTCCCCTTCCTAATTAAGCCCTTTGTCCTCCTCTGCTGAACTCTGAATTTCTCCCAGTCCTCAGGTGAGCCACTTTCTCTGGCTAATTTGTATGCTTCTTTGGAATTGATACTATCCCTAATTTCTCGTCAGCCATGGGTGCACTACCTTCCTTGATTTATTCTTTTGCCAAACTGGGATGAACAATTGTTGTAGTTCATCCATGCAACCTTTAAATGCTTGCCATTGCATATCCACCATCAATCCTTTAAGTGTCATTTGCCAGTATCTTAGCTAATTCACATCTCATACCTTCAAAGTTACCCCTCTAAGTTCAGAACCTTTGTTTCTGAATTAACTATGTCACTCTCCATCTTAATGAAGACTTCCACCATATTATGGTCACTCTTATCCAAGGGGCCTCTCACGACAATATTGCTAATTAACCCTTCCTCATTGCTCAAAACCCAGTCCAGAATAGCCTGCTCTCTAGTTTAGTGTTTATTCAGGGGCAGTGACATTAATAAATGTGATGGCAGATAAGTTGCCAGGGCAGCACAGGACATACCCCAGGATACTATGGGAAATGAGAAAGATCGCTGGTACATTTGCAATAACCTAGGTGTCCTCAGATACTGCAGGAGTAGCTTCAGAGGACTGGAGGATGGCAATTTTGGTACCTTTGTTCAAGAAATGGATTGGGGGTAATCATGGTGATTATTGACCAGTGAGACTTGGGCAGTGTTGGTGGGCAAACTGATGGAGAGTTTCTTATGGAACAAGCATTTAGAGGCACAGTCTGATTAGGGATATTCAGCATGGATTTGTAAGAGGTGAGCCATGAGCCCAGTTGACATCTTTGAGGAAGTGTCAATGCAGATTGAGGAAGGTAGATTGGTGGCTGTGGTGTGTATATAGATTTCACTGAGGAGTTTGATGAGGCTCCCTGCAGTTGTCTCATCCAGAACACCATGGGGCATGAGTTTATGGAAATACAGCAGCATGGGTTGGATTTAGCAAGCCCATAGAAGATGGGATTTATAGTAAATATTCTGCCTGAAGTTTGGTGACCTGTGGGGTTCCACAGGATTATCTTCATGGAACTCTGCTCCTTGAAATGTATAAGTGACTTGGATGAGGAAGTGGATGAGTGGGTTAGTAAGTTTGGATATGACATGAAAGTTGAAGTTGTGGATGTATGTTGCAGGTTACAACAGATTATTGTCCAGATGTGGAGCTCAGCTCAGAGTTCAATCCAGAAGTGTGAATTGATTCACTTTGACTGGTTGAACTTGAAGGGAGAGTACAAGGTCGATGGCAGGGTTCTTAGTGGTGTGGAGCAGGGGTGCAGTGCTAATTTTTTAGGTGCCAGAACTGACACAGTGCTTGCCATTTCCTATATTCTCTGTGTACTTGTGTGTTTGTGTCATGGTCTGGGCAACTTACTTGCCCCATTCTTGTAATGAGCAGGTGCACAAATTTGGTGTGCCATTTTTATATAAATAGGGCTGCTTATGTCAAGCACTAAACCAAGATGGAGGACATAAATGAATTCCAGAGCTCCACAGACATATAGTGATAGTTAAGACATTAACACAATTATAGCCTATCACTACAATTCAGTGTCTAACTGGTACAACAAAACATATAATACTTTAATAATATGATGAAGTATTACACAGTTGCACTCACTAATTATCATAAAATATAATTATCAAGCAAGTAAAGAAAGATGGTGATGTATTTTACCAATTTAAAAGTAATTACCTACTTACCAATTGCCACAATTGGAAGTTTCACAATAATTTCCACAAAGGGTCAGGTGTAATGTGTTCATAGGTCTGAAGCAACTCTTGACCTGGTTTTATTTGCTGATCTGCAGTACCGCAGCCATGTTGTGACATATGGCTTAGGATTCCACAGAACTAGAGGAGGTCTGTGTAGTTTAACAAACATGCATGTTGATACATGATGTATGAGAATTCTTGAGTGTATTGTTATTATTATCAAGTTCATGTCACTGAACCCTCTCTCACACTCAGCAGTACTAATATGAATAACTTGTGAACAGCTCAGTAATGGGTGTAAATCTTGGGGGATGCAGTGTCCATGGTCCTCCACATAATCTCTGAAGGCATTTATTACAGAGGAAGAAGAAAGCTTAAACCTCTTACAGAGATGATATTGCAGCTTCTCCATAATTAGGTGGTATTTCAGCAGGCCAGTTATCTGTATCAAGGACACATTTCATTTAGCAGGGATTTATACTTTGAGGTTTAGAACTTTCAAGGATGTTGCAGTGAATATAGTGTTGCAAATTGTTTAAGACTAGTGAGAAACTGTAGATAATTAATGGAGACAATCTTGTTGTTGCTTGTTAAGGTAATTTCTCCAAATGTCCCCTTTTCAACTGCTTCTAGAGTTTCTGCACGAGGTTGCTCTTTCAGTCCATGCAGTGGTCTTATGCTCCTTTGGATCAGTCTGTCTGCATAAACAATTGTAGTAGTGAGTTTCTGTGACACTGACAGTAAACCAAGTTCATGAAACATGTCATACGTTAGAGAAACTGTTCTGAATACTCTTCAACAGACCTTCATAGGTTTTTCTGTCACTCCCAGATCTTGTTTCTTCCTTTCACTTTTTCAAAATGAAAACAGTGCTTCATAATTTTGCCCCACTGCTGAAACTGTTTGAAACGAGCTAGCTACCCACCTGGTGTCCAGAACATAGTCTATTTTGCAAATTTGTTCTAGTTGAGGCATATTGAGACAGTTCCTTTTGATTTAGAGGTGATCTCCTGTAAACAGTACAATTTGTCCATAAATGATTTATTCCATGAACTTCTCTCACTGAATCATCTACTGCAAGTTCTAATCTGTGCATAAGACAGCACCAAATTATCACATCAGGGTAATGTTCCTTGACAGTTGTAGCAACACCAGATTTGACACCAAGCATTATGCTTGCCCACAACGAGCAAATGCTACAAGGTTCTTTTTCAATTAAGAGTCATCAAACCCATGGTTATTGATACAGTTCAATAGATGCTTAGCAATAGTTCCAGCTTTCTGATCAGGCAGTTCAATTAGATCTAAAAACATAAAATGGGGATCACCTTCCTTATCACTTTCACATTTCAAATAAATATTTGTGTGGTCTTAATGCTCAGGCTTGTTGATTCATCAATGAGAACAGAAAATTTGCCATTTATCTGCTTGATATGCTGGCAAATTTTATTTTTCATATTAATGGCTGTGATTAATTATCTCTGTAGCACTAGTGTGAATGCAGTCCAATTCCAATGTCAGTACCTTTTTTAAGTTCCAATAAACCAAAGTGACCAGAGTATGATCTGTCATTCTGAGCTAAATATGCAGAACAAAAAATTGAATAAGTTGCCTTTAAATATGAAGCATTCATGGTGTCACAATTTTCCAAGAGCATCTTCACCAGCTATGCTTTCAACACTTAGAGCAACAGGTTGATAGTTTGTGATCAACAACTTTATTTCTGAGAGACTTCAAGTGTGTACTTCGATCAGCTTCATAATAGGATACTGTTGTGATCTAAGTTCCTGAGGCTGTAGCACTTTACATAGCTAGCCAGCCATCCCTTACAATCCTTAAACTCCTTCCTCTCACTCTCCTCAACACCCTCAGTTTTGCTCAGAGGCTAAGTGCTTTTTCATGTGTAATTTTGCCATCAACAGGGATATGCTTCTGTGACATGTCCTCCAGCCACACACTTAATGTCTTCGCAAGCACTTTACCACAAACCAGAGAGACCATTTTTGCTGTTGTAGGGGTAGCACTAACACTTTCATGAATTTCAGCTTCTTTCTGCTTTATTGTGCGAATGCTCAATTTGTTCTTACCAACATTACGACCCACTTTGGCAGGCGATATACCACTTCAGAAGGTCGAGGATATTTATTTTGGTGAACAATGCTCACAATCAGTGGTGGAGAGACACTAAGGATCTGAAAAATGGCAGGAGGCTACAGCTGGGTATGCTGGAATGATAGGTCGAGCAAGGAGGAATTTCACAAATACCTAAATAAAAAAAAAAAGGTCACAGCTCCAGGATTTCACCAAAAATGATCAAATATCCTAATGTTATTAGTGGTATTTTCCCCACCAGCCACCAACTCCTCTCCCCAACCCCTGCTTTAGTAAAATTCCCTCTATTTAATAAGCAGCTGTTGTTAACTTCCCCATTTGTTTATTTTAACACCTTTTTTAAGAGGTGACGAGTGGTGCTCCAGCAGCACTATATCCCTGGTGTGGAGAAACAGGGATCTTGGAGTTCATGTGTGTTCATAGCTCAGAGTTGATAAGGAGCTTGAGAAGGTGTTTGGTGTGTTGTCCTTCATCAGTTGGAGAGCTGAGTTAACAAGCTGTGAGGTAACGTTGCAGCTCTACAACACTCTGGTTAGACTGCACTTGGAGTACTGTGAGTTCTGGCCAACATCAGGCTCTTTCAGGAGGGTGAACCCTTGCAAGGCAATGGGCCCTAATGGAGTACCTGGTAGGGCTCTCTAAAGAGTTCCCAACCAACTGGAGGGTGTGTTCAAAGACATTTTCAATTGCTCCCTGCTACGGTTGGAAGTTCCCTCCTGGTTCAAAAGAACTGCAATAATACTGTCATGGTCCGGATCGGGGTCCCTTTAAATTTATTTTGTTTATGTTATGATCCAGACTGTTGATTCCCTGTTTTCCCATGTCCCTCAGTTTTGGTGATTGGAGGCAATTACACTCAACTGAACTGGTAGTTTATAGTCTCTGGCTTTCAGCTGTTTGGCGTGGGAGCATCTGCAAAGTCACGGAATGCCAATGTCATCTGGCCGGAGCAAGCCTAGTCTCCGCCCAGAGCGAGTGCCGGTAATTTGCCTTTCCTCACCGGAGCAACCCTGTCCAGTTACCTCGCCGAAGCGAGCCTGCAAAGTTTCCTCACCGAGGTGGGTCGGTCAGTTAATCTGCCAGAGGGAATCAAGAGCCACTGTCTGCTGTTCCCGGGCCGAGTCGAGAGCTCGCCACTACCCGGCGGCTCCAAGTCAAGTCCTGGCCCCGGCAGCATCCGAGTACCAAGTCCTGACCCTGGCGGTCTGTGATTCCTGTCCTACCCTCCTTGTCTGAATCCCCTCTCTGCCCCCCTTGCCTCTAGCCCTCATCTGTAGCCCTCGCCTGCACCTGTCTAGTTCTATTGCTGGAGCTAGATGGGAACTGTTGTTCTTTGGTGTTTGTCTTGTCCTCACCTCTGTGGGGTAAGTCAGGCTGTCTTGCCATTGCCCCGTGGGAGGTGGGAGTCATGAGTCCTGGCCCTATGTCCTGTACCCAAGGAGGGGTCCTGGCTTTGTGTTCTGTGTATGTGTCCATGGTTCCATGTACCTGCTCCCCGAGACCAAGGCTCTGTTCCCATGTTCCTTCTCTTCCTAGCCCATGTCATGTCCTTGCCTGGTTCTGGGGTCCGAGCCAGAGGCAAGACCCAGGTACTGGGTCCTTGCCCAGTCTCTGGCTCGGAGTCCATACCCTAGCCTCTTCATGTCTCCTCTAGTTCTGGGATCCAAGTCCTAGCCCAGACCCCTAGTCCCAGCCTAGTAGTAGTTCTGAGTCCTTGTCCAGTTTGCTACTCCTACTCCTGCCTAGCTCTCCTGGTATTGAACAATAAACTAAATCTAAGTAACCTCACAAGATGTGTCTTGCATTTGGGTCCACCCTTGCTCCCAATGCCCCCACCATTGTGACAAATACAAGTACCCAAGAAGAGCAGTTTGAGCTGCCTTCATGACTATTGCCCAGTGCCACTCACTTCTACAGTGATGAAGTGTTTTGAGAGGTTGGCTATGACTAGAATTAACTCCTGTCTCAGTGAGGACCTGGACCCACTGCAAATGGCCAATTGCCACAATCGATCTAAGATGGCCGCATTGGCTCTTCATGCAGCCTTGGATCACCTGGACAACAAAAATACCCACCTCAGGATGCTGCTTATTGGCTACAGCTCAGCAGTTAACAAAATCTTTCTTGCAATTACAATCAAAAAGCTCTAGAACCCGGACCTCTGTTCCTCCCTCTGCAACTGGATCCTCAACTTCCTCACCAGAAGACCACAACCTGTACAGATCGGGAATAACATCTCCACCTCATTGACAATCAACACTGGTGCACCTCGGGTCTTTGTTTAGCTGACTGTTCTGCTCTCTCTACACCCATGACAGTGTGGCTAGGAACAGCTCCAATAACATCTGTAAATTTGCTGACGATACAATCATTGATGGCAGAATTTCAGATGGTGATGAGGGGTGTACAGGAGTGAGATATACCAGCTAGTTGAGTGGTGTTGCAGCAACAACATTGCCCTCAGTGTCAGTAAGACAGATTGTGGACCTCTACACAATCACCCTGCAGTAACAGTTATCTTATTAAATTGAGTACTCAGTAAGACAGATTGTGGATTTCAGGAAGAGTTAAGATGAGGGAATGCATACCAGTCCTTTTAGAGGGATCAGAAGCGGAGAGAGTGAGCAATGTCAAATTCTTGGCTGTTAATATCTGAGGATCCAGCCTAGACTGAACATATCAATGTAGCTACAAAGAAGGCACAGCAGCGACTATATTTTATTGGGATTTTGAGGAGATTTAGTATGTCCACAAAAAAGACTCAAATTTCTTTGGTGTTCTAACTGGCTGCATCACCATCTCATATGTTTGGCAGGGGGTGGGGAGCTACTGCAGAGGATCCAAATAAGATACAAAAATTTGTAAACTTAGTCAGCTCCATCATGAGCACGAGCCGCTGTAATCCCCTGGACTTCAAAGAGCGAAGCCTCAAAAAGGCAGCGTCCATCTTTAAGGATCCCCATCACCCAGGTCATTATTCTCATTGCTACCATCAGGAAGAGCCTGAAGGCAGACACTGAATGATTCAGGAACAGCTTCTTCTCCTCTGCCATCTGATTTCTGAATGAATATTACCTCACTACATCTTTCATTTCTATTTTTGCACTACTCATTTAATTTAACTATTATAGGCATCTGCTAGTCTTGTAAAACCATGGATTTGCACCTTGGAAGGTTTCCAGGCTGCAGGCTTGGGCAAGGTTGTACAGTAGACCAGCAGTTGCCCATGGTGTGTCTCCCCTCCCCATGCCACCCATGTTGTCCAAAGGAAAGGCAAGGGCCGATACAGCTTGGCACCATTGTCGTCACAGAGCAATGTGTGGTTAAGTGCCTTGCTCAAGGACACAACACATTGCCTCAGCTGAGGCTTGAACTAGCGACATTCAGATCACAAGACCAACACTTTAACCACTTGGCCACATGCCTACAGTCTATACTTAAAGTAATTCACTGTTCCTTTTCACTTCATTGTTATGTATTTCATTGTACTGCTATTACAAAGTTCATGACGTATGCCGGTGTTATTAAACCTGATGTGGAAGCTTTAGATGATTTACCAGGACGCCACCTGCATTGAAGAACATGTCTTGCATGTCTACGTTGAGCAAACTGCGGCTATTTTCTTTGAAGCAACAGAGGACAGAGGTGTCTAAGACCTGTAGGTGGACAATTATACACCCATTCTGATAAGCCTATCCACGGCCCAATTCTGATATATCTGTCCACTGCCTCCTCTACTGTCAAGATGAAGCCACACTCAGGTTGGAGGAACAACACCTTATATTCTGTCTGGGTAGCCTCCAACCTGATGGCATAAACATTGACTTCTCTAACTTCAGGTAATGCCCCACCTCCCCCTCATACCCCATCCATTATTTATTTATACACACACATCTCCCCCCTCCCCCTCCCCCCTCCCCATGATCCTCTCGTATCCCTTTTGCCAATCAAGTTCTTGGCTCCATCCCTTCCCCTCCTGTATTCTCCTATCATTTCAGATCTCCCCCGCCCCCTCCCACTTTCAAATCTCTTACTAGCTCTTCTTTCAGTCAGTCCTGACGAAGGGTATCGGCCCAAAACATCGACTGTACCTCTTCCTAGAAATGCTGCTTGGCCTGCTGTGTTCACCAGCAACTTTGTGTGTTGCTTGAAATTCCAGCATCTGCAGATTTCCTTATGTTTGCATTTTTAAATACACACAACCCTTTTTTTTTTCTCCAGCCCTGATGAAAGTTCCTGGCCCAAAATGTTAACTGTACTCTTTTCCATAGATGCTGCCTGGCCTGCTGTGTTCCTCCAGCACTTTGTGCATGTTGCTTTGATTTCCAGCATCTGCAGATTTTCTCTCATTTGTAAATGGACAGGCAACACAATTTTCCAGGGCAGGATTGACTAATGTCAGACAACATCAGAGTGGAGGGAAGTTTAGGGGAAATGACAGAGGTAAGTTTTATACACAGTGTGGTGGGTATCTGGAATGCACTGCTGGGGATGCTGGCACATACTGAGGCATAGATACCTCAAAGTTATTAATAGAAGGGAGAAGGAAATGCGGGAGCTGGATTTTAACTTTAGGAATACTCCAGAGGCAGCTAACGTGCTTTCCCTTTGCAAAAATACATGGGATTTTGGCTGGGGAAATGCTGGTCAGGCCAGAAGCCAGCAGAGAGATTGTAGAAGGAAGTAACACAACACTGGGGAGCACCTTCGCCCAGTCAAGGAAGATGTTTTCGGGGGCAGTGCAGTACTCAAATCTTCACATGCTGGGACAGGCATGTCCCTGTCTCACTGAGGTATGAGGCTGCCAGCTACTCTCACCTGGTTTAACTCACCTGTTGAAGAGGAGTGGCCACTGTCACATGCAAACAGCTACCTGGAGCCTCAGGAGAGAACTGAGTGTCTGGTGGGTGGAGACCAATGGTGAGTGAGCTGCCCCAGATTGGACACGACAAGCCCCTTCACCAGAGGTGCTACTCCTCCCTGGACACCTCATACACCCCGATTTCTGGTAAATGGTGCTTTATAATCAGTCACGTCATTATGACTCTACATGGAGCAATTGATAAGGTTCATATCTGGAGTTGTATAACTAATCCATGTCAGGCAAGCAAGGACTTGTCTTTCACGGAGATAAAACTCCAGATAAGGCTTAATCTGATCGGCCATTCTAGTGAACTCTCTACCCCGTTCTCTCTACTTCCTCCATCACTGCACTGAAATATTTACACTTTTGAACAACTTTTTACAATGCTGTTTACATTGTAACTGCTGATACTTAAGTATTTCTATACATATACAAATTTTAAATGTTAAATTTATTTTGTTTTTAATTATGTGACCTTATTGTTGAAAGTTGGGTCATATTGCACGTTGTGCTAACACACCACAGCAAATTCAGTGAGTGTGGATGTTTAGGAAATGGAGGAGATGAGGGGGAGGACAGCACCAATGGTGGAGGAAGAGAAACCCCGTTCATTGTCCTGGAAAGGAAAGCCACATCCTGGGAACAGATACATTGGAGACAAAGGAACTGAGAAAAAGGAATAGCATTTTTACAAGAGACAAGATGGGAAGAAGTATAGTGAAGATAAGTGAGGGAATCGGTAGGTTTATAGTTAAGGTAACCATGGGATTCCACAGGATTCAGCAAGGGAATTAGAAGGAACACACACACACACCAGTCATTACCCAGGGCAACACACAAAATGCTGGAGGAACTCAGCAGGTCAGGCAGCATCTGTGGAAACGATCAGTCAACGTTTTGGGCCGGAACCCTTCATCAGGACTGTAGGGAGAAGGGGCAGAGGCCCTATAAAGGTGAGGGGAGGGTGGGAAGGAGAAGGCTGGTAGGTTCCTGGTGAAAAACCAGTAAGGGGAAAGATAAAGGGGTGGGGGAGAGGATAGGCAGGAAAAGTGAAGAAGGAATAAGGGAAAGCACAATGGGTAGTAGAAGGAGGCAGAACCATGAGGGAGGTGATAGGCAGCTGGAGGAGGGGGCAGAGTGAAACTGGGATGGGGGAAGGGAGGGGGAGGGAATTATCGGAAGTTGGAGAATTCAAGGTTCATGCCAAGGGGCTGGAGACTACCCAGACGATATATGAAGTGTTGCTCCTCCAACCTGAGTTTAGCCTCATCATGGCAGTAGAGGAGGATATGTCCATACATAGCCTCCTCTACTGCCATGATGAGGCTAAACTCCCCCACTCATTTATCTTTCCCCTTACTGGTTTTTCACCTGGCACCAGCAGCCTTCTCCTTCCCAACCTCCCCCACCTTCTTTATAGGGCCTCTGCCCCTTCCCTCTTCAATCCTGACGAAGGGTTCCGGCCTGAAACGTTGACTGATCGTTTCCACAGATACTGCCTGACCTGCTGAGTTCCTCCAGCGTGTTGCAAGATGGTAGGTGATAGGTGAAACCAGGAGAGTGGGAGGGGTGAAGTAAAGATGTTGGAAGTCAATTGGTGGAAGAGATAAAGGGCTGGAGAAGGGGAAAAGGGTTGCTCTTTGTGTCACCATGGTTCGGATGTGGCCCAAGTGTGGAGTGAGAGACACTGAAGCAGATTGATAGTTCACAGACGTTAATACGAACATTGTTAAACAGAAAAGGAAACAATAAACGCTGGGGCAAACAGGGCTGTTGACTAAAACTCTCAAAGGAAAATGAAGCCTACACTGTGGCTGAAAAGAACAGCTAAACATTAAACGGATACCACTAGACTTCCGAGTCAGTTGATTTGAAAGTCCAATGTCTCAGGGAAGGCTAAATGCAAATCAGCAGCAAAACGTTGTTATGCTCTGTCCAAGTCTCGACAAGCACGACGACGACAAGGATGGAGTTAAATACTATCACGATTAAATAATAATTACCTGACACGTGTAAATTCAGAAGTGGCTGTGTTGCCGAATCGATGGTTATGACACTTTGTTCTACAAACTCCAGGATCAATCGAACTCTGGTTCTCAGGCTCAGTGGGGAAGAGTGAAGTCAGGCAGGACAGGGGTGAATGCCGGAGGAACTCAGTGGGTCGAGCAGCATCTGCTGACAGGAAGGACTTGTTGATTTTATGGGTCAAGACCCACCATTGGGACTGAGAGAGGTGAGGGAAGGTAGTGAGATGGGGCATCGCTGTGAAGGGGGCCAGTAAGTGATCGGTGGATAGAGTGGTGAAGCTGATGGGCAGATGGTGGAGGAGGAGGGGAGGGTGAGAATGGAGACACTGCTGGAGGGGGACTAGACAGGAACTCAAAGCCCACCAGCCCTACACTCCAATAAGTAAGGAAATGATAATGAGAGCCATTAGGGGAGAGGTGACAGGCAAATGGAATCCCATGGCGAAAGGGACTGATTATAATTGGACCTCTTCAACATTGTAACAAAGAGCTACCACCCCATGAGCCTCTGCATCCAATACATCATTCTCCACATCTTCCACCATCTCCAAAGGGATCCTACCACCGAATACATATTCATCTCCTCCTCTTCACATTCTGCAGAAATCACTCTCTTCATAATTCCCTCATCCATTCAACCCTGCCCACTAATCTCCCTCCTGGTATTTATCTCTACAAGTGATCATAAGACAAAGAAGCAGAAGTCAGCCACTCGGCCCATTGATTCTGCTCTGCCATTTTATCATGAGCTGATCCATTCTCCCATTTAGTCCCACTGCCCCGCCTTCTCACCATAACCTTTGATGCCCTGGCTACTCAGATACCTATCAATCTCTGCCTTAAATATACCCAATGACTTGGCCTCCACTGCTGCCCATGGCAACAAATTCCATAGATTCACCACCCTCTGACTAAAAAAAATTCTTCGCAACTCTGTTCTGATAAATGTGTTACACCTCCTCCCTCACCTCCATTCAGGGCAACAAACTGTTCTCCCAGGTGGGACAACTCTTCAGCTGCAAATCTGTGTTTATCTACTGTGCAGCCTTCTCTACATTGGTGAGAGCAGTTGTAAAGTGGGGAACCACTTCATCGAGCACCTCCATTCCATCTAACAAAAGATGACCTTCCTGGTTGGGTGACAAGAGAGACAGAGAGATTGTATGTGGACACCTCACTTTCAAGGACTCTTCCTCTCATGTTGTCAATATTAATTGATTATTGATTATGATTTTTATCTTTTGTATTTGTACAATTTGTTGTTTTGTAAATTGTTGTTTGTCCACCCTGTTGGGTGTGGAGTTTCACTGCTTCTGTTATTGACCTTGGATTAACTGAGTATGCCGGCAAGGAAATGGATCTCCAGGATGTATCTAGTGAAACGTGTGTACATTGATAATAAATTTACTTTAAACTTGTTGCTGAGTCACAAGAGAACCAGGAATGGATTTTCACTACAAACATCAAAAAGAAACCGTGTTATTTGAAAATGCTCTGATTTTGAGACAGAGTCATAGAGTGTTAAAGGTCAGAAACAGACCCTTAAGTCTATCTAGTCTGTGAAGAACTATCATTCTGCCTCGTCCCATTGACCTGCTCAGGCCTTGGCCCTCTATATTACTCCCATACATGTACCTATCCAAACTAGTCTTAAATGTTGAAATCGAACACTTCCTCTGGCAGCTTGTCCCAGCTGCACACCATCGTCTGTGTGAAGATGTTACTCTCCTGTTTCCCTTAAACATTTCACCTTTCACCCTGTACCCTTGATCCAAGTCTCACACGACCTCAGTGGAAAAAGCCTGATTGCATTACCCTATCGATACCCTTCATTATTTTGTTGTCATTGGAGAGAGCCCAGAGGAGGCTTCTAAAGGAGCTTCTGAATCTAGTTTCATGGTCCCTTGGGGACAAGTAATCATAATATGATGGAATTAACCCTGAAATTTGAGATGTAGAGCTGAAGTCAGATGTATCAGCATCACAGTGGAGTAAAGGCAATTTCAGAGGCATGAGAGGAGTTGGACAGTATTGACTGGAAAAGAATACCGGTAGGCATGACAGCAGAGCAGCAATGGCTGGAATTTCTGGAAGCAACCTGGAAGGCACACAAAATGTATATTCCAAAGAGGAGGAAGTATTCCAAAGGAGAGATGACACAACCGTGGCTAACAAGTGAAATCAGAGCAAACATAAAAGCCAAAGAGAAGGCATATAACAGCAAAAATCAGTGGGAATCCAGAGGATTGGGAAGTTTTTAACAGAAGGCAACTGAAAAAAACATTGAGGAGGCAAGATGGAATATGAAAGATAGCTCGCCAATACTCTTAACGAGGATACTAAAAGCTTCTTCTGATACATAACGCGTAAAAGAAAGGCAGGTGTGGACATTGGAGAATGATGCTGGAGAGGTAGTAATGAGGGACAAGGAAATGGTGGATGAACTAAATGAGTGTCTTGCATCACTCTTCACTATGGAAGACACTAGCAATGTGCTGGAAGTTTGAGAGTGTCAGGGGTCAGAATATGTGAAGTTGCCATTACTAGCGAGAAGATTGCTGGGAAACTGAAAGGTCTAGACCAGCTGCTGTACAGTCCAGGGTTCTGAAAGAAGTGGCTGAAGAGATGGTAGAGCATTAATAATCATCTTTCCAGATCACTAGATTCTGGCATGGCTCCATAAGACTGGAAAATTGCAAGTCTGTCTGTCTGTCTGTCTAAGAGACTCTTAAATGTCCATCATGCATCTGAATATACACCCATCCCCTGGTGGGTGAATGAAATGCAATGCCACTCTGGGTTTAATTAAAAAAAACTTGTCCCTGATATCCTCCCAATACTCTCCTCCAATTTCCTTTAAGTTATGTCCTCATGCATTACCCATTTCTGCACTGGGAAAATGTCTTTGGCTGAAGGTCCTTCCAGATCCTTCCTATCATGAGGCGATCACGACTAAAACAAGAGTAAGAGTTTTCTTTTCTTGTAAACAAGGTTAAAACTATCTGCTGCTGTTTCCCGGAAAAGCAGCTCTATATTCTGTTTCCTTTTTGATATAATTAGTTTGCAGCTGCAAACACATAACAGAAACATCTATTCAACTATGAAAACCTGTGAACATAGAACAGCAGGGTACGGTACGGGAGAAATGCCTGCACCCTCCATATCGTGCCAAATTAATCAAATGAATTAATGAATGCCAAACCAAACTAATTGTCTCTACCTATGCAATGCCACATCCTTTGATTTCATCTACATTCACATACTTATCGAAAAGCCTCTTCAATGCCCCTGTCTTCAATATCTCCTGAGGCAGCCCATTCCAGTCACCCACAGCTCTTTAACTTGCCCCACACATCTCCTTTCAACTTGTGTCCTCTCATGTCAAGTACATGCCCCCTGGTATCAGACATTCACAAACCAGAAAAAGATAGATATTGGATAGTCAATATATGCCCCTCATTATCTGATATCATGTTCTGTACTCAGCTTTCATTGTCTCAGAAAACAACCAAATCTGTCCAAACTCTTGTTATAGTGCATCCCCTCTCATTCAAGCAGCGTCCTGGGAAACATCTCTGTACCCTCTCCCAATGTCGACAGAACTCCAACCAGAACTCAGTGCAATTCCCAGATCAGAATCAGAGTCAGGTTTAATATCACTGAACCAGAGGCCCAAAGGGGATTTTATATAAAGCTGCAACATAACTTCCAGACGATTGACCTCAGTTCCTCGACCAATAAAGGCAAGGATGCCACATGCTTTCTTTACCACCCTGTCTACCTGTGTAGCCACTTTCAGGGAGCTGCTCTCTGCTCATCAAGCATCTTGTCATTAACAGGGTATGTATCTTTACATTTGATCCCCGAGGTGAAAAACCTCACACTTAGCTGAGTTCAAAGTTCCAGTAAAACTTACTATCAGAGCACATACATGTCACCACATACAGCCCTGAGATTCTCTCTCTGCAGGCAAACTTAGCAAATCTATAGAACATTAACTGTAAACAGGATCAATGCACAACAAACTGTGCAAATGCAGATATGAATAAATAACAATAAGTAACGAGCATGAAATAACAATATAACACAGTCCGTAAATGAGTGTCGCTGTCCCCTTTCGTTGACGAGCCTGGTGGTTTAGGGGTAGTAACAGTTCTTGAACTTCGTGGTGCGAGTCCTGAGCTCCTGTACCTTCCAAATCAGAATCAAGTTTATTATCACCGGCATGGCATGAAATGTGTTAACTCAGCAGCAGCATTTCAATGCAGTACAAAATGTAGAAGAAAATAATAAGTAAATCAATTATAGTATACATATAATGATAGATTAAAAATCATGCAAAAACAAAAATAATATTTATTTAAGTGAGGTAGCGTTCACAGAATCAATGTCCATTTAGGAATCAGATGGCAGAAGGGAAGAAGCTGTTTCTGAATCAGTGACTGTGTGCCTTCAGGCTTCTGTTCCTCCTACCTGATGGTAACAGTGAGAAAGGGGTATGCCCTGGATGCTGGAGATCCTTAATGGATGCTGCCTTTCTGAAACACCGCTCCTTGAAGATGTCTGTACTTTATAGGCTAGTGCACAAGATGGAGCCAAATAAATTTATGGCCCTCTGCAGCTTCTTTCAGTTCTGTGCAGTAGAACCCCCCCCCCCGCACCCAAAACCTCAGGCCCCCACACCAGACAGTGATGCAGCCTGTCAGAATGCTCTCCACAGTACATCTATAGAAGTTTTTCAGTGTTTTTATTGACATACCACATCTCTTCAAACTCCTAATGAAGTACAGATGCTGTCTTGCCTTCTTGGTAGCTGCATTGATATGTTGGGACCAGAGATCTTGACACCCAGGAACTTGAAACTGCTCACTCTCTCTGCACTTCTGATCCCTCTATGAGGATTGGTATGTGTTCCTTCGTCTTACCCTTCCTGAAGTCCACAACTGGCTCTTTCGTCTTACTGATGTTGAGTGCCAGGTTGTTGCTGTGATATCACTTCACTAATTGACATATCTCACTCCTGTACACCCTCTCATCACCACCTGAGATTCTACCAACAATGGTTGTATCATCGGCAAATTTATAGATGGTATTTGAGCTATGCCTAGTCACACAGTTTCTGATGGCAGAAGTGAGAAATGGTCTGAAAGAGCATGGCCTGGGTGATGAGGATCTTTGATGTTGGATGCTGTTTTTTGATGGAAACGCTTCAGGTAGAATGGTTGGGAGGTCATCCGGGATTATATCTGTTCCCCTTCTTGAATAATGGAACAAAATCAGTACCTCACCTGTGGCTAGAGATGACGTGAAGATCTGGAAAAGGCCCCAGCAATCTCATCTCTTGTTTCTTTCAATAACCTGTGGCAAATCCCATCTAACAAGTTATTGATCTTGATAAGAGATAGAACTTTACTATCTTCATTATCTCAAAATGGCCTAGAAAATTGACATTGATAAATGAGAAACCATCTACTACTGACTGAAAGCATTTACAGGATGAACTACCTCAGGATCGAGGAGACCAAAGCTGAACACGATAATCCAAGAGCAGTTGTACTGAATGCGAGTGTGGTCACACTTGGGGTTTTGGAATTAGAATTGGAATCGGTTTATTACTGTCACATGTACTGGGTTAGAGTGAAAAGCTGGGGTTCAGTTTCAGTTGTCCTGCTGTCAGAAAGATGTTATTAAACTGGAATGAGCTCAGAAAAGCTTGAGAAGTTTGCTGCCAGGACTAGAGACACGGGTACAGTTGGACAGGAAAGCATTTTATTCCTGATAGTGTAAGAAACTGTGGTGATCTTATCAGGGTGTGTAAGATCATGAGAGACACACATAGGGTTAATGCACTCAGTCTTGAAAGACTGAAAGCACATACCTCTGGACTCAAACAGCTTTAAAACCCCTGTTATAAGACAAGTTGGGTATATGGGGTGTTGAAGGAGAGGTAGCATCTCTGGTGAAAGGGCTTGTAATGTCGAATCTAGGGCAACTCACTCACCTTTGGTCCCCACCTGACACTCAACTCTGACCTGCAGTTCCAAGTAGCTGTTTGCATGTAACACGGCCACACCACTGTCCACCACCTCGACAGGCAGGCTAAACAGGTGAGGGCAGCCGGTAGACTTCACATCCCAGTGAGATAGGGACATGCTTGTCCTAACATGTGAAATCAGCCTCAGATGACTGGGCAGGTGAGATCTACGGTGAGATCCAATGGCCAGGAAGACCATTCTGCAATGTTTCATGGTGAATGAAAGCCATGATGAGGCTGAGAAGAAATTATGGACAATCACTGCAACCAAGGAAGACCCCAGTTGTGATGACTAGTCGTACCACTGGACCTGGAGTACCGACGTTGAGAGAGTGGAATTGCCCCAGTCCAATGAATTTTACACTTTAAAAACTCTCCTGCCCTGGATATCAGGACTCACACAACCATGTTCTAGAACAGCCACTACCCCTCAACCATCAGATCTTGAACACAAGCTGATAATTACACTCATTTGCCCATTCATTGAGATGTTCCGACACAATGGTCTCACTTAAAGGATTCTTTATCTTGTTATTTTATAATCTCATTAGTTATTGTCATTTATTTGTATTTGCATGTGCGGTTTATTGCCTTCAGCACTCTGGTTGATTTTTCATTATTCCCGTTATAGTTACTATTCTATAGATTTGCTGAGTATTCTGCAGAAAAATGAATCTCATATGTGGTGACATGTATATACTGTGATTGTGAAATTGACTTTGAACTTTTACTGTCATTGTTGTCTTTGATAGACAGCCAACGTAAGACATGTGAACAAATAGTTACAAACATAACCGGGTCAAGGATTTGTGGCTGCATTTGGATGTACTCAGGATCATCTGGGAGGCTGATGACATTATAGATGAGACTCTTGAAGAGGTGGTCACACCCACAGTACAGGACAGTATATAAGTAATGTCAGGAGAGGTAAGGGGGTTAATGAGTCAGTGCGAGGTTCCCCTGTGGTGATTCCCCTCAGCAACATGTATATTCCTTCAACAGTTTGAATGGGGCACGGTGCTCAGTGTCAGATGTGGGAAGTCCTGGAGGCTCCCAGTCTCCCGGACTGCAACATCTGCACCAGGTGCGTCGAGCTGCAGCTCCTTAGGGACCACGTTAAGGAGCTGGAGATGCAGCTCGATGACCTTCGTCTGGTCAGGGAGAGTGAGGAGGTGATAGAGAGGAGCTGTAGGAAAGTATTCATTCCGGAGCCTCGGGAGACAGAGAAGTGGGTAACAGTCAGGAGAGGGAAGGGCAAGAAACAGATGCCAGAGAGTGCCCCAGTGGCTGTCCCCCGAACAATAAGTACTGTTTGAGTACTGTTGGGGGGGACGGCCCACTTAGGGGAAGCAACAGTGGCCGTGCCTCTGGCACAGAGTCTGGCCCTGTGGCTCAGAAGGGTAAAGAAAGCAAGAGGATGGCAGTAGTGATAGGGGACTCAATAGTCAGGGGGACAGACAGGCAATTCTGTGGATGCAGGAAAAAAACACGGATCGCACTTTGCCTCCCAGTTGCCGGGGTCCAGGATGTTTCTGATCGCGTCCATGATATCTTGAAGTGGGAAGGAGAACAATCAGAGGTTGTGGTACATATTGGTACCAATGACGTAGGTAAGAAAAAGGAGGAGGTCCTGAAAACAGACTATAGGGAGTTAGGAAGGAAGTTGAGAAGCAGGACCTCAAAGGTAGTAATTTCGGGATTACTGCCTGTGCCACGTGACAGTGAGTATAGGAATAGAATGAGGTGGAGGATAGATATGTGGCTGAGCGATTGGAACGGGGGCAGGGATTCAGATTTCTGGATCATTGGGACCTCTTCTGGGTCAGGTGCGACCTGTACAAAAAGGATGAGTTGCACTTGAATCTGAGGGGACCCAATATCCTGGCGGGGAGGTTTGCAAAGGCTATTGGGGAGAGTTGAAACTAGAATTGCTGTGGGGTGGGAACTGAACTGAAGCAACGGAGGAAAGGGAGGTTGGCTCACAAATAGAGAAAGCTTGGAGGCAGTGCGACAAGGAGGATAAGCAGGTGATAGAGAAAGGACGCACTCAGACTGATGTTTTAAGATGTGTCTATTTTAAAGTGAAGAGCGTTATGAACCAGCACTTGTAGTTATGATGTTGTGGCCATTACAGAGACTTGGATGGTGCAGGGGCAGGAATGGCAACTTCAAGTGCCAGGCTTTAGTTGTTTCAGAAAGGACAGGGAGGGAGGCAAAAGAGGTAGGGGCATGGCACTGTTGATCAGAGATAGTGCCACGGCTGCAGAAAAGGAGGAACTCATGGAGAGGTTGCCTATGGAGTCTCTCAGGGACTTCGAGGAGCAGATAGGGTGAAAGATTCTGGAAAGGTGTAATAATAACAGGGTTGTTGTGGTGGGAGATTTTAGTTTCCCAAATATCAATTGGCATCTCCGTAGAATGAGGGGTTTAGATCGGGTGGAGTTTGTTAGGTGTGTTCAGGACGGTTTCTTGACACGGTATGTAGATAAACCTACAAGAGGAGAGGCTGTACTTGATCTGGTATTGGGAAATGAACCTGGTCAGGTGTCAGGTCTCTCAGTGGGAGAGCATTTTGGAGATAGTGATCACAATTTTATCTCCTTTACCATAGCATTGGAGAGGGATAGGAACAGACAAGGTAGGGAAACGTTTAATTGGAGTAAGGGGAAATATAAGGCTATCAGGCAGGAACTTGGAAACATAAATTGGAAACAGATGTTCTCAGGGAAACATATGGAAGAAATGTGACAAATGTTCAGTGGATATTTGCGTGGGGTTCTGTGTAGGTACATTGCAATAAGACAGGGAAAGGATGGTAGGGTACAGGAACCATGGTGTACAAAGGCTGTTGTAAATCTTGTCAAAAATAAAAGAAGAGCTTATGATAGGTTTAAAAAAACTAATTAATGATAGAGATCTAGAAGATTATAAGGCTAGCAGGAAGGAGCTTAATAATGCAATTAGGAGAGCCAGAAGGGGTCACGACAAGGCCTTGGCAGACAGGATTAAGGAAAACGCCAGGGCATTCTACAAGTATGTGAAGAGCAAGAGGATAAGACGTGAGAGAATAGGACCTATCAAGTGTGACAGTGGAAAAGTGTGTAAGGAACTGGAGGAGAGAGCAGAGGTACTTAATGAATACTTTGCTTCACTGTTCACTATGGAAAAGGATTATGGTGATTGTAGGCATGACTTGAAGTGGACTGAAAACCTTGAACGTGTAGGTATTAAGAAAGAGGTGTGTTGGAGCTTTTGAAAAGCATCAAGTTTCATAAGTCGCCGGGACCGGATGAGATTTATCCCAGGCTACTGCAGAAGGCGAGGGAGGAGATTGCTGAGCCACTGGCGATTATCTTTGCATCATCAATGGGGACGGGAGAGGTGCAGGAGGATCGGAGGGTTGCGGATGTTGTTCCTTTATTCAAGAAAGGGAGTAGAGATAGCCCAGGAAATTATAGACCAGTGAGTCCTACTTCAGTGGTTGGTAAGTTGATGGAGAAGATCCAGACAGTCAGGATTTATGAACATTTGGAGAGGCATAATATAATTAGGAATAGTCATCATAGCTTTGTCAAAAGCAGGTCGTGCCCTACAAGCCTGATTGAATTTTTTGAGGATGTGACTCAACACATTGATGAAGGTGGAGACATAGATGTAGTGTATATTGATTTCAGTGAGGCATTTGATAAGGTACCCCATGCAAGGCTTATTGAGAAATTAAGAAGGCATGGGATCCTAGGGGACATTGCTTTGTGGATCCAGAACTGGCTTGCCCACAGAAGGCAAAGAGTGGTTGTAGACGGGTCCTATTCTGCATGGAGGTTGGTGACCTGTTGTGTACCTCAGGGATCTGTTCTGGGACCCCACTCTTTGTGATTTTTATAAGTGACCTGGATGAGGAAGTGGGGGGATGGGTTAGTAAATTTGCTGATGACACAAAGGTTGGGGGTGTTGTGGATAGTATGGAGGGCTGTCAGAGGTTACAGCGGGACATTGTTAGGATGCAAAACTGGGCTGAGAAGTGGCAGTTAGAGTTCAACACAGATAAGTGCGAGGTGGTTCATTTTGGTAGGTCAAATATGATGGCAGAATATAGTATTAATGGTAAGACTCTTGGCAGTGTGGAGGATCAGAGTGATCATGGGGCCCGAGTCCATAGGGCACTTAAAGCTCCTACACAGGTTGGCTCTGTGGTTAAGCAGGCATAAGGTGTATTGGCCTTCATTAATCGTGGAGTTGAGTTTAAGAGCTGAGAGGTAATGTTGCAGCTCTATAGGCCCCTGGTCAGACCCCACTTGGAGTACTGTGCTCAATTCTGGTCAACTCACTACGGGAAGGATGTGGAAACCATAGAAAGGGTGCAGAGGAGATTTACAAGGATGCTGCCTGGATTGGGGCACTTGCCTTACGATAATAGGTTAAGTGAACTCAGCCTTTTCTCTTTGAAATGCTGGAGAATGAGAGGTGACCTGATAGAGTTGTATAAGATGATGAGAGGCATTGATCGTGTGGATAGTCAGAGGCTTTTTTCCCCGGCTGAAATGGCTAGCATGAGAGAGCATAGTTATAAGGTGCTTAGAAGTAGTTACAGAGGAGATGTCAGGGGTAAGTTTTTTACGCAGAGTGGTGAGTGCATGGAATGAACTGCCGGCAACGGTGGTGGAGGCGGATACGGTAGGGTCTTTTAAGAGACTTTTGGATAGGTACATGGAGCTTAGAAAACGAGAGCTATGGGTAAGTCTAGTAATTTCTAAGGTAGGGACATGTTCGGCACAACTTTGTGGGCCGAAGGGCCTGTACTATGCTGTGGGTTTTCTATGTTTCGATGTTTCTATGAATTACCCGATTCTGCACCTATGTCTTATGGTCTGAGGCGACAAATGCAATTGCCAACAGGAAGCAAACGAGCTAGTATCCTGATGCAATCATGACAGCTTGAAGCTGAATCCCCTTGAAGCCGTGGAGATGCATATCAAGATAAGGAGAATTATGTCTCTTCTCCACACTCTCATCATCAACAACTCTACAGTTAACACCATTTCAATGTGATGTCTGGAACGTGGACATCATTATTTCACAGGACCTCATGTCAGAGAACCATATCTCCTTCAGTAACAAAAATGCTCAGCAGAGGATGTACTTCTTAGAGCCATAACGTCATAGAAAAGCACAGTACGAAACAGACCCTTCGGCCCATCTCATCCATACTGAACCAATTCAACTGCCTACTTCCATCGACCGCAACGCCATAACACTCAACACCTCTACCACTCATGTACATATCCAGATTTCCCTTAAATGTTGAAATCGAGCTTGCATGTACTATTTGTGCTGGCATCTTGTTCCACACTCATGACTCACTGAGTCAAGAAGTTTCCCCTCGCATTCCACTTTAACATTTCACCTTTCACCCTTAACTCATGGCCTCTGGTTGCACCCCACCCAACCTCTGCAGAAAAAAACCTTCTTACATTTACCCTATCTGTACCCCTCATAACTTTGTGTGTACCCCTCTCAATTTTCTATGTTCCAAGGAATACAGTCCAAACCTACTCAACCTCTCCCTATAACTCAGGTCCCCCAGTCCCACCGACGTCCTTGTAAATTTTCTCTACACTCTTTCAAACTCATTTACATACTTTCCTGTTGGTAGGTGACCAAAACTGCACTCAATCCTCCTAGTTAGACATCACCAATGCCGTATACAACTTCAATATAACATCCCATCTATTTTACTCAGTACTTTAATTTATAAAGGCCAATGTGCAAAAGCTTTCTTTATGACCCTATGTACCAGTGTTACCACTTCCAATGGATTATGGTCCTGTATTCCCTACAATACTCCTCAGTGCTGTAACGGTCACTGTGTAAGACCAACCCAGGTTGGTCCTACCGAAGTGCAACACGTCGTTCTTGTGTGAATTATATTTCAGCTGCTTCATCTTGCGCTACAAGACATGACAGCTTTCCTCACTGTCCACTACATCTTTAATCTTGGTGTGATCCACAAACTGTCTGATCCAATTAACCATATTATCATCAAGACTAGACTGAACTCCACCCTCAGCAAGGACCTGGACCCATTGCAAATTGCCTACCACCACAACAGGTCAACGGTAGATGCAATCTCAATGGCTCTTCACACGGCTTTAGACCACCTAGAGAACACAAACACCTATCTAAGCGTTTAGATGGGGCAGAGTTTGTTAAGGGTGTCCAGGATGGATTCCTGTCACAGTATGTGGACAGGCCGACTAGGGGGAATGCCATATTAGATTTAGTACTAGGTAATGAACCGGGTCAGGTCACAGATCTCTCAGTAGGTGAGCATCTGGGGGACAGTGACCACCGCTCCTTGGCCTTTAGCATTATCATGGAAAAGGATAGAATCAAAGAGGACAGGAAAATTTTTAATTGGGGAAGGGCAAATTATGAGGCTATAAGGCTAGAACTTGTGGGTGTGAATTGGGATGATGTTTTTGCAGGGAAATGTACTATGGACATGTGGTCAATGTTTAGCGATCTCTTGCAGGATGTTAGGGATACATTTGTCCCGGTGAGGAAGATAAAGAATGGTAGGGCGAAGGAACCATGGGTGAGAAGTGAGGTGGAAAATCTAGTCAGGTGGAAGAAGGCAGTATACATGAGGTTTAGGAAGCAAGGTTCAGATGGGTCTATTGAGCAATATAGGGAAGCAAGACAGGAGCTTAACAAGGGGCTAAGGAGAGCAAGAAGGGGGCATGAGAAGGCCTTGGCAAGTAGGGTAAAGGAAAATCCCAAGGCATTCTTCAATTATGTGAAGAACAAAAGGATGACAGGAGTGAAGGTAGGACCGATTAGAGATAAAGGTGGGAAGATGTGCCTGGAGGCTGTGGAAGTGAGCGAGGTCTTCAATGAATACTTTTCTTTGGTATTCACCAATGAGAGGGAACTTAATGATGGTGAGGACAATGTGAGTGAGGTTGTTGTTCTGGAGCATGTTGATATTAAGGGAAAGAAGGTGTTGGAGTTGTTAAAATATATTAGGACGGATAAGACCCCAGGGCCTGATGGAATATACCCCAGCCTGCTCCACGAGGCGAGGGAAGAGATTGCTGAGCCTCTGGCGAGGATCTTTATGTCCTCGTTGTCCACGGGAATAGTACCGGAGGATTGGAGGGAGGCGAATGTTGTCCCCTTGTTCAAAAATGGTAGTAGGGATAGTCCGGGTGATTATAGACCAGTGAGCTTTACATCTGTGGTGGGAAAGCTGTTGGAAAAGATTCTTAGAGATAGGATCTATGGGCATTTAGAGAATCATGGTCTGATACAGGGACAGTCAGCATGGCTTTGTGAAGGGCAGATCGTGTCTAACAAGCCTGATAGAGTTCTTTGAGGAGGTGACCAGGCATATAGATGAGGGTAGTGCAGTGGATGTGATCTATATGGATTTTAGTAAGGCATTTGACAAGGTTCCACATGGTGGGCTTATTCAGAAAGTCAGAAGGCGTGGGCTCCAGGGAAGTTTGGCCAGGTGGATTCAGAACTGGCTTGTCTGCAGAAGACAGAGGGTCGTGGTGGAGGGAGTACATTCAGATTGGAAGATTGTGACTAGTGGTGTCCCACAAGGATCTGTTCTGGGACCTCTACTTTTCGTGATTTTTATTAACAACCTGGATGTGGGGGTAGAGGCGTGGGTTGGCAAATTTGCAGATGACACAAAGGTTGCTGGTGTTGTAGATAGTGTAGAGGATTGTTGAAGATTGCAGAGAGACATTGATAGGATGCAGAAGTGGGTTGAGAAGTGGCAGATAGAGTTCAACCCGGAGAAGTGTGAGGTGGTACACTTTGGAAGGACAAACTCCAAGGCAGAGTACAAAGTAAATGGCAGGATACTTGGTAGTGTGGAGGAACAGAGGGATCTGGAGTTACATGTCCACAGATCCCTGAAAGTTGCCTCACAGGTAGATAGGGTAGTTAAGAAAGCTTATGGGGTGTTAGCTTTCATAAGTTGAGGGATAGAGTTTAAGAGTCACGATGTAATGATGCAGCTCTATAAAACTCTCGTTAGCCACACATGGAGTACTGTGTCCAGTTCTGGTTGCTTCACTGTAGGAAGGTTGTGGAAGCATTGGAAAGGGTACAGAAGAAATTTACCAGGACACTGCCTGGTTTAGAGAGTATTCATTATGATCAGAGATTAAGGAAGCTAGGGTTTTACTCTTTGGAGAGAAGGAGGATGAGAAGAGACATGATAGAGGTGTACAAGATAATAAGAGGAATAGATAGAGTGGATAGCCAGTGCCTCTTTCCCAGGGCACCACTGTTCAATACAAGAGGACATGGTTTTAAGGTAAGGGGTGAGGAGATCAAGGGGGATATTAGAGGAAGGTTTTTTACTCAGAGAGTGGCTGGTGCGTGGAATGCACTGCCTGAGTCAGTGGTGGAGGCAGGTACACTAGTGAGGTTTAAGAGACTACTAGACATGTATATGGAGGAATTTAAGGTGGGGGTTTATATGGGAGGCAGAGTTTGAGGGTCGGCACAACATTGTGGGCCGAAGGGCCTGTAATGTGCTGTACTATTCTATGTTCTATGTCAGGATGCTGCAACTATAGCTCAGTATTTAATAACACCATTCGCACAATCCTGTTTGAGAAGTTGCAGAACCTGTATGTCCTTCTACAATTGGATCCTTGACTTCCTAACTGGAAGACCACAATCTGTGCGGATTGGTGATAACATCTCCTCCTCGTTGATGATCAACACTGGTGCACCTCAGGGGTGTGTGCTTAGCCCACAGCTCTACTCTCTCTATACCCATGACTCTGTAACTAGGCATAGCTCAAACACCATCTATAAATTTGCTGACGATACAGCCATTGTTGCTAGAATCTCAGGTGGTGACGAGAAGGCGTACAGGAGCGAGATATGCCAACTAGTGGAGTGGTGTCGCAACAACCTGGCAGTCAATGTCAGTGAAATGGAAGAGCTGATTGTGGACTTCAGGAAGGGTAAGATGAAGGAATATACACCAATCCTCATAGAGGGATCAGAAGTGGAGAGAGTGAGCAGTTTCAAGTTCCTGGGAGTCAAGATCTCTGGCCCCAACATATCGATGCAGTTATAAGGAAGGCAAGACAGCGACAATACTTCATTAGAAGTTTGAAGAGACATTTGGTATGTCAACAAATACACTCAAAAACTTCTATAGATGTACCGTGGAGAGCATTCTGAGAGGCTGCATCACTGTCTGGTATGGGGTGCCGACTGATATACCTTTTGTTGAGGGGTTGGACACAGGGGTACTCTGCACTGGCTGTTTAACCCTTTCCCCTGTCTGACTGTCACCCAATATCCTGTGTCCTGCACCTTGGATTAAGTACCTCTCTTTAGGTCCTGTCACCCGCTCAGACTCCCGAGAGACCCGGAGTTCATCCAGTTCCAGCTCCAACTCCTTAATCTGGATTGTTAGAAGCTGCATCAGGGAGCACTTCTCACAGTTGTAGTGATCAGAGACACTGGAGATCTCCCTGCCATCCCACATCCTGCAAGAGGAGCATTCTCCTATCCCGCCTGGCATCCCTCCTGTCTCAACTGAGCAAATATCAAAAAGCAAGAACAATCACAATACACTGTGGGTCAGAGGTGGAGAAGGTCAGTAACTTTCAATTCCTTGTTATGATCATTTCAGACTATCTGACCTGGGACCAGCACATAAGTGCCGTTACAAGGAAAACACGGCAGCACCTTTACTTTGTTTGAAGTTTACAGAGATCTGGCATGTCATCTAAAACTTTGTCAAACTTATATTGATGTGCGGTGGAGTGTATACTGACTGGCTGCATCCCAGCCTGGTACATACACACCAATGCCCTTGAACAAAAAAAGTGTACAAAGTTGTTGACTGTTTATTCCCCTGATCTGCTGTGTTGCTCCAGCATTTATATGTATAGGTCTAGATTCCCAGCATTTGCAGAATCTCTTGTGGTTATGGTAGTGCATACAGCCATCACAGGAAAGCCCTCCCCACCACTGAGCACATCTACAAAGAACTCTCTCGCACGAAAGCAATATCCATTCTCAAGGAGCCCATGTCAGAAAACTGTATCTCCTTGATTAACGAAAAGGCTCAGCAGAGGATGTATTTGCTGCAACTGGTACAATTCCATCTTCCCCAGAACGTACTGATGCAATTCTACATGGCCGTCATAGAGAGCATCCTCACATCAGCCTCTACTGTCCGGTTTGCTGCAGCATCCTCCCACAACATACAAAAACTACAGTGACCTGTCAGATCAGCAGAAAAGCTCATTGGCTGTAGTCTACGACCACTGGTAATCTGTTAAAGTACGAATATGCAATACTTTCTGTTTTCATTGGTGACACCAGATGTAAGACCTAAGACTAGAATGGTCGATCAGATTAGATGTATAAGGGAAGAAACTTTTAAGATAGGACGATACCTTAGTGTTAATAGTCCTACAGAACTTTCAGAAAAGGAATTTTGAAAGGTTAGTAGGATTCACATTGACTTTTCCTTCCTGTGTCTTTGTCCCAGACACAGACAAGTTTGGTCACATCTGGAGTATTGCATGCAGTTCTGATCACCCCACTATAAGAAGGATGTTGAGGCATTGGAGAGGGTGCAGTTGAGGTTCACCAGGATGCTAGATGGGACAAACTTGCGTTCTTTCCTTTTGAGTGTCGGAGGCTGAGGGAAAATCTGGTAGAGGTGTATTTGTTTATGAGGAGCATAAATAGAGTAGATAGGGAGCATCTTTCTCCCAGGGTAGAAATGTCTAATACCAGAGGGCATGTACTGAAGGTGAGAGGGGGTAGAATTATCAGGGATGTGAGGGGTGATTTTTTTCACTCAGAGTGGAGGATGCCTGGAATCTGTTGCCTGGTATGATGGTAGAGGCAAATATACTCGAGGCTTTTAAGAGATATTCAGATCAGCTCATGAATATGAGGAAGATGGAGGGATATGAACATTGTGCAGGTAGGATGGAATAGTTTTTGTGTTTTTAGAATTTACTTTACATTGGTTCAGCACAACATTCTGAGCTGAAGGGTCTGATCCTGTGCTGTACTGTTTGACGTTCTATGTTAAGTTCTGTTGTGAGGGATTATCTGCAGAGTCAGTGCGGCTGGAAGTTAAAAGTTAAAAGGGAGCCAAGATGGTGCTTAAGAAGGGACTGAGGAAAGCTGAAGGGGCTCAAGAAGGTCTTGGTGGGTAGAATTAAGGAAAATAATGTAAAGTACTGGAGGATGATGAGAGTGAGGGTAGGGCCACTCAGGGATAAACTGGGAACTTGTGCCTGGAGTCAGAGACATACAAGAGGTCTGTGATGAATAATATGCTTTACTGTTCATTTAGGGAAAGAGACATTAATAAGTATGATTAATCATGGTGATTATTGACCAGTGAGACTTGGGAGTGTGGTGGGCAAACTAAAGGAGAGGATTCTTCGGGAACAGGAATTTAGAGGCAGATTAGGGATATTCAGCATTGATTTGTAAAAGGCGAGCCATGAGCCTGGTTGACATCTTTGAGGAAGCGTCTACATTAATGGAGACATAGTGGAAAGAGTGTCCAGTTTCAGGTTACTGGGAATACAGATCTCAGAAGACCTTACATGGTCCACTAACACCACAACAATAGTTAAGAAAGCACAGCAATGCTTGTTTTTCCTCAGGAAGCTGAAGAAAGCTGGTCTACCTGAACAGGTGCTGGTGACCTTTTACTGCTGCACCATAGAGAGCATCTTAACATACTGCATCTCTGTGTGGTATCTCAGTTTCACAGTAGTTGATAGGAAAGCACTTCAGCGAGTCATCTCTAGCACACAGAAGATCATCCGGACACAGCTCCTAGCCCTGAAGGACACCTACAGCTCTCGCTGCCTAAGGAAAGCTACAAACATCTGTAAGGACAATACACACCCATGCAATCATCTGTTTGAACTTCTTCCATCTGGCAGACATTATAAGGTTTTCTATGCCCGCACTTCCAGACTGAGAAATAGCTTTTTCCCCAGAGCTATAATTGCTCTGAACCAATCGATCAAGCATCATCCATAAATTTGTTACATTGCTACTTTAATACTAGTTTTATGGCTGTCATGCATCTGAGTCGTGCTTTTGTACTGCTGGACATTGCTTGTACTGGATGGTTACTTGATTTTATTTATTGTTTATTTATTTTATTTGTTTTATAGCATTGAGTACGAGAGTTGCAAACTCATTTTCACTGTACTGGTGCATAACAAATTGCACTATGCAATGACAATAAAGATATTTCATTTCATTTCAGATTGATGAAGGTAGATTTGTGTCTGTGGTGTATATGGATTTCACTCAGGAGTTTGACAAGGCTCCCTGTGGTTGTCTCATCCAGAACACCATGGGGCATGGGTTTATGGAAATATAGCTGCGTGGGTTAGATTCAGCAAGCCCACTGAAGACGGGATTCATTGTAAATATTCTGCCTGAAGTTTGGTGACCTGTGGGGTTCCACAGGATTATCTTCAGGGATCTCTGCTCTTTGAAATTTATAAATGACTTGGATGAGGAAGTGGATGGGTGGGTTAGTAAGTCTGGACATGACATAAAGGTTGGTGAAGCTGTGGATGGATATTGCAGGTTACAACAGATTATTGTTCAGATGCAGAGCTCAGCTCAGAGTTCAATCCAGAAAAGTGTGAATTGATTCACTTTGACTGTTTGAACTTGAAGGGAGAGTAGAAGGTCAATGGCAGAATTCTTAGTAGTGTGGAGAAACAGAGGGATCTTGGGGTTCATGTGCGTTCATCGCTCAGAGTTGATAAGGAGGTTGAGAAGGTGTTTGGTGCGTTGGCCTTCATTAGTTGGAGAGCTGAGTTAACAAGCTGTGAGGTAACGTTGCAGCTCTACAACACTCTAGTTAGACTGCACTTCGAGTACTGTGAGTTCTGGCCAACATCAGGCTGTCTTTCAGGAGGGTGAACCCTTGCAAGGCGACGGGCCCTAATGGAGTACCTGGTAGGGCTCTATAAAGAGTTCCCAACCAACTGGCGGGTGTGTTCAAAGACATTTTCAATTGCTCCTTGCTACGGTTGGAAGTTCCCTCCTGGTTCAAAAGGACTGCAATAATACAGGTACCCAAGGAGAGCAGTGTGAGCTGCCTTCATGACTATTGCCCAGTGGCACTCACATCTACAGTGATGAAGTTTTTTGAGAGGTTGGCTATGACTAGAATTAACTCCTGTCTCAGTGAGGTCCTGGACCTACTGCAATTGGCCGATTGCCACAGTGGGTCTAAAATGGCCGCATTGGCTCTTCACGTAGCCTTGGATCACCTGGACAACAAAAATACCTACGTCAGGATGCTGCTTATTGGCTACAGCTCAGCAGTTAACAAAATCTTTCTTGCAGTTATGATCAAAAAGCTCTAGAGCCTGAACCTCTGTTCCTCCCTCTGCAACTGGATCCTGAACTTCCTCACCAGAAGACCAACCTGTACAGATCGGGAATAACATCTCCATCTCATTGACAATCAACACTGGTGCACCTCAGGGGTCTTTGTTTAGCCGACTGCTCTGCTCTCTCTACACCCATGACAGTGTGGCTAGGAACAGCTCAAATGACATCTGTAAATTTGCTGAAGATACAACCATTGATGGCAGAATTTCAGATGGTGATGAGGCTGTTAATATCTCTGAGGATCCAACTTAGACTCAACATATCGATGTAGCTACAAAGAAGGCACGACAGCGACTATATTTCATTGGGATTTTGAGGAGATTTAAAAGACTCAAAAATTTCTGTAGCGTTCTAACTGGCTGCATCACCATCTCGTATGTTTGGCAGGGGTGGGGTGGGGAGCTACTGCAGAGGATCCAAATAAGATGCAAAAATTTGTAAACTTAGTCAGCTCCATCATGAGCACGAGCCTCTGTAATCCCCTGGACTTCTTCAAAGAGCGATGCCTCAAAAAGGCAGCGTCCATCTTTAAGGAACCCCATCACCCAGGTCATTATTCTCATTGCTACCATCAGGAGGAGCCTGAAGGCAGACGCTGAATGATTCAGGAACAGCTGCTTCCCCTGACATCTGATTTCTGAATGAATATTACCTCACTACATCTTTTATTTCTATTTTTGCACTACATATTTAATATAACTATTTCATATATATACTTAAAGTAATTCACAACTCCTTTTCCTTTCATTATTACATATCTCGTTGTACCGCTGCCACAAAGTTCATGACGTATGCTGTTGTTATTAAACCTGATGTGGAAGGTTTAGAGTGGGCTCAGTAAATTTACCAGGATGCTATATCTGGAATGATGGAGAACATCCAATTAGAGTAAAGTTTCGGGGAAATGTGAGAGGTAAGTTTTATACACAGTGTGGTGGGTATCTGGAATGCACTGCTGGGCATGGTGGCACATACTGAGGCATAGATACTTTGGAAAATTAATAACAGGACAGAGAAGGAAGTGCAGAAGCCAGATTTTAACTTTAGGAATACTCTAGAGGCAGCTAAAGTGCTTTCCCTTTGTGAAAATACATGGGATTTTGTCTGGGGAAATGCTGGTCAGGACAGAAGCCAGCAAAGAGTTTGTAGAAGGAAGTAACACAACACTGGTGGGCACCTTCGCCCAGTCAAGGAAGATATTTTCAGGGGCAGTGCAGTACTCAAATCTTCACACATCTATCCACGGCCCCATTCTGATATGTCTATCCACGGCCTCCTCTACTGTCAAGATGAAGCCACACTCAGGTTGGAGGAACAACACCTTATATTCCATCTGGGTAGCCTCCAACCTGATGGGATGAACATTGACTTCTCAAACTTCAGCTAATGCCCCACCTCCCCCTCGTACCCCATCCATTATTTATTTATATACACACATTCTTTCTCTTTCTCTCTCTCCTTTTTCTCCCTCTGTCCCTCTGACTATACCCCTTGACCATCGTCTGGGCTTCCCCCCTCCCCCTTTTCTTTCTCCTTGGGCCTCCTGTCCCATGATCCTCTCATATCCCTTTTGCCAATCACCTGTCCAGCTCTTGGCTCCATCCCTCCCCCTCCTGTCTTCCCCTATCATTTCGGATCTCCCCCTCCCCCTCCAACTTTCAAATCTCTTACTAGCTCTTCCCTCAGTTAGTCCTGACGAAGGGTCTTGGCCCGAAACATCGACAGTGTGGTGGGTATCTGGAATGCACTGCTGGGGATGCTGGCACATACTGAGGCATAGATACTTCGGAAAGTTATTAATAGAAGGGAGAAGGAAGTGCGGGAGCTGGGTTTTAACTTTAGGAATACTCTAGAGGCAGCTAACGTGCTTTCCCTTTTGCAAAAATACATGGGATTTTGGCTGGGGAAATGCTGGTCAGGCCAGAAGCCAGCAGAGAGATTGTAGAAGGAAGTAACACAACACTGGGGAGCACCTTCGCCCAGTCAAGGAAGATGTTTTCGGGGGCAGTGCAGTACTCAAATCTTCACATGCGGGGACAAGCATGTCCCTGTCTCACTCAGGTATGAGGCCGCCAGCTACTCTCACCTGGTTTAGCTCACCTGCTGAAGAGGAGTGGCCACTGTCACATGCAAACAGCTACCTGGAGCCTCAGGAGAGAACTGAGTGTCTGGTGGGAGGAGGCCAATGGTGAGTGAGCTGCCCCAGACTGGACACGACAAGCCCCTTCACCAGAGGTGCTACCCCTCCCTGGACACCTCATACACACCGATTTCTGGTAAATAGTGCTTTATAATCAGTCACATCATTATAACTCTACATGAAGCAATTGTTATAGGTCCATATATCGAGTTATATAACAAACCCATGTCAGGCAAGCAAGGACTTGTCTTTCATGGAGGTAAAACTCCAAATAAGGCTTAACCTGATCAGCCATTCTAGTGAACTCTCTACCCCGCTCTCTCTATTTCCTCCGTCACTGCACTGAAATGTTTACACTTTTAAACAACTTTTATAATACTGTTGACATTGTAACTGCTGGTGCATATGTATTTCTATACATTTTATTCCATATCCATATTTCAAATGTTAAATTTATTTTGTCTTTAATTATGTGACCTTATCATTGTTGAAAGTTGGTTCATATTGCACATTGTGCTGACACACCACAGCAAATTCAGTGAGTGTGGATGTTTGGGAAATGGAGGAGATGAGGGGGAGGACAGCACCAATGGTGGAGGAAGGGAAACCCCGTTCTTTGTCCTGGAAAGGAAAGCCACATCCTGGGAACAGATACAGTGGACACAAAGGAACTGAGAAAAAGGAATAACATTTTTACAAGAGACTGGGTGGGAAGAAGTATTGTCAAGATAACGGAAGGAATCAGTAGGTTTATAGTTAAGATAACCACAGGATTCCACAGGATTCAGCAAGGGAATTAGAAGGAACACACACACCAGTCATTACCCAGGGCAACACACACAAAATGCTGGAGGAATTCAGCATGCCAGGCAGCATCGATGGAAAAGAGTAAACAGTCGACGTTTTGAGTCAAGACCCTTACTCAGGACTGGGAATGAAGAGGAGAAGTCAGCGTAAGAGGACAGGGGAAGGGAAGGAAGACATATAAGATGGTAGGTGATAGGTGAAACCTGGAGAGGGGGAGGGGTGAAGTAAAGATTGGTGGAAGAGATAAAGGGCTTGAGAAGGGGAAATCTGAAAGGAGAGGACATAAAACCATGGAAAAAAGGAAATGGAAAAGCACCTGGCTTGAAATGTCTCATACCAGAGGGCATGCATTTGACATGAGAGGACACAAGTTGAAAGGAGCTGTGTGGGGCAAGATTTTTTTTTACAAGGAGCTGTGGGTGACTGGAATGGGCTGCCTCAGCAGATATTGACGACAGGTACATTGAAGAGGCTTTTAGATAAGTATGTGAATGTAGATGAAATCAAAGGATGTGGTATTGCATAGGCAGAGGGAATCAGTTGTTGTATTTGATTAATTTGGCACAATATGGAGGGAGAAGGACTTTTTACTGTACTGTACCCTGCTGTTCTATGTTCAAAGGTTTTTATAATTGAAGAGATGTTGTTTTTGTATTTTTGCAGTTGCAAACTAATCATATCGAAAGTGAAACAAGATGTGGAGCTGCCTTTCCGGGAAACAGCAGCAGACAGTTTTAACCACATCTACAGGAAAACAAAACTCTTTCTCTTGTGTTTAGTCCTGATCCCCTCATTATAGGAAGGATGTGGAAGAATGTTCAGCCAGAGACATTTTCCTAGGGCAGAAATGGGTAATGCAAGAGGACATAACTTTAAGCAGATTGGAGGAGAGTATTGGAGGGACATGAGGGACAAGTATTTTTTACTCTGAATGTTGGGTGCATGGAATATACTGCCAGGGATGGGGATATACTCAGATGCATTATGGACATTTAAGAGTCTCTTAGACACACACACACACACACTTGCAATTTTCCAGTCTTATGGAACCATGCCAGAATCTAGTGATCTGGAAAGATGATTATTAATGCTCTACAATCTGTTCTGCCACTTTTTTCGAACCTGGGGCTGTACAGCAGCTGGTCCAGACCTTTCAGTTTCCCAGCAATCTTCTCGCTAGTAATGGCAACTTCACACATTTCTGACCCCTGACACTCTCAAACTTCCAGCACACTGCTAGTGTCTTCCATAGTGAAGACTGATGCAGAATACTCATTCATTTCATCCACCATTTCCTTGTCCCTCATTACTACCCCTAGAGCATCATTCTCCAATGTCCACACTTGCCTTTCTCTTACACATTATGTATCTGAAGAAGCTTTTAGTATCCTCTTTAAAATTATTGGCGAGCTAACTTTTGTATTCCATCTTGCCTTCTCAATGTTTTTTCTCAGTTGCCTTCTGTTTGTTTTTAAAAGCTTTCAAATCCTCCAGCTTCCCACTAATTTTTGCTGTTATATGCCTCCTCTTTGGCTTTTATGTTTGCTTCGACTTTACTTGTTAGCCACAGTTGTGTCATCTTTCCTTTGGAATACTTCTTCCTCTTTGGGATGTACATATCCTGTGCCTTCCAAGTTGCTTCCAGAAATTCCAGCCATTGCTGCTCTGCTGTCAGTGTTTTTTTCCAATCAATACTGACCAACTCCTCTCATGCCTCTGTAATTCCCTTTACTCCACTGTGATACTGATACATCTGACTTCAGCTCTGCACCTCAAATTTCAGGGTGAATTCCATCATATTATGATTACTTCTCCCTGAGGGACCATGAACATAGATTCAGAAGCCACTTTATTAATTACAGGAGGTACCTAAATTGGCGTCTGACTGAATGTGCAGCATTCCAGGTTTGACCTCAGCAGCCCAACAACTGCTGAAGAACCTCCATATTGCTGAACTCCACCCCTCGCACAATCAAGACCAACTTCTTGTTTGTTTTCCTAAATCATTGAACCTGCTAGCCAAGTTCTTGTTATTCAATGCTGTGTAAGAATAAAATATGAAAACTGCTGGTGGGGGGTGCTGGTGAATGCATTTTATCGGCGCTGATGCCAATGAGGTAGAGGGTGACAACATTTTGTGCGCAGTTTAAATTCTTTTGCGCGCTTGTAGCAAAAGATGTGTATGCGTAATTCATTGGTATATTTAAAGTGGAAGTTGATAGGTTCTTGATTAGCCAGTGCATTAAAAGTTTCCGGGAACAGCAGGAAAATGGGGCTGGGAGGGAATGGCTGAATTCGACTCCCATGTCGTATGGACTGTATTCAGGATGAATGTAAGAGATGCGCCGTTGCTTCTTTTGTATTTTATTGTGAATAAAGATTAGTTTTTAAAACAAAAAGAGGGTGAGCGTACCAGGTATCTGTTGTAACTGTAAATAGTTTATGAAGACCTAATTTATTGCGTACTGTTTGTGACTAAACTTTTGTGGGGGGCAAATCAGAATGGGAGAAATCTCCAGCCGATACCCCGCCCCCGGAAACAGTCACTCTTTATATTCACGGCCGCAACATCACCAAGCCTATGCTCACCTTGGCTGGAGAGCGCTCGGATCTCTCAGGGTAAGTGTGGAACAGCACGGAGCCGGCACAGCGGATGGGGCCGTGAAAGAGGAAGGGGTGAGATACGGTGCGGTCAGGGTTTTTGGACATCAGCTTGGGCACCTCCAGCCATCAGTAAGTGATGTGAGATTTAATTTCTCACATGAACGGAGCGACACGGTGGCGTAGCGGCTGAAGTAATGCTGTACGATAATCGTAAAATCGGGGTTTAATTCCGTTCTCCGTAAGGAGTTTGGATATTCTCCCGTGACTGTGTCGTGGCCACATTTTAACCTACTGTAAGATCCCTTTAAAAGAGCTCCAGTTTCTCCCCACTTGCCAATGTACACAATACAATTAGTCAACTCTGAGTGGGCACTGTATGTTTTAATGTACTTGTGTCTAATCGCTTTATCTTTCACTCATTCAAGGCGGAAGTCAGTTAACTGAAGTAATCGTGGGAATTGCATACGGACCACAGGTAAGTGATTAGCGGGACAGGATCGGGGGGCCGAATGGTCCATTGCTGTTGTATTTTTGTGTGATCTGAGTTTGGAAGGGGTGCGGGACATGCCCAGAGATTAAAGGTTGAAAGCGTGAGAGAGAGACACACACACACACACACACACACACACACACACACACACACACACACACACACACACACACACACACACACACACACACACGCTCCGGTTCCAGCAGAGGCAGAGGGTGGGGTGTCGGCCGGAAACGTGCACACCAGAGACAGCGCGGTAGACAAAGGCAGATGTTGGGCGGTGTACCAGGTGATGGGTCCAATACAGACAAGTGTGTGGTTGGGAACAGGAGGCTCGACTTACCAAATGGTTAGACGCTGGGTGTATTGAGATACAGAGGGATCTCAGTGCACTCGAGGGGTCCGTGAAGGTGGGAACACCGGGAGGTAATCTGCTGCATATACCATACCTACCGTTCTCAGTGGGAACACAGGATGTAACATCATGGATGTGCTGGTGCTGATGGAACTTTCTGCAACGTTAGGTACTACTCTACACGGCAAACTTTTTCACATCGTTTTTTTTATCAGAAGTTGCAAAGAAATATCATAAAACTACCAAAAAACAGTGAATTGCAGGATTTCCCATACAATTTCAGCTGGCAGCAGCCCAAAGAGGCGCAGTATTAAACTGATTGGTGAAAAGTTATTGGTTAATTCGTTAATTGGCAGCAGTCAGTAAATAGACATTGGAGACTGGAGAAAGGCGGATCCCCAAGAGACTGAGTCTGCCTGGGTGGTTCAGAGAGGAAGGTGAGTTGGGGGGAGAAGGGGAAGGAGCAGGTTTGATAGGGAATTTATTGGTTAGGAGAACCAACAGCAGATTCTGTGGATGTGAAGGAAACGGTTGAGGATCAACTTTATTCACCATATACAGTTCATGTAAAATGTATGAGGAATTTGTTGTGTGATGGTGTCACATACAACAAGAAGCAACATACAATGATAATAAATAATTATAGAACAATAAAATTAAAGTACAGCTGTGGAACAAAGTATACATGATTTCACTATGTAAACAACATTATTAAAATAGGGTTCAAAGTGCAGTGTTGGATTAATAGATAGAGAGGGTGGGGGAATAACTAGAATGGTTGATCAGATTACCAGCCTGGTTGGGGGGAAAAACTTTTAAAATGGCCTGGGGTACGGTTTTGGTGGGTAGGATCAGGAAAATCCCAAGGCATCTTCATGATTCAAGATAGTTTAATGGCATTTCCTGTATACAAGTGTAAAGGAAGTGGAATAATTGTTATTCTAGATCTCATACAGCAGAAAAGTAAAACATGGAAGATAAATAACACATAATATCTATAAATTACAGTAAATATAAATACATAAATTACATATAAATTGACTATGCCATAAAATAATGCTAGGCTGTACATAGGAGACTGACAAGAAATAATAAAGTAGTGATAGAGTTAGTTGATGGAGGTATTGATCAGCCTTGCTGCTCGGGGAAAGTAACTGTGTTGCAGTCTGGTGGTCCTAGTGTGGATGCTACATAGTCTCCTCTCCGATGGGAGTGGGACAAACAATCCATGAGCAGGGTGAACTGTGATCCATCACGATGTTACTGGACCTTTTCCAGCACCTTTCTATATCTATGTTCTTGATGGGGGGTGTGGGGGGGTTGGTAGGCTGGTACCAGTGATGTATTGGGGCGTTTTGACTACCAGCTGTAGAGCTTTCCTCTCCATTGCAGTGTAGTTTCTGTTCCAAGCAATGATGCAGCTTGTCAGGATGCTTCCTAGTCCACATCTGCAGAATAATGTGGGTATGGATGTGCCAAGTCCTGCTCTCATCAACCTCCTCAGAAAGTAGAGGCACTGATGAGCTTTCTTGACTGTGTAGGATGTGTTCTGACACCATGAGAGGTTGTCTGTGATGTGCACTCCCAGGAGTTTGAAACTGTTTTCAATTTCCATTGCTGTGCTGGTGATGTAAAGAGGGGTGTGAGTGCTGCCAGTTCTCCTGCGGTTGATAACCATCTCCTTTGTCTTGTTGACATTAAGCAGGAGGTTATTTCCCTGGCACCAGGACTCAAGTTCTTCCACTCCTCTCTAAGTCATCTCATCACTGTTGCAGATGAGCCCCATCTCTGTCATGCCATCGGTGAACTTGACAATGTGATAGCTCGGGTGTTTGGCCACACAGTGGTGTGTGAGCAGAGTGTACAGCAGTGTGCTCAGCTCACAGCCCTGGGGGCTCCTGTACTGGGGATGATGGGGAGGGAGGTGTGGTCATGCATCCTGACTATCTGGGGTCTGTTCGTTGTGAAGTTCAACACCCAGTTGCACAGTGTTGTGTTTACAATAAGGAGTAGGAGGATTCGAGTGAGTGTAGATGCTGCCTGACCTGCTGAGATCCTCCAGCATTTTGCGAGGGTTGCTCTTTGTGTCACCATGGTTCGGATCTGGCCCAAGTGTGGAGTGAGAGACACTGAAGCAGATCGATAGTTCACAGACATTAATGTGAACATTGTTAAACAGAAAAGAAAACAATAAATGCTGGGGCAAAACAGGGCCGATAACTAAAACTCTGAAAGGGAAATGAAGCCTACACCTCGGCTGAAAAGAACATCTAAACATTAAACGGATACCACTAGACTTCAGAGTCAGTTGATTTGAAAGTCCAATGTCTCAGGGAAGGCTAAATGCAAAACAGCAGCAAAACGTTGTTATGCTCTGTCCAAGTCTCGACAAGCACTACAACGACAAGTGTGGAGTTAAATACTATCACGATTAAATAATAATTACTGGACATGTGCAAATTCACAAGCTCCTGCATTGCCAAATCTATGGTTGTGACACGATGTTCTTTGCACTCCAGGATCAATCAAACTCTTCCCTCCCACATAGCCCTCCATCTTTCCATCATCCATGTGTCTGTCTAAGAGTCTCTGAAATGTCTCTAATGTATCTGCCTCTATCACCACCCCCGGTAGGGTGTTCCACACACCCACCACTCACTGCACAAAAATAAAAAACTTACCTTTGATATTCCACCTGTCAAAGGTGGTGACACTGAGCCTGGTTCTCAGGCTCAGTGGGGAAGAGTGAAGTCAGGCAGGACAGGGGTGAATGCCGGAGGAACTCAGTGGGTCGAGCAGCATCTGCTGACAGGAAGGACTTGTTGATTTTATGGGTCAAGACCCAGTATTGGGACTGAGAGGGGTGAGGGAAGGTAGTGTGAGGGGACAGCACTGTGAAGGGGGCCAGTAAGTGATCGATGGGTAGAGTGGTAAAGCTGATGGGCAGATGGTGGAGCAGGAGAGGAGGCTGAGAGTGGAGACCCTGCTGGAGGGGGACTAGGCAGGAACTCAAAGCCCACCAGCCCTACACTCCAATAAGTAAGGAAATGATAATTGAAGCCATTGGGGAGAGGTGACAGGCAAATGGAACCCCGTGGTACAAGGGATTGACTATAATTGGACCTCTTCAACATTGTAAGCAAAAAACTACCATTCCATTAGCCTCTGCATCCAGTACATCATCCTCCACAACTTTCACCATCTCCAAAGGGATCCTCCCACCGAATACATCTTCATCTCCCCCTCTTCACTTTCCGCAGAATTCGCTCCCTTCGTAATTCGCTCATCCATTCAACAGTGCCCACTAATCTCCCTCCTGGTATTTATCTCTGCAAGCGATCAACATGCGACACCTCCTCCCTCACCTCTATTCAGGGCCCCAAACTTTTCTCCCAGGTGGGACAACTCTTCAGCTGCAAATCTGTGTTTATCAACTGTGCAGCCTTCTCTACATTGGTGAGACCAGTTGTAAAGTGGGGAACCACTTCATCGAGCACTTCCGCTCCATCTACCAAACGCAGAACTTCCAGGTGGCAAAACAATTTAATTCTGATTCCCATTCCTGTTCTGACATGTCGGTCCATGTCCTCCTCTTTTGCCAGATGGAGGTTCAACACCTTCTATTCCAACTGCTTAGCTTTCAACCTGATGCATAAAAATTGATTTCTGCTTCCACTAAAAAAATTCCCTCCTGCTCACCTCTACTTCTATTTTCCACTCTAGCCTCTACATCTTCTCAACTGCCTGTCACTTACCTCTGGTGTCCCTCTACCTTCTCTTTCTCCAATGATCCACCCTCCTCCCTGATCAGATTCCTTCCTCTCCAGCCCTTAACATTTCCCACACCTCCGGCTTCACCTATCACCTTATCACCGATCAATCTCTGTCCTCCTCCCCCATCTTGTTATTCTAGCATCTTCACCCTTCCTTTCCTGCCCTAAAGAAGCGTCTCGGCCCAAAATGTCCATTGTTTGTTCATTACCATGGATGCTGCCTGACCTGCTGAGTTCCTCCAGCATTTTGTGCATATTGCTAAGGAAAGATTTAAAGTTGGCTCTTCCTTGGTCAGACTTGTAAGACAAAATGTAAGTCTATAAGACAAAATGGTGTCATCTTAGAAAATGGTAATAGTGTGGAGAAGAACATGAAACCACATCTTGGAGATGAGATACTGGTGAAGTATGTGTCCCTCCTATAGACCTGCTGTCTCTAAGTTATGTGACCAGGCAGAAGGTCACAAGAGACGAGAAAGTGCAGGCTAAATCTGCTTGGAGATAGAAAAGTATTGCGGTTATATTTTTGAAGGCGATAAGAAGGGGCACTTTGTGTAAATGGCCGTCATCCCTCAGGCTGGGTCACGATTAGTTTTAAGAGTGAGAGAAGGAGAGGGAGGGAGGGGATGAGACGAGGGGTAAAAAGACAAGAGAGAGAGAGAGAGGTTGTATGTGGATAGCTCACTTTCAAGGACTCTTCCTCTCATGTTGTGGATACTAATCGATTATTGATTATGATTTTTATCTTTTGTATTGCACAGTTTGTTGTGTTTTGTAAATTGTTGTTTGTCCACCCTGTTGGGTGTGGACTTTCACTGCTTCTCTTATTGGTCTTGGATTAACCGAGTATGCCGGCAAGAAAATGGATCTCCAGGTTGTACCTGGTGAAACATATGTAGTTGATAATAAATTTACTTTGAACTTGTTGCTGAGTCAGAAGAGAACCAGGAATGGATTTTCATCACAAGCATCAAAAAGAAACCTTGTTGTTTGAAAATGCTCTGATTTTGAGACAGAATCATAGAGTGTTACAGGACAGAAACAGACCCTTCAGTCTATCTAGTCTGTGAAGAACTATCGTTCTGCCTCGTCCCATTGACCTGCTCAGGCCTTGGCCCTCTATATTGCTCCCATATGTGTACCTATCCAAACTTGTCTTAAATGTTGAAATCGAACACTTCCTCTGGCAGCTTGTCCCACCCTCACACCATCGTCTGTGTGAAGATGTTACTCTCCTGTTTCCCTTAAACGTTTCACCTTTCACCCTGTACCCTTGATCCAAGTCTCACATGACCTCAATGGAAAAAACCTGATTGCATTTACCCTATCGATACCCCTCATTATTTTGTTGTCATTGGAGAGAGCCCAGAGGAGGCTTCTGAATATAGTTTCATGGTCCCTGAGGACTAGTAATCATAATATGATGGAATTCACCCTGAAATTTGAGAAGTAGAGCTGAAGTCAGATGTATCAGCATAACAGTGGAGTAAAGGCAATTAAAGAGGCATGAGAGGAGTTGGTCAGTATTGACTGGAGAAGAACACTGGCCAGCATGACAGCAGAGCAGCACTTGCTGGAATTTCTGGAAGGCACAGGATAAGTACAGTCCAAAGAGGAAGAAGCATTCCAAAGGAGAGATGACACAACCGTGGCTAACAAGTGAAGTCAAAGCAAACATAAAAGCCAAAGAGAAATCTAGCAGCAAAAATTAGTGGGAAATTAGAGGATAGGAAAGCTTTTAAAAACCAACAGAAGGCAACTGAAAAAACATTGAGGAGGCAAGATGGAATACGAAAGTTAGCTCGCCGATAATCTTAAAGAGGATACTAAAAGCTTCTTCAGATACATAACGTGTAAAAGAAAGGCAGGTGTGAACATTGGAGAGTGATGTTGGAGAGGTAGTAATGAGGGACAAGGTAATGGTGAATGAACCGAACGAATATTTTGCTTCACGATGGAAGACACTAGCAGTGTGTGGGAAGTTTGGGAATGTCAGGGGTCAGAAATGTGTGAAGTTGCCATTACTAGTGTAATGAATCCCGTGACGGGAATAAAGAACCAGCAGAGATGGAAAACACTTTGGAGTCCTGTGTTGCTATAAACTAATAATATCTATTAGTAACTATGCAATACAGTAATATAAATATAGATAGATCAAACAGGTTAGCAATAATTATATATTTATATTTTCAGGGAGGTTTGTTAGTGCCATTGGGGAGGCTTAAAACTAGATTTGCAGGGGGATGGGAACCAGAGTGCCAGAGCTGACAGTGTGGCTGGGGTGAAAATAAATGATGTTGAAAGTTTAAGCAAATCCGCTGATAGAAAGGTTGTGAGTGGTGGTAAAAACCTTCTGAGGTTTATATATTTCAATGCTAGGAGTATTGCGGAGACGGTGGATGAGTTGAGGGTGCAGATTGACACGTGGAATTATGACGTTATAGCAATTAGTGAAACTTGGCTACAGGAGGGGCAGGACTGGCAGCTTAATATTCCAGGGTTCCAATGTTTCAGATGTGATCAAGGCAGAGGAATGAAAGGTGGGGGAGTAGCATTGCTTGTTAGGGAAAATATTACAGCAGTGCTCAGGCAGGACAGATTAGAGGGCTTGTCTACTGAGTCTTTATGGGTGGAGCTGAGAAACAGGAAAGGTATGGCCACATTAGTGGGATTGTATTACAGACCACCCAATAGTCAACGAGACTTGGAAGAGCAAATCTGCAGTGAGATAGCAGGCAACTGCAGGAAACATAAAGTTGTGGTGGTAGGGGATTTTAATTTTCCATATATTGATTGGGACTCCCATACTGTTAGGGGTCTAGATGGTATAGAGTTTGTAAAATATGTTCAGGAAAGTTTTCTAAATCAATATATAGAGGGACCAACTAGAGGGGATGCAATATTGGATCTCCTGTTAGGAAACTAGTTAGGAGAAGTGATGGAAGTCTGTGTAGGGGAGCACTTTGGTTCCAGTGATCATAACACCATTAGTTTCAACTTGATCATGGACAAGGATAGATCTGGTCCTAGGGTTGAGGTTCTGAACTGGAAGAAGGCCAAATTTGAAGAAATGAGAAAGGATCTAAAAAGCGTGGATTGGGACAGGTTGTTCTCTGGCAAAGATGTGATTGGTAGGTGGGAAGCCTTCAAAGGAGAAATTTTGAGAGTGCAGAGTTTGTATGTTCCTGTCAGGATTAAAGGCAAAGTGAATAGGAATAAGGAACCTTGGTTCTCAAGGGATATTGTAACTCTGATAAAGAAGAAGAGGGAGTTGTATGAAACGTATAGGTAACAGGGAATAAATCAGGTGCTTGAGGAGTATAAGAAGTGCAAGAAAATACCTAAGAAAGTAATCAGGAGGGCTAAAAGAAGACATGAGGTTGCCTTGGCAGTCAAAGTGAAGGATAATCCAAAGAGCTTTTTACAGGTATATTAAGAGCAAAAGGATTGTAAGGGATAAAATTGGTCCTCTTGGAGATCAGAGTGGTCAGCTATGTGCGGAACCAAAGGAAATGGGGGAGATCTTAAATAGGTTTTTTGCATCTGTATTTACTATGGAAACTGGCATGAAGTCTATGGAATTATGGGAATCAAGTAGTGAGATCATGGAAACTGTACAGATTGAAAAGGAGAAGGTGCTTGCTGTCTTGAGGAAAATTAAAGTGGATAAATCCCCGGGACCTGACAGAGTGTTCCCTCGGACCTTGAAGGAGACTAGTGTTGAAATTGCAGGGGCCCTGGCAGAAATATTTAAAATGTTGCTGTCTACGGGTGAGGTGCTGGAGGATTGGAGAGTGGATCATGTTGTTCCATTGTTTAAAAAAGGATTGAAAAGTAATCCGGGAAATTATAGCCGGTGAGTTTAACGTCGGTAGTAGGTAAGTTATTGGAGGGAGTACGAAGAGACAGAATCTACAAGCATTTGGATAGACAGGGACTTATTAGGGAGAGTCAACATGGCTTTGTGCGTGGTAGGTCATGTTGACCAATGTATTGGAGTTTTTCGAGGAGGTTACCAGGAAAGTGGATGAAGGGAAGGCAGTGGATATTGTCTACATGGATTTCAGTAAGGCCTTTGACAAGGTCCCGCATGGGAGGTTAGTTAGGAAAATTCATTTGCTAGGTATACATGGAGAGGTGGTAAATTGGATTAGACATTGGCTCAATGGAAGAAGCCAAAGAATGGTAGTAGAGAATTGCTTCTCCGAGTGGAGACCTGTGACTAGTGGTGTGCCACAGGGATCAGTGCTGGGTCCATTGTTATTTGTCATCTATATCAATGATCTGGATGATAATGTGGTAAATTGGATCAGCAAATTTACTGATGATACAAAGATTGGAGGTGTAGTAGACAGTGAGGAAGGTTTTCAGAGCCTGCAGAGGGACTTGGACTAGCTGGAAAAATGGGCTGAAAAATGGCAGATGGAGTTTAATACAGTCAAGTGTGAGGTATTGCACGTTGGAAGGACAAACCAAGGTAGAACATACAGGGTTAATGGTAAGGCACTGAGGAGTGCAGTAGAACAGAGGGATCTGGGAATACAGATACAAAATTCCCTAAAAGTAGCATCACAGGTAGATAGGGTCGTAAAGAGAGCTTTTGGCACATTTGCCTTTATTAATCAAAGTATTGAGTATAAGAGCTGGAACGTTATGGTGAGGTTGTGTAAGGCATTGGTGAGGTGGATTCTGGAGTATTGTGTTCAGTTTTGGTCACCAAATTACAGGAAGGATATAAATAAAGTTGAAAGAGTGCAGAGAAGATTTACAAGGATGTTGCCAGGACTTGAGAAACTCAGTTACAGAGAAAGGTTGAATAGGTTAGGACTTTATTCCCTGGAGCGTAGAAGAATGAGGGGAGATTTGGTAGAGGCATATAAAATTATGATGGGTATAGACAGAGTGAATGCAAGCAGGCTTTTTCCACTGAGGCAAGGGGAGAAATAAACCAGGGGACATGGGTTAAGAGTGAGGGGGGAAAATTTAAAGGGAACATTGGGGGGGCTTCTTCACACAGAGAGTGGTGGGAGTCTGGAATGAGCTGCCAGATGAGGTGGTAAATGTGGGTTCTTTTTAAACATTTAAGAATAAATTGGACAGATACATGGATGGGAGGTCTATGGAGGGATATGGTCCGTGTGCAGGTCAGTGGGACTAGGCAGAAAATGGTTCGGCACAGCGAAGAACTCCAAAAGGCCTGTTTGTGTGCTGTAGTTTGTATGGTTCTATATAAGTAAGTACGTTTGTATATCAGTAAGTGTGGAAATATATGTATGAAAAACCAAGCTTCTTTAAGTCTAAAAAGATAGTCTTACGATGATGAGTAAAGTTCAGATCAGTTCGTGGTATTGAGTTGAATAGTGATGGAGAGAGAGAAAGAGGGAGAGATTTGAGTCTTCAGGTGGGCTGACGCCGTTGATCTTCTCGTTGTCCTCCGAAATCCTTTAAAAGTCACCGACTGTGACTTTAACAAAGGGGACCAGTTTTCTGTGGTGGAGCTATCACCCAGGCGAGGGTGGACACATGGACAACTTCCCACCAGTCAACCCTTTTCCTCTTTCCACTGCAAGAGCGATGGATTGATCCGCCTGATCGATCCTCCAAAACCCACTTTCTCTGTGGGCACAACAATGCTCATTCAGTGTCCAAACATGTGTCTGAGGTCTGTATCATCTGACCTCCTATTTATCTCACCGTACTGGGTACCATCTGTCATTCAAATAACTCCTCCTTTCTCCCTTTGTGAAGAAATGCAAGCATGCAAAAATCCCTGAAGTAAGTGTCAACAACCTGCCTAAAATCATAACATCGAGTGTTCATTAAATAACACAGCCTTCAGTCACCATAGCAACTTACGAGCTGCTCGGTGCTGTCTCCAACTCCAGCACAAGTCCAACAGTTAACCAGTGCCTTAAAGTGACAGTCCAACTGTTAGTTCGTTCTCTGTCTCTCTGTCTCTTTTCAAAAGCACAGTTAATAGGGGTAATTCAGGGTCCCGTCACGCTAGTGAGAAGATTCCTGGGAAACTGAAAGGTCTGGACCAGACGCTGTACAGCCCAGGGTTCTGAAAGAAGTAGCGGAAGAGATTGTAGAAGCATTAATAATGATCTTCCAAGATCACTAGATTCTGGCATGGTTCCATAAGACTGGAAAATTGCAAATGTGTGTGTGTGTGTGCGTGCATATCTTAGAGACTCTTAAATGTCCATCATGCATCTGAATATACCCCCAACCCCTGGTGGGTGAATGAAATGCACCGCCACTCTTTGTTTAATAAAAAAAAACTTGTCCCTGATATCCTCCCAATACTCTCCTACAATCTCCTTAAAGTTTTGTTCTCTTGTATTACTGCCCTGGGAAAATGTCTCTGGCTGAATATTCTTCCATATCCTTTCTATAATGAGGCGATCAGGACTAAACGAAGTTAAAACTGTCTGCTGCTGTTTCCTGGAAAAGCAGCTCTACATTCTGTTTCCATTTTGATATCATTAATTTGCAGCTGCAATGATATAAAGGAAACATCTGTTCAGCTATAAAAACCTTTGAACACAGTAGGGTACAGTACAGGAAATTCGGAGAAGGAAGACTGAGGATTCAGAGCAGGAGTGTGGAGGAAACCATTTTTAAATTTTTTGGTTTTTTTCATCGGCGTCGAGAGAGGCAGGATGCGCAGGCGTGTGACGTCGGAGAGTGAAACGAGGAAGATTTAAAAGGAACACAGCCTTATATAGCGGGCAGCATAGTTTGCAGGCTGCGGAGTGAGCCGGGAGCAGAGTGAAGGCTGGAGGGCTTTTGCTAAATGGGCTTAGGCAGAAATGGGCGAGGCGAAGAGGGTTTGATTTTTCATTTTTTCCCTTCTGTTATTTGAGGAGAGGGGGAAGTATGAGTGTGAGGGCAGCTTGTTGTTCTCGGTGCCGGATGTAGGAGGTAGTGGAGTCTCCCAGCCTCCCGGACATCCACATCTGTGCAGGTGCGTCGAGATGCAGCTCCTAAGAGACCGTGTTAGGAAAGTGGAGCTGCAGCTCGATGACCTTTGTCTTATCAGGGAGAGTGAGGAGTTGATAGAGAGAAGATATAGGCAGGTGGTCACACAGGGGCCAAGGGAGGCAGACAAGTGGGTCAAAGTTAGGAAGGGGAATAGGAAGAATCAGGTAATAGTGAGTACCCCTGTGGCTGTGCCTCTTGACAATAAGTACTCCTGTTTGAGTACTGTTGGGGGGGACAGCCTACCTGGGGGAAGCAACACTGGCCGTGCCTCTGGCACAGAGTCCAGCCCTGTAGCTAAGAAGGATAGGGAACGGAAGAGGAGAGCAATAGTAATAAGGGACTCAATAGTTAGGGGGTCAGATAGGCGATCCTGTGGACGCAGAACAGAGACCCGGGTGGTAGTTTGCCTCCCCGGTGCCAGGATCCGGGATGTTTCTGATCGCGTCCAAGAGATCCTGAAGTGGGAGGGAAAGGAGCCAGAGGTCGTGGTACATATAGGTACATAGAAACATAGAAACATAGAAAATAGGTGCAGGAGTAGGCCATTCGGCCCTTCGAGCCTGCACCGCCATTTATTATGATCATGGCTGATCATCCAACTCAGAACCCCGCCCCAGCCTTCCCTCCATACCCCCTGATCCCCGTAGCCACAAGGGCCATATCTAACTCCCTCTTAAATATAGCCAATGAACTGGCCTCAACTGTTTCCTGTGGCAGAGAATTCCACAGATTCACCACTCTCTATGTGAAGAACCTCTTCCTAATCTCGGTCCTAAAAGGCTTCCCCTTTATCCTCAAACTGTGACCCCTTGTTCTGGACTTCCCCAATATCGGGAACAATCTTCCTGCATCTAGCCTGTCCAATCCCTTTAGGATTTTATACGTTTCAATCAGATCCCCCCTCAATCTTCTAAATTCCAACAAGTACAAGCCTAGTTCATCCAGTCTTTCTTCATATGAAAGTCCTGCCATCCCAGGAATCAATCTGGTGAACCTTCTTTGTACTCCCTCTATGGCGAGGATGTCTTTCCTCAGATTAGGGGACCAAAACTGCACACAATACTCCAGGTGTGGTCTCACCAAGGCCTTGTACAACTGCAGTAGTACCTCCCTGCTCCTGTACTCGAATCCTCTTGCTATAAATGCCAGCATACCATTCGCCTTTTTCACCGCCTGCTGTACCTGCATGGCCACTTTCAATGACTGGTGTATAATGACACCCAGGTCTCGTTGCACCTCCCCTTTTCCTAATCGGCCACCATTCAGATAATAATCTGTTTTCCTATTTTTGCCACCAAAGTGGATAACTTCACATTTATCCACATTAAATTGCATTTGCCATGAATTTGCCCACTCACCCAACCTATCCAAGTCACTCTGCATCCTCTTAGCATCCTCCTCAGAGCTAACACTGCCGCCCAGCTTCGTGTCATCCGCAAACTTGGAGATGCTGCATTTAATTTCCTCATCCAAGTCATTAATATATATTGTAAACAACTGGGGTCCCAGCACTGAGCCCTGTGGTACCCCACTAGTCACCGCCTGCCATTCTGAAAAGGTCCCGTTTATTCCCACTCTTTGCTTCCTGTCTGCTAACCAATTAATAACTCAAAAAATTCTATGAGATTCGTCAGACATGATTTTCCTTTCACAAATCCATGCTGACTTTGTCCGATCATTTCACCGCTTTCCAAATGTGCTGTTATCACATCTTTGATAACTGACTCCAGCAGTTTCCCCACCACCGACGTTAGGCTAACCGGTCTATAATTCCCTGGTTTCTCTCTCCCTCCTTTTTTAAAAAGTGGGGTTACATTAGCCACCCTCCAATCCTCAGGAACTAGTCCAGAATCTAATGAGTTTTGAAAAATTATCACTAATGCAACCATTATTTCTTGGGCTACTTCCTTAAGCACTCCAGGATGCAGACCATCTGGCCCTGGGGATTTATCTGCCTTCAATCCCTTCAATTTACCTAACACCACTTCCCCACTAACATGTATTTCTCTCAGTTCCTCCATCTCACTGGACCCTCTGTCCCTTACTATTTCTGGAAGATTATTTATGTCCTCCTTAGTGAAGACAGAACCAAAGTAATTATTCAATTGGTCTGCCATGTCCTTGCTCCCCATAATCAATTCACCTGTTTCTGTCTGTAAGGGACCTATATTTGTCTTTACCAGTCTTTTCCTTTTTACATATTTATATAAACTTTTACAGTCAGTTTTTATGTTCCCTGCCAGTTTTCTCTCATAATCTTTTTTCCCCTTCCTAATTAAGCCCTTTGTCCTCCTCTGCTGAACTCTGAATTTCTCCCAGTCCTCAGGTGAGCCACTTTCTCTTGCTAAGTTGTATGCCTCTTCTTTGGAATTGATACTATCCCTAATTTCTCTTGTCAGCCACGGGTGCACTACCTTCCTTGATTTATTCTTTTGCCAAACTGGGATGAACAATTGTTGTAGTTCATCCATGCAACCTTTAAATGCTTGCCATTGCATATCCACCGTCAATCCTTTGTGTTATTTGCCAGTCTATCTCAGCTAATTCACGTCTCATTCCTTCAATGTTACCCCTCTTTAAGTTCAGAACCTTTGTTTCTGAATTAACTATGTCACTCTCCATCTTAATGAAGAATTCCAGCATATTATGTTCACTCTTACCCAAGGGGCCTCTCACGACAAGATTGCTAATTAACCCTTCCTCATTGCTCAAAACCCAGTCCAGAATAGCCTGCTCTCTAGTTGGTTCCTCGACATGTTGGTTCAAAAAACCATCCCGCATACATTCCAAGAAATCCTCTTCCTCAGCACCTTTACCAATTTGGTTCACCCAATCTACATGTAGATTGAAGTCACCCATTATAACTGCTGTTCCTTTATTGCACACATTTCTAATTTCCTGTTTAATACCATCTCCGACCTCACTACTACTGTTAGGTGGCCTGTACACAACTCCCACCAGCGTCTTCTGCCCCTTAGTGTTACGCAGCTCTACCCATATCGATTCCACATTTTCCCCGCTTATGTCCTTCCTTTCTATTGCATTAATCTCTTCTTTAACCAGCAACGCCACCCCACCTCCCCTTCCTTCATGTCTATCCCTCCTGAATATTGAATATCCCTGAACGTTGACCTCCCATCCTTGGTCACCCTGGAGCCATGTCTCTGTGATCCCAACTATATCATAATCATTAATAACAATCTGCACTTTCAATTCATCCACCTTATTACGAATGCTCCTTGCATTGACACACAAAGCCTTCAGGCGCTCTTTTACAACTCTCTTAGCCCTTATACAATTATGTTGAAAAGTGGCCCTTTTTTAATGCTTGCCCTGGATTTGTCGGCCTGCCACTTTTACTTTTCTCCTTAGTACTTTTTGCTTCTACCCTCACTCTACACCCCTCTGTCTCTCTGCACTGGTTCCCATCCCCCTGTTGTGAACTAACCTCCTCACGCCTAGCCTCTTTAATTTGATTCCCACCCCCCAACCATTCTAGTTTAAAGTCACCTCAGTAGCCCTCGCTAATCTCCCTGCCAGGATTTGGTCCCCCTAGGATTGAAGTGTAACCCGTCCTTTTTGTACAGGTTACGCCTGCGCCAAAAGACGTCCGAATGATCCAAAAACTTGAATCCCTGCCCCTTGCTCCAATCCCTCAGCCACGCATTTATCCTGCACCTCATCGCATTCCTACTCTCACTGTCGCGTGGCACAGGCAGTAATCCCGAGATTACTACCTTTGCGGTCCTTTTTCTCAACTCCCTTCCTAGCTCCCTATATTCTCCTTTCAGGACCTCTTCCCTTTTCCTACCTATGTCATTGGTACCTATATGTACCACGACCTCTGGCTCCTCGCCCTCCCACTTCAGGATATCTTGGACGCGATCAGGAATATCCCGGACCCTGGCACCAGGGAGGCAAACTACCATCCGGGTCTCTGGACTGCGTCCACAGAATCGCCTATCTGACCCCCTTACTATCGAGTCCCCTATCACAACTGCCCTGCTCTTCCTTGCCCTACCCTTCTGAGCTACAGGGCCAGACTCTGTGCCGGAGGCACGGCCACTGTCGCTTCCCCCGGGTAAGCTGTCCCCCCCAACAGTACTCAAACAGGAGTACCTATTGTTAAGGGGCACAGCCACCTGGGTACTCTCTATTACCTGACTCTTCCCCTTCCCACTCCTAACTGTGACCCACTTGTCTGCCTCCCGTGGCCCCGGCGTGACCACCTGCCTGCAACTCCTCTCTATCAACTCCTCACTCTCCCTGACCAGACGAAGGTCATCGAGCTGCAGCTCCAGTTCCGTAACGCGGTCCCTTAGGAGCTGCATCTCGATGCACTTGGCGCAGATGTAGACGCCAGGAGGCTTGGAGACTCCAGGGCCTCCCACATCCGACACCGAGAACAGCAAACTGCCCTCACACTCATACTGCCCCTCTCCTCAAATTACAACAGAAAATGAATGCCAAACCTTCCTCGCCTCGCCCGTTTCCGCCTAAGCACGTTGAGCCGAAGCCCTTAAGTCTTCACTCTGCTACCGGCTCACTCTGCCGCCTGCAAACTACGCTGCCCGCTCTATGAGGCTCTGTTCCTTTTAAATCTGCCGCGCTGCACTGCCCGACGTCACACACCTGCGCAGTCCCGCCTCTGAGAACGCCGTTGGAGAAAAAAAAAATAACGAAAATTTCAAATATTTCTTTCTCGGCACTCCCACTCAGACTCTCAGACTCCTTCTTCGAATCAATGACATAAGTTGGGAAAGGAGAGAGGTCCTGAAAGAAGAATATAGGGAGTTAGAGTTGAGAAAAAGGACGTCAAAGGTAGTAATCTTGGGATTACTGCCTGTGCTACGCGACAGTGAGAGTAGGAATGCAATGAGATGTAGGATAAATACGTGGCTGAGAGATTGGAGCAGGGGTCAGGGATTCGGGTTTTTGGATCATTGGGACCACTATTGGCGCAGGTGTGACCTGTACAAAGGGGCGGGTTGCACTTTAATCATAGGGGGACCAATATCCTGGCAGGGAGATTTGCCAGGGCAATGAGGTGACTTTAAACTAGAATGGTTGGGGGGAGGGAATCAAATTAAGGAGACTAGGAGAGGGGAGGTTGATGTAGGGGAAAAGGAAGAAAAAGATAACAAAGTTGTTTGGTCAATTACGGATAAACAGAGTTGGAGGTGGAGAGTTTCTTAAATGCACCTATTTTAATGCTAGGAGCATTGTAAGAAAGGTGGATGAGCTCAGAGCATGGACTGATACCTGGAAATATGATGTTGTAGCTATTAGTGAAATGTGGTTGCAGGAGGGTGTGATTGGCAACTAAATATTCCAGGATTTTGTTGCTTCAGGTGTGAGAGAATAAGAGGGGCAAGAGGGGGAGGTGTTGCATTGCTTGTCAGAGAAAATATAACAGCGGTGCTCTGGCAAGATAGATCAGTGGACATCTAGGGAGGCTATTTGGGTTGATTTGAGGAACAGGAAAGGTGTTGTGACGCTTATAGGGGTGTATTATAGACCACCTAATGGGGACCGAGAAATGGAGGAGCAAGTTTGTAAGGAGGTAGCAGATATTTGTAGTAAGCACAAGGTTGTGATTGTGGGAGATTTTAATTTTCCACACACAGACTGGGAAGCCCATTCTGTATAAGGGCTGGATGGTTTGGAGTTTGTAAAATGTGTGCAGGATAGTTTTTTTGCAGCAATACATAGAGATACCAACTAGAGAAGGGGCAGTGTTGGATCTCCTGTTAGGCAATGAGACAGGGCAGGTGACGGAGGTATTTTTTGGGGAGCACTTTGGGTCCAGTGATCACAGTACAATTAGTTTCAGTGTAATTATGGAGAAGGATAGGACTGGACCTAGGATTGAGATTTTTGATTGGAGAAAGGCTAACTTTGAGGAGATGTGAAAGGATTTAGAAGGGGTGGATTGGGAAAATTTGTTTTATGGGAAGGATGTAATAGAGAAATGGAGGTCATTTAAAGGTGAAATTTTGAGGGTACAGAATCCTTATGTTCCTGTTAGGTTGAAAGGAAAAGTTAAAAGTTTGAGAGAGCCATGGTTTTCAAGGGATATTGGAAACTTGGTTCAGAAAAAGAGAGATATCTACAATAAATAGGCAGCTTGGAGTGAATGAGGTACTTGAGGAATTTAAAGAATGTAAAAAGAATCTTAAGAAAGAAATCAGAAAAGCTAAAAAGATACGAGGCTGCTTTGGCAAGTAAGGTGAAAATAAATTAAAGGGGTTTCTACGGTTATGTTAGTGGCAAGAGGATAGTGAGGGATAAAATTGGTCCCTTGGAGGATCAAAGTGGACAGCTATGTGCGGAGCCAAAAGAGATGGGGGAGAATTTGAACAATTTCTTTTCTTCAGTATTCACTAAGGAGAAGGATATTGAATTGTGTAAGGTAACAAGTAGGGTAGTTATGGAAAGTATGACAATTATAGAAGAGGAAGTACTGGTGCTTTTAAGGAATATAAAAGTGGATAAGTCTCCGGGTCCGGACAAGATATTCCCTAGGACCTTGAGGAAAGTTAGTGTGGAAATAGCAGGGGCTCTGACAGAAATATTTCAAATGTCATTAGAAATTGGGATGGTGCTGGAGGATTGGCGTATTGCTCATGTGGTTCCGTTGTTTAAAAAGGGTTCTAAAAGTAAACCTGGCAATTATCGGCCTGTGAGTTTGACGTCAGTGGTGGGTAAATTGATGGAAAGTATTCTTAGAGATGATGTATATAATTATCTGGATAGACAGGGTCTGATTAGAAACAGTCAACATGGATTTGTGCGTGGAAGGTCATGTTTGACAAATCTTATTGAATTTTTTGATGAGGTTACTATGAAAGTTGACGAGGGTAAAACGGTGGATGTTGTCTATATGGACTTCAGTAAGGCCTTTGACAAGGTTCCACACAGAAGGTTAGTTAGGAAGGTTCAATCGTTAGGCATTAATATGGAAGTAGTAAAATGGATTCAGCAGTGGCTGGATGGGAGATGCCAGAGAGTAGTGGTGGATAACTGTGTCAGATTGGAGGACGGTGCGTAGCGGTGTGCCTCAGGGATCTGTACTGGGTCCAAAGTTGTTTGTCATATATATTAATGATCTAGATGATGAGGTGGTAAATTGGATTAGTAAGTATGCAGATGATACTAAGATAGGTGATGTTGTGGATGATGAGGTAGGTTTTAAAAACTTGCAGAGAGATTTAGGACAGTTAGAAATGAGTATCGGCGGGAGGAGAGAGAGCAGTGTGCACAGCCCTCCGGTGAAAAATGATATCGTATCCATTAAATAGGGGCCGTGGACAATTCTGATTTGTTGGAGACGGACGTGAAAGCATAGAGGAACATCTGGAGAAATTTCTGAGACGCTCGTTCGCAGCTGTTGTTACTGCACAGTCAGGAATCTTCCGGAGGGAAGGCCTCAAAATCCCCGGCTCTGCCTGCCGTTGGCGACCGAGATTGAGGTCGAATCGTTCGGACAGAGATGGCGCTCAGTACTCGGTGTCACAGAGCTGATTTGGAGGCTCAAAGTTTGCGGATGACTCAGAGGCGGATTGTGGTCGGGCATGGCAGGGAGAGTTTTTCTTCCTTCTCCTGTCTGCGTGAGATGTGGGACATTTGAGAGACTTTGAACTTTTTACTGTGCTCATGGACTTCTTCATCAAGATATGGTATTTTTGCACTGTTGTAACTATATGTTATAATCAACACACATCAAAGTTGCTGGTGAACGCAGCAGGCCAGGCAGCATCTGTAGGAAGAGGTGTAGTTGACGTTTCAGGCCGAGACCCTTCGTCAGGACTAACAGTTATATGTTATATTATATGTTATAATCATTTGGTTTTGTCAGTTTTTTTAGTCTTGGTCTGTCCTGTGTTTTGTGATATCACACCGGAGGAAATATTGTATCATTTCTTAATGCATGCATTACTAAATGACAATAAAAGAGGACTGCATGTCTTCATAACCTAAAAAAAGTGGGCTGAAAGATGTCAGATGGAGCTTAATGCAGGAAAATATGAGGTGCTACATTTTGGTAGGACTAATCAAAATAGGACATACATGGTAAATGGTAGGGCATTGAAGAATGTAGTAGAACAGAGGGATCTAGGAATAATGGTGCATAGTTCCCTGAAGATGGAATCTCATGTGGATAGGGTGGTGAAGAAAGCTTTTGACTTGCTGGCCTTTATTAATCAGAGCATTGAGTATAGGAGTTGGGATGTAATGTTGAAATTGTATAAGGCATTGGTAAGGCCAAATCTGGAGTATTGTGTACAATTCTGGTCACCGAATTATAGGAAAGACGTCAATAAAATTGAGAGAGTACAGAGGAGATTTACTAGAATGTTGCCTGGGTTTCATCTCCTAAGTTACAGAGAAAGGTTGAACAACTTAGGTCTTTATTCTTTGGAGCATAGAAGGTTGAGGGGGGACTTGATAGAGGTGTTTAAAATTATGAGGGGGATTGATAGAGTTGACGTGGATGGGCTATTTCCATTGAGAGTGGGGAAGATTCAAACAAGAGGACATAGGTTGAGAGTTAGAGGACAAAAGTTTAGGGGTAACATGAGGGGGAACTTCTTTACTCAGAGAGTGGTAGCTGTGTGGAATGAGCTTCCAGCAGAAATGGTTGAGGCAGGTTCGATGTTGTCATTTAAAGTTAAATTGGATAGATATATGGACAGGAAAGGAATGGAGGGTTATGGGCTGAGTGCAGGTCGATGGGACTAGCATAGGGTAAGAGTTCGGCATGGACTAGAAGGGCTGAGATGGCCTGTTCCCGTGCTGTAATTGTTATATGGTTATAAAGTCCTCCTCCCTCCATGTTGTGCCAAATTAATCAAATGAATTAATGAAATACCAAACTAAACTAATCCCCTCTGCCTATGCAATGCCACATCCTTTGATTTCACCTACATTCACATACTAAGAGCCTCTTCAATGCCCGTCTTCAATATCTCCTGAGGCAGCACATTCCAGCCACCCACATAGCTTTGTGTGTTATGTGACGAAAGAGGGTTACAAAGGTACCCATAGTCTAAGATGTTGACTGTCCTGTGCTATCACAAGTGGGATCATCAGTTCATCTGCCACCTGTCTTCAGGAGAGAGAGATAAGTAAGACAATGGAGCAGCATTTGGAAATGTTAATGAAGAGACGAGAGAATTTAACGGAAGGAGACTCCGGTCTGCGTATCGTCAAGACCGGCTCCTTTGATCCTGAACTGTTTGAAGTGATGGACAGGCGATAGCCCAACAGGGGGATAAAAAGAGACAGGTTCGCTAAGGCAACAGACACCATGCAAGACACCAAGAGGTATCGAGACCCTGGAAGCGGTGCGCCCCCACAAGTCGGTGGGAGTTTTGGAGGACGGTCGCGGGACCAGCCATACATGCACAGGGTGGAAAGATTCGGTCGACGGGAACCTGGTGTGTGTGTCCGCCCTTGCCTGGATGCCGGGTTCACTGCAGAGGAACGATCGTATCTGAAACGGAGGGGTCACGGTCAGTGACCTCAGAAGACATTACAAAGGGCTCGCCCGGAAGCTGACTGCGAGGAATATCGAAGGTCTGTTTGGAATACGATTTGAATATTCATTTGTTCTCTCTCTCCCCAACGGCACAACGGCGATTACTGCGAACTGAACTAAACTGAACCCTGTAACTTGTGATTGAACATTTTACCCCTAGACTGCGATAGAGCTTGATTGATCCTATTATCCCAGTTCTGTGTACATGTGTATTTATTCATTGCTAACCTGTTGCATTTATATCCTTACTATTAGAGTACTGTGTTGCTTATTTCTTTAATAAAACTTTCTTAGTTCCAGTAATCCAGACTCCAACTGAGTGATCCATTTCTGCTGGTTTGGCAACCCAGTTACGGGGTATGTAACAGTTAAAAAACACTTGCCCCACACATCTCCTTTCAACTTCTGCTTTCTCATGTCAAATACATGCCCTCTGGTATCAGACGTTCACAAACCAGGAAAAGATGGATATTGGATAATCAATATATGCCCCTCATAATCTTATATCATGATCTGTACTCAGCTTTCATTGTCTCAGAAAACAACCAAATCTGTCCAAACTCTTGTTATAGTGCATCCCCTCTCGTTCAAGCAGCGTCCTGGGAAACATCTCTGTACCCTCTCCAAATGTCGACAGAACTCCAACCAGAACTCAATGCAATTCCCAGATCAGATTCAGAATCAGGTTTAATATCACCAAACCAGAGGCCCAAAGGGAATTTTATATAACTTCCAGACTATGCGAGTGTGGTCACATTTCGAGTTTTGGAATTAGAACTGGAATTTGTTTATTACTGTCACATGTACGGGTTAGAGTGAAAAGCTGGGGTTCAGTTTCAGTTGTCCTGCTGTCAGAAAGATGTTATTAAACTGAAATGAGCACAGAAAAGCTTGAGAAGTTTGCTGCCAGGCCTAGAGACACGGGTACAGTTGGACAGGAAAGCATTTTATTCCTGATAGTGTAAGAAACTGAGGCGATCTTTTCGGGGTGTGTAAGATCATGAGAGACATAGATAGGGTTAATGCACTCAGTCTTGAAAGACTGAAAGCATGTACCACTGGACTCAAACAGCTTTAAACCCCCTGTTATTAGACAAGTTGGGTGTACGGGGTTTCGAAGGAGGGGTAGCATCTCTGGTGTAAGAGCTTGTCTGATCTGGGGCAACTCACTCACCTTTGGTCCCCACCAGACAGTCAACACTGACCTGCAGTTCCAAGTAGCTTTTGCATGTAACACAGCCACACCACAGTGCACCACCTCGACAGGCAGGCTAAACAGGTGAGGGCATCCAGTAGACTTCACATCCCAGTGAGGTAGGGACATGCTTGTCATAACATGTGAGGCCAGCTTCAGATGATTGGGCAGATGAGATCTACGGTGAGATCCAATGGCCAGGAAGACCATTCTGTATGCTTCATGGAGAATGAAAGCCATGATGAGGCTGAGAAGAAATGATGGACTTTCACTGCAATGTGTAGTGAGGAGAGACTGATGATGGGGCAAAATTGAAGTCAACAGGATGCGTTACAACATAAATGACAGACAAAATTGAATGGGGTGAATACAGGACTGAAGGTGTTGTATTTGAATGTGCATAGTACATGGAATAAGGTAGATGAACTTGTAGCACAGTTGCAGATTGGCAGAGTATGATGTTGTAGGCATCACTAAATTATGGCTAAAAGAATATTATAGCTGGGAGTTTAATGTCCAAGGAGGCATCTTCTATCAAAAGGATAGGCAGAAAGGCAGAGGGGGTGGTTTGGGTCTGTTGGTAATAAATGAAATCAAACAATTAGAAAGAAGTGACATAGGGTCAGAGGGTGTTGAATTATTGTGGATAGAGCTAAGGAACCGCAAGGATAAAAAGGCCCTGATGGGAGTTGCATACAGACCCCACACAGTAGGAATGATATGGTTTACAGATAACAATGGGAGATAGAAATGTGTGCCAAAAGGACAATATTACAATAGTACAATGGGAAAATCAGATTGGTACTGGATTGCAGGAGGGGGCTTTTTAGAGCAGCTCCTGGTTGATCCCAATGAAGGGGATCAGTTACTTTCGACTGGATGTTGTGTATTGAACCAGAATTGATTAGAGGGCGAAAGGTAGAAGAACCCAAAGGGGCGAGCGATCATAATCTGATCGAATTCACAATGAAAGTTGAGAAGGAGAAGCTAAAGTCAGCTAATATCAGTATGACTGTGGAGTAAAGGGAATTACAGAGGCATGAGAGAGGAGTCAGCTGGTATTGATTGGAAAAGAACACTGGCAGGGATGATGGCAGAGCAGCAATGGTGAGAATTTCTGGAAGCAATTTGGAAGGCACAGGATAAATACATGCCAAAGAGGAAGAGATTTTCAAAAGGAATGATGACACCACCATGGCCAACAATAGAAGTCAAAGCCAGCATAAAGAGAGAACATATAATAGAACAAATATTCACGGGAAGTTAGAGAATTGTGAAGTATTTAAACAGAAGGAAACTAAAAATGCTATTAAGAAGGTAAAGATAGAATACGAAAGTAAGCTAACTAATAATATTAAAGAGCATACCAGAAGTTTCTTCCGTTACATAAAGTGTAAAAGAGGTAAAAGTGGAAATTAGACCACTGGAAAACAATGGAGAGGTAGTAATGAGAGACGACGAACTGAATAAGTATTTTGCATCATTCTTCACTGTGCAATGTGGCAGAAGCTCTAGATGTGAGCAGTCATGATGTGCGTGAAGTTACCACTGCCAGAGAGAAGGTTCTTGGGAAGCAGCAAGGTCTGAAGGTGAATAGTCATCTGGACCAGATGGTGTACACCCAGAGTTCTGAACAGATTGTGGAGGCATTAGTGATGATCTTTTAAGAATCACTAGATTCTGAAATGTCCCGGAAGACTGGAAAATTGCAAATGTCACTCCATTATTCAGTAAGGGAGAGGCCAAAGAAAGGAAACTAAAGATGATGTTTCAGGGTACTTGGAGGCTCATGATGAAATAGGCCATGATCAGCATGGCTTCCTCAAGGGAAAATCTTGCCTGACGAGTGTTGGAACTCTTTGAAGAAACAAAAAGGAAGATAGACAAAGGAGAATCAATGGATGTTGTGCACTTGATTTTCAGTAGGTCTTTAAGATTCCAAACATGAGACTGCTTAACAAGCAACGATCCTTTGGTAGTACAGGAAAGATTCTAACATGGAGAATGCAGTGGCTGATTGGCAGGAGGCAGAGAGTGGGAATAAATGGAGCCTTTTCTGGTTGGCTGCTGATGATTGCTGTTCCACAGGAGCCTGTGTTGGGACCAATTCTTTTTACGTTATATGTCAATGATTTGGATGATGGAATTGATATTTTTTGTGGCAAAGTTTGCAGCTGATTTGAAGATGGGTAGATGGGGCAGGTAATTTTGAAGACTTGGGCAGGCTACAGAAGGACTGAGACATAAGAAGAATGGGCAATGAAGTGTCAGGAAATGTATGGTCATGCACTTCGGGAGAAGTAATTAAAGGGCTAACTATTTTCTGAATGGAGAGAAAATACAAAAGTGTGAGACGCAAAGGGACGGGAGAACTTGTACAGGATTCACTAAAGGTTAATTTGCAGGTTAAGTCTGTGGTAAGGAAGACAAATGCAATATTAGCATTCATTTCAAGAGGACTTGAATATAATAGCAAGGATGCAATATTGAGAATTTATAAAGCACTGATGATGCCTCACTTGCAGTATTATGAGCAGTTTTGGGCCCCTGATCTTCGAAAGGACATGCTGAAACTGGAGAGGATTCAAAGAAAATTTTTGAAAATGATTTCAGGATTGAGTAGCTTGTCATATGGAGAACGTTTGATGACCCTGGGCCAGTAATCACTGGAATTCAGAAGAATGAGAGGTGATCTCATTGAAACCTATCGAATGGTGAAAGGGCTTGATGAGCGGATATGGAGAGGATGTTTCCTATGGTGGGAGAGCGTAAGACCAGATGGACACAGCCTCAGAATGGAGGGGCATCCTTTCAAAATGGAAATGAGGAGGAATTCCTTTAGCCAGAGAGTGGTGAGTCTGTGGAATTCTTTGCCACAAGCAGCTGTGGAGGTGAAGTCATTTTGTATATTTAAGGCAGAGGTTGATAGATTCTTGACTGGTTAGTTTCTGAAGGGATACAGGAGATTAAAGCTCAGAGGTATAGCACCTGAGAGGGGATGGAGGCAGAGACTGTTACTACACATAAACAGGTCCCAGATAACATCTTGACAGCCATTAGCTGTCAGATCATGGACAGAGTGCTGGGAAATGGGAGAAAACTATGATTCAATGATTTAATTAGAAATAAAAATGAGTCTCACTTGGATATTCAGTGAACTGTGGAAACTCCTGTTTCAAATCCTCAAGAGCTGTGGCTTAATTTGGTTGGACACCAGGACATGCCAACACCCTTCCAGTGGATATCAGGAGGATGTAGATTACTCCTGTCTGTGAGTCACTCTGTCATTTGGTGGGGGGGGGGGGGGGCGGGGAGAGATGCCCCATAACTGACCCCTGTAACATCCTGTGTTTACTACAACTATTTCCCTTGCAGGAGAAGAGGAGGGTAACCATGGCGACTCAGGAATACAAATCTGTTGCTGCCATAAAGAAGGCCGAGAGGAGTGTTGCCAAAGCATCTGATGTCAGGGAGGACAATGCTTTGATGTTGCAGCCATACAGTAACTGGGAACAGTTCCTGATGCCTGGCCCACTCTCTATTGCCATCTTAGGGGAGATTATATTCCTTTCTGCAGGAGAGGACTTTGCAATTGACAAGATGGTGCCTGAGGGAGGGTTTAAGTGCATGAAGTATCCCAAATCATTCCGTGCCTCTTTAGTGCAAGTGAGCAACGAGGGCTGGCGTGCTTTTCAGGAAGCCCACAAAAACATGGATCAAATCCGGCTTCTCGCTGTGAACGTCCCCACTGACATGAGGGATGTCGTGAAGTTCCTCATGCAGAAAGATCCAAAGGTCACTGAAACTTTCCTACCGATTCCTCTGAAGAGCATCAAATCCACTGCAGATAAATGCTTGAAGCTCTCCACAGCTGTGGAGGAGAAGTTCACTGGGGTCATCCATCTCATCAACGAACTATTGGAGGCCTGCACAAGCTCGAAAGGAGTGTATGAACAACAATTACATGAAATAAAAATCAAAAAGGAACTGACTGAAATGAAGGAGAAAGCAGCAAGAGAGGCTAAAGCCATGGTGGAAGAGCATCACAAGAAACTGGAATCACAACTGAAGCAGGCACAGGAAGATTACAAAGCCAGTATGGATTCTATACCAGTTGGCTGGAACGCTGTGGCAATGTCGATGGCAGAAACAACAACCAAGGCTGTCAGTTTATTCATCACCGGAGGAGTTCTCAAAGTACTGGCCATTGAAGGATCCAAGGCTGTAGGTAAGGCTGTAGGTTTTGTTGCAGATAAGTTATGCAAAAACGATCCAAAGAATATTGGAGAAGCTGAGAATGATATCATTAATAAAGCAGATTCCCTGGAGGCTTTTATACAAAGGCTTTATCCCTTCCAGACCAAGGATCTGAAAATTAACATGAAGAAACTGAACAGTAGGGATGAAATTAAAATGTTACACTGGTGTAAACAGAACTTGGAGAAATTGCAGGAGGAGGCAAGAAATGGCGGTGATTGCCCTGAGAAGGTTGCAGCCTTAAAGATCTGTGAAAAGGGAATTGGAATATGTGAGGGTCTGGAAAACCTGCAGAAGTCTAAACCAGCTGATGAAGTGGCAATGGCTGATCTAGCTGTGAAGATCAAACAAGTGATGCAGGATACAACGACATTCACCTCTCGCTGCAAGGCAAAGGCAGGGAACATGGGTGTAACAGCCACTCCACCGCACATGTCTAAAGCTGAGCCAGCAGAGGAACTCAGTGGTTTACAGACAGCCAGCCTCAATGCCAGAATCAAAGTGGAACAGTCCTCAGCACAGCTACGAGCTGCACAGGAGATGTATGAGAAGAGCTTTGAGAATATAAAGAAGAATAATGAAGAACTGCAAGAGGTCCTGGAAACTCTGAAGAGCTGTAATATTCAGGAAATAGATTTTGATAAAACTGTGGAGATGCTTCTGAAGGGATTGGACGCACTGGGCCGTGTGAAAGAACAATGGGGTAAGATGGTTCTCTTCTTCACCATGATATCAAACCTGATCGAATGTTCCCTGAACCCATCACTTCACAAATTCATACAGTACAGTGAAGCGGCTTCCTCTGGCTATTCACAAAACCAGCTGATCCAGGACATGTTGTACACAGAGATCTCTCAAGCCACTAATATTGCAAGCCTTGTGCACATGATCGCTGAAACATACGTGCAGGTCTCCACCCATCATCTGATGGACCGGGTCAACAGCCTGGGGAAATTATTGGGTCTCGACCCAAATCGGGATCACGTTAAATTTGAAGTGGAGCATGAGAAATTTGGTTTAGACTGTGATAAAGCAGCGAAAGCCATTGAAGGTCTTGTAAAGGAGAACAAAGCACAGTATGAAGAGCGTGTGCAGGCGAGAATAGACAGAATTCGAAACAGTGTGTTGGTTTTGCTACCCCCTGCCACACCAGAAGAAATGAAAGAAATTGAAGATGCTGTGCAAGCAGGAACACAAGCAGCATTTGAGGAAATATTGGAGGAAGACTTGAATGATTTCGCTTAATAATCCCTTTCCTCACACACTCCAGTTTTCCATTGTTTCCCGGAGATCATTGTCACTTATTGATGGTATCTTGATTGGCTTTTAGTAAGGAGAGATTACCCTTCCCTGGTAAAGGAGGCAGGAGGTTACATGGATAACAACAGCTTCCAATAGTTCAGTTTGAGAGATGTTACATGTTTCTCCATCCAAATGAACTCTCGATTCCCTTTCCACCATGCTGTGCTTTGTGAAACAACTCTGAGGCTTCTGTCTCTGTTACTTTGACCCCCTGCCCATCTCATTTACTCAACCCTGGGGAGTAATGACCCACTTGTTAGAAGTTCCCTCCTGATGCAACAGCAGCCTGCGAAGGAGTTTTCTGACATCAGCCCTCAAGTGCATTTCTCCCTCAGACTGTGTCTGTAAAAGACTGTGGAATATTTTCCAAAGCTGTACCGTTTGTTCTGCTCTACTGTCATTAGATCAAGTAGATCCGGTGTTGTAAGAAAACAGTGAGTGCTCCTTTTCCTCCCAATCTCCCAAATATGGACATCCAAACCATTCCCCAAGTAAATCTCTATAAATGTCCCCCAATATTACCCTGTTCTCAAAGCTGGGGACATGGGCTCGTGGCCAAGTGCCTTCCTTGATCATTTCCTGGCATGGGATTGTGGAGGAAGTGAGCTGTGGAGACAGTCTCGGTAAAGTCCGAAGCAGGATTGGGAGGGGCACTGGAGGATGGATTGTGCGGCAGTTGATGTTGGATAATGGCAGGATTTGATTGGGGGTGGCTGGTGGCTGGTGGCTGAAGGCCAGAAGATAGAGGAGCAAATTTAGGCCATTTGGCCCATCAACTCCGCTCTGCCATTTCATCATGGCTGATCTATTTTCCCTCTCAGCCCCAATTTTCTGCCCTCCTCCCATATGATGAATTACACAGATTCACACTCTCTGGCGAAAGAAACTCCTTCTCATTTCCGTACATTACCCAGAGCCGGCAAACACCCTTGATATGACAAACCAATCAATCTTGGAATCATTTTTGTGAACCTTCTTTGAACCCTCTCCAGTGTCAACACGTCCTTTCAAAGATAATGGGCCCAAGGCTACACACAATACTACAGATGAGGCCTCACCAGTGTTTTATAAACTCTCAACATTTGGGAGGCTGAAGGGGTGATAGGCAGGACACATAGAGAGGTAGTTACACTCAAGGTGCAGGACACAGGAGACTGCGTGATGGTCAGGAAGAGGAAAGGGCTTAAGGAGCCAGAACAGAGTACCCCAATGTCCATCCTCCTCAACAACAGGGACTCCCAAATCTATTTGTGCCTCAGATTTTTGTATTTTGCCCTCCATTTAGAAAACAGTTGACCTTTTCATTTCTTCTACAAAGTGCATGACCAGACACTTCCCGACACTGTATTCCATCTGCTACTTCTTTGCCCATTCTCTTAATCTAAATCCTTCTGTAGCCTCCCTATTTCCTCAAAGCTACCTGCCCCTGCACCAATCTTCATATTATCTGCAAAATTTGCAAGAAAGCCATCAATTCCATCATTCAAATCATTGACATATAATGTAGTAAGAATCAGTCACAACACAGACCCCTGTGGAACACAATTACCCACTCGTAGCCAGTCAGAAAATACTCATTTTCTTCCCATTATTTGCCTCCTGCCTGTCAGCCACTGCTTTATCCATGCTCGAATCTTTCCTGTAATACAGTGGGCTTGTAGCTTGTTCAGCAGCCTCATGTGTGGCACCTTGTCAAATGCCTTCTGAAAATCCAAGTACACAACATCAACTGATTCTCCTTTGCCTATCCTGCATCTTATTTCTACAAAGAAATCCAAGATTTGTCAGGCTAAATTTTCCCTTGAGGAAACCATGCTGAGTACGGCCTATTTTATCATGTTACATGGCAGCCATTAAGGGGAGGAGGTGGTGCATTCAGTGATGATAGATTATATAGATAGAAAGAACACTGGGCTAAGACAGTTCTCTTCTTCACCAACAGATATGATAATGATGTATCATATAATAATATGATAATGATGGGGATCCACCTTGCTTCCAGGTCCTTGAATAGACAATGGCCTGGATGTAATTGGATCCCTCGGCTTCAGTGTGAGTGAGAAACATTAAATGAGATTGAAACATTGTGCAAGTCTCCACTCAGACCTGCTTCCTTATTTTAAGCGCAAAAGACCACAAGACATGAGCAGAGTGAGGCCATTCAGCCCGTCTAGTCTGCTCCACCGTTTCATTATGGCTAATTTATTGATTATTCCTCTCAACCCCATTCTCATGACTTCTCCCTGTAACTTTTGACCCCTTACTAATCAAGAACCTATCAATCTCCATTTTAAATTTTCACAGCGATTAGGCCTCCACAGCTATCTGTGACAATGAATCCCAGATTCACCACCCTCAGGTTGAATAAGTTCCTCCTCATTTCTGTTCTAAGTGGGACATCCTTCTATTCTGAGGCTGTGCCCTCTGATCTTAGTCTCCTCCTTCAGGAGGATCCGCAGCAATCTGATTCTCCTGGACTTGTGTGCATTGTTCAGATGATCTGGGAATGTTCATACACTGTTGGACATGCCCAGCATCTTCTCTGCACTGGTTTATGGTGTCCATTGACACTCTAGTTTACCAGGATCAGACATCAACATTCACTCTCGAACAAACTATTTTTAGTATTCCACATTTATTCAAGGCTTGTGGGCTTTACAGGTGCCAGCATTTAGTTGTTCATCGCTAGTATCTCTAAATTATACTGTTCGTTTGTTTGTCCCACTCCTATTCGTTCTCCTCTGTGCATCTCACCCGTTGGGATTAAGTTTCATCGGTCATTGTTCTGCCCCTTTTATCAACTGATCATTATCACCATGTGTCCTCTGACAGAGGCTCGAGTCTGTGATTCTGTGATAGTCCACAGGGGAGTCGATGGCCCAATGTCTGTGAATCCACTGGAGGGTGTGTGTGTGTGTGTGTGTGTGGGGAGGTGGTGGACAGGTGGGAGAGAGGAAAGGGGCTTGTCGTTCTATTGTTACTTTGTCAATTGCTGTGTTCTGTGTTGCTCTGTCTAGCATTGTGGGTATGCTGTTTTGGTGCTGTAATGTGATAGGACAGGAGAGTGGACTATTGGACAATGGGAAGGAGGAGGCGATAGGCAAGGAGGAAGAGGTCAGAGGCCAGAGTGGGGAATAGAAGAAGTGGGAGAGAAAGAATTGTTTGGTTTAAAAAACATTCCACATCCGTTCTTTACTCTTCTTCTGGGCTTGTATCTCTTCTTACCTCACTATGGGTCCCCTCCTCCTTCCCTTTCTCCTATCGTCCACTCTCCTCTCCTGTTAGATTCCTTCCTCGCCAACCCTTTACCTTTCCTACCCACCTGGCTTAACATATCACCTTCCTACTATCCTCCATCCCCTCCCTCCACCTTTTTATTCGAGTGTCTGCCCCCTTCCTTTCCAGTCCTGAGGAGAGGTCTTGGGCTAAAACGTCGACAGTTTATTTATTTCCATAGATGCTGCCTGACCTGCTCAGTTCCACCAGCATTCAGTGTTGCTGTGCATTAGCTTTGAACTTCCAGCATCTGCAGAATTTCTGTTGTTTTAAGTTTTATTCATTTCTATGTTAAAAATTAATGGCTTTTAAACAAATCACCCACCAAAATACTTTTGATTCATTCTTCTTGATTACTATTAAGTTTGCAGTCTGAGTTGAAGAGGAACAGCTGAAATTACCTTCAATGTACACATGTTGATGAAATCTTCATTAAACAAGGGTGAGCCAAGCTGTAATCTCCATGGCGCACTACTGTAACTCCTGGAGACTCAGCGCTGACAGCGAGAGTGAAATAACTGTCCCTGTTAACATCAGCACTTACTGTTATGAGAAGATGCAGGACAGGGATGAATGTCTCCACTGGGAGGGTCACCAAGGTGGTTTGGGAATGTTTTACTGGATCAAATCCTGAATGAAGAGAAGGGGAAAATGGATTTTCATCTGGTTGGGGGATGGTGGTTGTGTATCCCCGGGTCAGAGGTAGGACCACCATTAGTAATTCATGTTACTAATTATCAACCAGTTGGATATTGGAGTCTAGGATCAAAAGTCAATAACTGTTTATGATACAGAATGTGTCAGTGTGACAAATGGTGAGGGAGATAGTGCAACAGCTGAGGGAGATCGAGAGTTAGGCAAACAAAGGAAATTAAATTGAAAAATATGAAGAGAAAGTATAAACAGCAAAAAAACTAAATCTAATTAACATTGCCTTGAAAACTCCATCAATTCTCTTCGGTACACGGTCGTGCAGTTTTATAAGAAAATCGGCTGGTAGGTTGTTCCAAGCAGCTTGGAGAACTTGCCACAGATCTTCTTCAGACTTTGGCTGTCACACTTGCTTCTGTTCTTCCTGGTAATCCGAGGTAGCCTCAATGCTGTTGAGATCAGTGTTCTGTGGAGGCTGAAATATATATATATATATATATATATATATATATATATATATATATATATATATATATAAAATAAATCAAGGGCGTCTGGGACTTTTACACAGTACAATACTTATACAAAATATTGCAATCAAACCACATCCCCCACTTCCACTGGCAACTTGTTTCATACTTGCACTATCCTCTCAGTGAAGAAGTTTCTCCTCAAATATTTCACCTTTCACCCTTACTCTGTGACCTCTAGTTCTAGTCTCACACAACCTCAGTGGAATGGGAACTGGTCTTGGAGGATTGCTTTAATTGAGACCACGTCACCCCACAGCCACCCTTGTCTTGGATGAAGCTTTACTGTAGTTTGCTTAAAATAATCCAGCAAATATTGAATATAATGCATCTGCTTTTCAATAAACTATTCTCATTTTAAATGTGATAATGTGTTTGACCTCATTCTTGAATATTCTCAGATTATGCCTTTTGATATATTTTTTGCTCTGATATCTGAGCCATTTACAAATCTGATGACAACAGATTATAAACTGTGGTGCATTCAGAAGACATTGAAGTACCCAGAAATATTATTACTTACCTACTGCCCGTTATGCCTCTGGCATTGAGGGCAGAATCAAATCCGTCAATCTCTGGCAGTGTTCAGGGCTTCCTTCATGTCAGCAGCCTCCTCTCAGTTTTCACTACTGTCAGTCACACAACTCCTGAATGGAGGCTCAGGAATATCATTGCATTCTGATGTAGATGGGTTCTTCATTGCTGTTTCCATAACAATTTTGTTTTACCAGTCAGAATTGTTAGCCCTGAGCTCAACACCTGAATTGGCGGACCTGTGGACGGCTCTTAGTCTGGCCTGTACCCTGAGATCTGATTGGTATAGGTGACCCAACCAGGAGCCAAAGCTGGAAGCCCTGACTCCAGCCAACAGAGCTCTCTGGGTCACTGAGGGCCATAGGCCTCCAAACCCAACAACAAGGTCGTGCTCCTCTTGGAGGCAGAAATACTATTCTTGCAACATTTAAAGTCAGATTTGTAAGAGAAATTATGGTTCAAATTATTTTTCTACTTCTCCCATAATGTCAGAGTCGGAATCCACTTGTCAATCGTTCTCAGACAAACAGACTTCTGGATTAGGTGTGAAAACGTAGGTGACATCCTCCTTTTATTTATTCATCAATATTGTTTAAATTTTGACCAATCTCTGGCACCTCCAAACACCGGGAAATTACAGGCCACTTCAGTTAATGTCAGTTCCAGGAAAAAGTTTTAGCAGTAATGATAAAAGAAGTCTTGCTGGGGCACTTTGGCAAATTTGAATTAATTAGAGAAGTTTAGAGTTATTTTCTGAAAGGGATGTGATGATACAGCAACATATTGGCATTTTGAAGTGATGTGCTGTGGATAGAGTGGGTCCGATGAAAACACGGTACTCAGTTACATTTACTGAGATGCCTAATGAAAGCTGATTGTGGAAAATGAGAGGTCATGGTAGAGAGGATCATACTGATGTGGGATGAAGATTAATATTAATAATAATTTTAATAATATTCCAAACATATAACAAATCAAAATTGATAAGAACAACAGAAATATGTTGAATTAAAAAAGGAAATTGAAAGACTATGGAACATGAACAGGGTAGACATTGTCCTAGTAGTAGTATCTACAATTGATATCACCCCAAAGTCATGACACAATAGCTTTAAGCAATTATATCTATGCAGATATATTTATGTAAATCTCCATAAAGTCACTATACTGAACATGACTAGAATTATCCAAAAGCTCATAGCGATTAGGAAGTGAGTGTGCTTGGCAGTGCCTGCACCTCAGGTTTTATCAGCCTGAGCCAAGAGAAGATAAATAATAATAATAACAACAAGGATGAGGAGCTCAAACTGTTCACAATATTCAAGGTGAGGCCTCGCAAGTGCCTCTCTCAGGACTCAAATATCTGACATGAAGAACACACAACAGCCATTTACTACATTAGGTACAGTAGGAGAGGGAAAAAGGAACCTTAACAGAAGCTTGCCCAGAGTCAGCGCCTCATTCAAGCCAAACCCTCCTTTGAACTGAAGCCTGGCACTCTGGCCTACTCCCAACAATGGCCACCCTGCTTGTCCTTTCTGTACTTGTAATTGAGCAGCACCGACCCACAAGAAACCTTGTCACTGTGGCCTGATCCTGCAGCTGATTGGACCGCTGGAATAAGGCTTGTTTCTTCTGATTGGGTCTTTGGATCATTCATTCTCTCCTTTTGTAGCTGTCACTTGTTCACTGTGACACAGCAGTGGTCGTTCCCATGTAGCAAAGCTCCCTCTTCCCAATTTTTAGATGCAATTTCTTCAGGGTGATTTTCATATTATCTTTCAAGTGTTTCCTTTGCCCACAGTGGACTTTTTGCCCTTCCTTCAATTGGGAGTGAAGGATTTGTTTGGGGAAACGTGAGTTAGGCATCGAGATGATATGACCATTGGAGTTGGTGTTGCTTTACCATGGTGTAGATGATGCTCACGTTGGCTCCCTCCAGTACGCGCAGTTACTGTGTTTGGTGCTGGTGTGTCTGTCCTTCCTGTGAATGGTCAAAATCTTTCATAAGGGTGTTTGGTGGTATTGTTCCAGGACTTTCAGGTGTCCATGATCTAGATCCATACAGTAATGTAGGAAGGATGACAGCCCTATTGACCAAAGGTTCTGTATGGACCTGCTGATTGTGGTCTTCAAAGACTATTTTGCTTAATATTTCACTGTTTCCACTTGCACTACTCAGACAGAGGATGATCTCTGGGTCAATGTTTGCTTCCCAATGACCCGGAAAACAGCCAACATCATCAAAGTCCACACCCACTATGGATATTCTCTTTTCTCAGGGACCTATGTACACTGAAGATAAATTCTTTATCTCAGTCTATCACATTAGAACATAACAACATAGAACATAGAAATTTACAGCACATTACAGGACCTTTGGCTCACAATATTGTGAAGACCATGTAACCTATTCTAGAAACTGCCTAGAATTTCCCTACCACATAGCCCTCTATTTCCCTACCACATAGCCCTCTATTTTCCTAAGCTCCATGTACCTATCTAAGAGGCTATTAAAAGACCCTATTGTATCTGCTTCCACCACCACTGCAGGCAGTGCATTCCATGCACCCAACACTCTGTGTGAAAAATTTACCCCTGACATCCCCTTGGTACCAATTTCTAAGCATCTTACAACTATGACGCCTCGTATTAGCCATTTCAGCCCTGGGAAAAAGCCTCTGGCTGTTCACATGATCAATGCCCCTCATCATCTTATACACCTCTATCAGGTCAACTCTCATCCTCTGTCACTCCAAGGACAAAAGGCCAAGTTCACTCAACCTATTCTCATAGGTTACATTCTCCAATCTTGGCAACATCCTTGTAAATCTCCTCTGCACTCTCTCTCTATAGTATCCACATCCTTCCTGCAGTGAGGTGACCAGAACTGAACACAGTACTCTAAGTGAGATCTGACCAGGGTCCTATATAGCTGTAACATTAACTCTTGCCTCTTGAACTTAATCCCACCGTTTATGAAGGCCAAGGCATCATATGCATTCTTAACAAAACCGTCAACCTGCACAGCAAGCTTTGAGTGACCTTTGGACATGGACCCCAAGATCCCTCTAATCCTCCACACTGTCAAGAGTCTTACCATTAATATTATATTCTGTCTTCAAATTGGACCTACCAAAATGAACCAATTCACACTTATCTGAGTTGATGTCCATCTGCCAATTCTCAGCCCAGTCCTGCATCCTATTGATGTCCTGCTGGAGGGTTGTCCACTGACAACCCTCCAGACTATCCATAACACCCCCAACCTTTGTGTCATCAATAACTTACTAAACCATCCTTCTACATCTTCATTCAGGTCAGTTATAAAAATCACAAAGAGGAGGTGTCCCAGAACAGATCCCTGCTGAACCTCACTGGTCACTAACCTCCATGCAGAAAACAAACCATTTACAACTACCCTTTGCCTTCTGTGGGCAAGCCAATTCTAGATCCAGAAAGCAAGGTCTCCTTGGATCCCATGCTCCTTACTTTCTGAATGATCCTTGCATGGGGAAACTTATCAAATGCCTTACTGAAATCCATAAACACTACCTCCTCCTCTCTACCTTCATCAATGTGTTTTGTTACATCCTCAAAGAATACATTCAGGCTCATAAGGCATGACCTGCCCTTGACAAAGCCATGCTGACTATCCCTAATCAGATTATGTCTTTCCAAATGCTCATAAATCCTGCCTCTCAGGATCTTCAACGACTTGCCCACCACTGCTCAGACTCACTGGTCTATATTTTCCTGGGTTAGCTCTACTCCCTCTCTTAAACAAGGGAATAACATTTGCATGCTTTTCAAAAGCTCCAGGACACCCTCTTTCTTAATGTCTATATACTCAAGCATTTCCATCTGCTGTAAGCCATCCCCACAATTGCCAAGGTCTTTCTCTCTGGTGAACACTGAAGCAAAGTATTCATTAAGAACCTTTGCTACCTCCTCTGACTCCATGCACACATTTCCACTATCACACCTGATTGGTCCAATTCTCACATGGCTTATCCTCACTCTTCACATATCCGTGGAATGCCTTGGGCTTTTCCTTAATCCTGCTCACCAAGACCTCCTCATAGCTCCTTCTGGCTCTCCTAATTCCATTCTCAAGCTCCTTCCTAGCAACCTTGTAATTTTCTAGAGCTCTAACAGTACCTAGTTTCTTGAACCTTCTGTAAGCTTTTCTTTTCTTCTTAACTAGATTTTCTACATACTTTCCACACCAAGGTTCTTTAACCCTACCATCCTTTCTCTGCCTCAATAGCACATACCTAGGCAGAAGTCCATGCTAATGTTTCCTAAACATTTGCCATATTTCTGCCATGTATTTCCCTGAGAACATCAGCTCCCAATTTATGCTACCAAGTTCCTGCCAAATAGCTTCATATTTCCCCCTACCCCAATTAAATATTTTCCCAAATTGTCTGTTCCTATTCCTCTCTAGTGCTGTATGAAGGAGATAGAATTGTGATCACTACCTCCAAAATGCTCTCTCACCAAGAGATCTGAGACCCGACCAGGTTCATTTCCCAAAACCAGATCAAGTACAGTCTCTCCTGTAGTTGATTATCTTAGATGTGATTTGGTCCAACTGCCTTGATGGGAAGCAAACGAAACTTTCACATTTACTGAGATCCAGTGAGATATTAATGATAATAAATCAGAGGAGGTTCACTGACGTGTCATCAGGATTGGACAACTCAGTGATGCACAGGGACTGGACAAGATCAGCTTCATTTCCCTGGAGTGAAGGAGGTGAGAGGTGACCTGTCAAGGGTATACAGGATTATGAGGAGCAGAAGATAGTTAAAACCTTTTTCACATGGTAGAGATTCAAAAGCAAGACACTGAAGATAAGAGAAAGCAGTTTTAAAGGGAATTGAGTCATAGAACATAGATCACTGCAGCACAGAATTGACCTTCGGCCCTCGATATAACCCTTTCGAGGACAAATCTAACTGTTCCCTCCTACATTGTTATTGATTCTTTCAATGCCTTGTGGCATATCTGGCGACAACCTTGCTGTTTCTTTGGCATTTTTGTTTGGTTTTCATGAGGTCGAGTTTCTAACTCAACACTCAACCCAACACGGATGGGGGGCATGCAAAGATTTGGCCAGGTTCAAATCCAGGTCCACTCACCTCAGTCTGGTGTGGATGCCACTGCAACACCGGGCAGCATTCCCTCCCACATAGCCCTCCGTTTCTGTATCATTTTTGTGCTTATTTAAGAGTTTCCTGCCTGTGGCCATCAAACTTTACAACTCCTCCCTTGGAGGGTCAGACACCCTGAGCCAATAGGCTGGTCCTGGACTTATTTCCTGGCATAATTTACACATTACTATTTAATTATTTATGGTTTTATTACTATTCAATTATTTATGGTGCAACTGTAACAAAAACCAATTTCCCTTTCAGGACTTTCAACCCATCGACCACTCCCTTTGTGAAAAAAAAAACTATATCTGACCTTTCCTGTACAATTCCATTAATCACCTTAAAATTATGCCCCCTCACATTAGCCATTCCCATCCTGGGAAAAAAGTCTCTGGCTGTTCATTCAATCTCTGCTTCTTATCATCTTGTACATCCCTGTCAAGTCACCTCTTACCCTCCTTTACACCAAAGAAAAAAAGCCCTAGCTTCTTGAAACTATTCTCAAAAGATGTACTTTCTAATCCAGGAAGCATCCTGGTAAATATCCTCTGCATCCTCTCTAAGGCTTCAACGTTCTTTCTATAACAAGGTGTCCAGAACTGAACACAATACTCCAGGTGTGGATTAACCAGAGTTTTAGAGAGCTCTTGAACTCAGTCCCCATAAGTGGCATCTCTACATCCTTAGGAGTTTGAAAGATTCAGCATGACACCTGGAGATATGTGGTGGAGAGTATCTACATACTGGCTGCAACTCACCTGGAATGGGAACACCAAACCCTGGAACAGAAAATGCTACAAAGAGTAGTGAGTGTGGCCCAGCCAGTGACAGGTAAAAGCCTCAGCACCACTGAGCACATCTACACAGAGTGCTGGCACAGGAAAGCAGCATCCATCATCAGGGAGACCCACCACCCAGGTTATGCTCTCTTCTCTCTGCTGCCATCAGGAAGAGGGTACCAGAGCCTCGGGACTCACACCACCAGGTTCAGGAACAGTTTTACCTCTCAACCATCAGACTCTTGAACTAGTGGACAAAACTTCACTCAGTTTCACTTGCCCCATTACTGAAATGTTACCACAACCTATGGGTTCACTTTCCCGATTCTTCACCTCATGTTCTCAATATTCATTGCTTATTTCAGGATCAGCTATGATTGAATCGTGGAGCAGACTTGATGGGCCAGATAGGCTAATTCTGCTCCTATGTCTTATGATCTTATATACTTTATTTATTATTATTATTTTTATTTATTTTTGTATTTATAGTTTGTCTTTTGCACACTGGTTGAACATCCAAGTTACCCTATCTAGCTGTCAGGCAACTTTCAGGGATGTGTGGCCATGTACCCCAAGATCCCTCTGCTCTTCCCACTACCAAGTATCCTGCCATTTACTTAGTACCCTGTATTGGAGTTTGTCCTTCCAAAGTGTACCACCTCACACTTCTCTGGGTTGAACTCCATCTGCCACTTCTCAGCCCATCAATGTCTCTCTGCAATCTTCGACAATCCTCTACACTATCCACAACACCACCTACCTCTGTGTCATCTGCAAACTTGCCAACCCACCCTTCTACCCCCACATCCAGGTCGTTAATAAAAATCACAAAAAATAGAGGAACCAGAAGCGATCCTTGTGGGACACCACTAGTCACAATCCTCCAATCTGAATGTACTCCCTCCACCACCACCTTTTAGGACCGAGATTAAGAAAAACTTCTTCACACAGAGAGTGGTGAATCTGTGGAATTCTCTGCCACAGGAAACAGTTGAGGCCAGTTCATTGGCTATATTTAAGAGGGAGTTAGATATGGCCCTTGTGGCTACGGGGATCAGGGGGTATGGAGGGAAGGCTGGGGCAGGGTTCTGAGTTGGATGATCAGCCATGATCATAATAAATGGCGGTGCAGGCTCGAAGGGCCGAATGGCCTACTCCTGCACCTATTTTCTATGTTTCTATGTATTGAACAGTGGTGCACTGGGGAAGAGGTGCTGGCTATCCACTATCTATTCCTGTTATTATCTTGTACACCTCTATCATGTCTCCTCTCATCCTCCTTCTCTCCAAAGAGAAAGCCCTAGCTCCCTTAATCTCTGATCATAATGCATACTTTCTAAACCAGGCAGCATTCTGGTAAATCTCCTCTGTACCCTTTCCAATGCTTCCACATCCTTCCTTCCTATAGTGAGGCGACCAGAACTGGACACAGTACTCCAAGTGTGGCCTAACCAGAGTTTATAGAGCTGCATCATTACATCGTGACTCTTAAACTCTATCCCTCGATTTATGAAAGCTAACACCCCATAAGCTTTCTTAACTACCCTATCTACCTGTGAGGCAACTTTCAGGGATCTGTGGACGTGTACCTCGAGATCCCTCTGCTCCTCCACACTACCAAGTATCCTGCCATTTACTTTGTACACTGCCTTGGAGTTTGTCCTTCCAAAGTGTACCACCTCACACTTCTCCGGGTTGAACTCCATCTGCCACTTCTCAGCCCACTTCTGCATCCTATCAATGTCTCTCTGCAATCTTTGACAATCCTCTACACTATCCACAACACCACCAACCTTTGTGTCGTCTGCAAACTTGCCAACCCATCCTTCTACCCCCACATCCAGGTCGTTAATAAAAATCACGAAAAGTAGAGGTCCTAGAACAGATCCTTGTGGGACATCACTAGTCACAATCCTCCAATCTGAATGTACTCCCTCCACCATGACCCTCTGCCTTCTACAGGCAAGCCAATTCTGAATCCACCTGGCCAAACTTCCCTGGATCCCATGCCTTCTGACTTTCTGAATAAGCCTACCGTGTGGAACCTTGTCAAATGCCTTACTAAAATCCATATAGATCACATCCACTGCACTACCCTCATCTATATGCCTGGTCACCTCCTCAAAGAACTCTATCAGGCTTCTTAGACACGATCTGCCCTTCACAAAGCCATGCTGACTGTCCCTGATCAGACCATGATTCTCTAAATGCCCATAGGTCCTATCTCTAAGAATCTTTTCCAACAGTTTTCCCACCACAAACGTAAGGATCACTGGTCTATAATTACCTGTCCCTACTACCTTTTTTGAACAAGGGGACAACATTCGCCTCCCTCCAATGCTCCGGTACCATTCCCGTGGACAACGAGGATATAAAGCTCCTAGCCAGAGGCTCAGTAATCTCTTCCCTCACCTCATGGAGCAGCCTGGGGAATATTCCGTCAGGCCCCGGGGACTTATCTGTCCTAATGTATTTTAACAACTCCAACACCTCCTCTCCCTTAATATCAACATGCTCCAGAACATCAACCTCACTCATATCGTCCTCACCATCATCAAATTCCCTCTCATTGGTGAATATTGAAGAGAAGTGTTCATTGAGGACCTTGCTCACTTCCACAGCCTCCAGGCACATCTTCCCACCTTTATCTCTAATCAGTCCTACCTTCACTTCTGTCATCCTTTTTTTCTTCACATAATTGAAGAATGCCTTGGGGTTTTCCTTTACCCTACTCGCCAAGGCCTTCCATGCCCCCTTCTTGCTCAACTCAGCCCCTTCTTAAGCTCCTTTCTTGCTTCCCTATATTCCTCAATAGACCCATCTGATCCTTGCTTCCTAAACCTCATGTATGCTGCCTTCTTCCACCTGACCAGATTTTCCACCTCACTTGTCACCCATGGTTCCTTCACCCTACCATTCTTTATCTTCCTCACCAGGACAAATTTATCCCAAGAGATCTCTAAACATCGACCACATGTCCATAGTACATTTCCCTGCAAAAACATCATCCCAATTCACACCCGCAAGTTGTAGCCTTATAGACTCATAATTTGCCCTTCCCCAATTAAAAATTTTCCTGTCCTCTTTGATTTTACCCTTTTCCATGATAATGCTAAAGGCCAGGGAGCGGTAGTCACTGTCCCCCAGGTGCTCACTCACCGAGAGATCTGTGACCTGACCTGGTTCATTACCTAGTATTATATCTAGTATTGCATTCTCCCAGTCGGCCTGTCCACATACTGTGACAGAAATCCATCCTGGACACACTTAAACTCTGCCCCATCTAAACTCTTGGAACTATTTCAGGTGGCAATCAATATTAGGGAAGTTAAAGTCACCCATGATAACAACCCTATTATTTTTGTACCTTTCCAAAATCTGCCTCCCAATCTGCTCCTCTGTTTCTCTGCTGCTACCAGGGGCCTATAGAATACCCCCAATAGAGTAACTGCTCCCTTCCTTTTCCCGACTTCCACCCATATTGACTCAAAAGAGGATCCTGCTACATTACCCACCCTTTCTGTAGCTTTAATAGCATCCCTGACCAGTAATGCCACCCCTCCTCCCCTTTTTCCATCCTCTCTATCCCTTTGAAAGCACTGCAATCCAGGAATATTGAGAATCCATTCCTGCCCTGGTGCCAGCCAAGTCTCTGTAATAGCCACTACATCATAATTCCATATATGTATCCAAGCTCTCAGTTCATCACCTTTGTTCCTGATGCTTCTTGCATTGAGGTACACACACTTTAGCCCTTCTACCTTGCTGTCTTTACACCCTTTATTCTGATTCTCTTTCCTCAAAGCCTCTATGTTAGATCTGGCTTTACTCCATGGACTTCTTCCACTGCTCTATTGCTCCGAGTCCCAACCCCTTACAAATTAGTTTAAACACTCCCGAACCATGCTAGCAAACTTACCTGCAAGGATATTGCTCCCCCCTGAGTTCAGGTGCAACCCATCCAATCTGTACAGGTCCCACCTTCCCCAAAAGAGATCCCAATGATCCAAAAATCTAAACCCCTGCTCCCTGCACCAACTCCTCAGCCACGTATTCAACTGCCATCTCCTCCAATTCTTACCATCACTGTCACGTAGCACTGGCAGCAATCCTGAGAACGCCACCCTTGAGGTTCTGATCTTCAGCCTTCTGCCTAGTTCCCAAAACTCACACTTCAGGACCTCATCCCTCTTCCTGCCTATGTCATTGGTCCCTACATGTATCACGACTTCTGGTTGCTTTCCCTCTCGTACCAGGATGTCGTGCACCCGGTCAGAGACATCCCAGACCCTGGCACCCGGGAGGCAACAAACCATGCGGGTGTCCTTCTCACATCCACAAAATCTCCTGTCTGCTCACCTGACTATAGAGTCTCCAATGACAACAGCTCTCCTCTTCTCCGTCCCACTCTTCTGCACCACAGGGTCAGACTCAGTGCCGGAGGCCCTGCCACCGTGGCTCACACCTGGTCGTTCATCCCCACTAACGGTATCCAGGAGTAAACTTATTATTCAGGGGAATGGCTACAGGGCTGCCCTGCACTACCTGTCTGCTCACCTTTGCTTTGCCCCCTCTGACTGTCACCCAACGACCTGCTTCCGACAGCCTAGGTGTGACTACCTCCCTGTAGCTCTCATCTATGACTGCCTCATTCTCCCTTATGAGTCGATGGTCATCCAGCTGCTGCTCCAGATTCCTTACACGGTCTTCCAGATCGCCCAGCCGTAAGCACTTCTGGCAGAAGTGACTCTGCAGGGGAGGGGCATTCCCCAAGACTGCCACATCTCACGTGAGAGGCACATCACCATCTCAGGAGGCGTTGTAAAGAGTAACTGCGAGCTAGCTTGTCCTCCGCCTCTTCTTGTCAACACCTCTCAAGTCAAAGCTCCACTCCTTCATTGGCTGCTTTGCTTGAGCTGTCCCTCTATTTATCTGTTTGAGCTTTTCAAACTGCTTGGTCACCTGACCTCAACTGCCCAATCAGCTGCTTTCTGCTGAGTCTGAGCTATTCAAATCTTGATTGTCTAATCAATGGCTTTCTGCTGATCTATTCAAATCTTGATTGACTTGATTACACAGTCCAACTGCCAAAACTGCCAGAATCTCTCGAGCCAAAGCCTCAAAGCTCCACTCCTTCACTGGCCCACTCACTCACTGGCCTGAGACCATGAGGGGATATTTCCTTTTGTGGAAGAATTGGCAAGTAACTGGTGACAGTTTAAAAATAAGAGCCTGTGAGGAGCATGTTTTTCTTTCAAAGAGTCATAACTTAAATTATCTTCATTTATCTTTAGGGCAGATGTAGAGATATAATGGAACAGAAGGATGTGAGGGGTTGAAGGAGGGGGATGAAGACTGTGCTGTTCATGTTAGTCACACCAGCCGCAATCTTACCGCATGGGGCAGCAGATTTAAGGGTGAATGGGTCACTCCTGCTGGTAGATTGTGATGCACATGACCATTCTGTGCAGTCCTGTGATCAGAGTAGATCACAGACCTGAACCGATTGCCTCCCGATGGGGGAAGAGAAATGATGTGGTCACACCTAATCTTTGATAACCAGCAGGTAAACAGAAGGGAGTCAGGGAGTAGACAGTGTAGGATTTCCCTCGGGCCATTCCCCTTGAAACATGACTACCATTTTACCATAAGACCATAAAACATAGCAGTAGTATTGGGCTATTCGGCCCATCGAGTCTGTTCCACTATTCCCTCATGGCTGATTTACTGCTCCTCTGAACCCCATTCTCCTCATAAACTTTACCACCTAGACTAAGCAAAACCTGCCAATCTCCACTTTAAATGTACCCAATGTGTTGGCCAGCACAGCCACACGTGGCAATGAATTCCACAGAGTCACCAGGCTCTGGCTGAAGAAATTCCTCCTCATCTCTGTTCCAAAGAGACATTGTCCATTCTGAGGCTGAGCCTTCTGGTCCTGACACCCCCACTGTAGAGAACATCCTCCCACATCCACTCTATCCTGACCTTTTTATACTCAATACGTTTCAATGAAATTCCCCTCATTCTCCTAAACTCCAGCGAGTACAGGCCCAGAGACAAATGTTCCTCCGAGGTTAAGGAGAAAGCAGCAGCAGTAGCCAATGTGTGACACATCGGGAATGGCTCTGACTCAGCAGGAAAGGGTGGAGACAGACAGGACTCCAGTAATAAGGAATGCGATAGGAGGCTGGTCTGTAGATTCCCGTTGACTGACGTAGGTTGTTTGCTGGAAGAGGGACCACAGGCAAGTGGGGAGCTTTTAAAGGTGGGATATTGATAGCACAGTTCCTGCTGGACTGTTGGAAAGGCTGGTAGGAGTAGGGAACCCTGGATGATGAGCAAAATGAAGTATATGCGTGAGGCCAGTTTTCTCTGCTCGGTGTCAGATGTGGGAGATCCTAGAGACTCCCAGCCTCCTGGACGGCCACACCTGCACCAGGTGCATCGAGCTGCAGTTCATTAGGGACTGGGTTAGGGGACTGGAGATGCAGCTCGATGACCTACGTTTGGTCAGGAAAAGTGAGGAGGTGATAGAGAGGAGCTATAGGCAGGTAGTCACACCGGGGCCTGGGGAGACAAATAAGTGGGTAACAGTCAGGAGAGGGACCCTTTATTACATTTGCCTTTGGTACATTGGCCTTTATTAATCAAAGTATTGAGTATAAGAGCTGGGATGTTATGACGAGGTTGTATAAGGCATTGGTGAGGCCGAATCTGGAGTATTGTGTTCAGTTTTCGTCACAAAATTACAGGAAGGATATAACTAAGTTTGAAAGAGTGCAGAGAAGGTTTACAAGGATGTTGCCGGGACTTGAGAAACTCAGTTACAGAGAAAGGTTGAATAGGTTAGGACTTTATTCCCTGGAGCGTAGAAGAATGAGGGGAGATTTGTTAGAGGTATATAAAATTATGATGGGTATAGATAGAGTGAATGCAAGCAGGCTTTTTCCACTGAGGCAAGGGGAGAAAAAACCAGAGGACATGGGTTAAGGGTGAGGGGGGATAAGTTTAAAGGGAACATTAGGGGGGGCTTCTTCACACAGAGAGTGGTGGGATTATGGAATGAGCTGCCAGACGAGGTGGTAAATGCAGGTTCTTTTTTAACATTTAAGAATAAATTGGACAGATACATGGATGGGAGGTGTATGGAGGGATATGGTCCATGTGCAGGTCAGTGGGACTAGGCAGAAAATGGTTCGGCACAGCCAAGAAGGCCCAAAAGGCCTGTTTCTGTGCTGTAGTTTTCCTATGGTTTCTATGGAAGTGCAGGAGTCAGAGACTAGAGAGCACCCCCGTGGCTGTACTTCATGACAATAAGTACTCCTGCTTGAGGACTGTTGGGGGGAACGGCTACCTGGGGGAAGCAAAAGTGGCCTTGCCTGTGGCAGAGTCTGGCCCTGTGGCTCAGAAGGACGGGGAAAGGAAGAGGGTAGCAGCAGTGATAGTGGACTCTATAGTTAGGGGGTCAGACAGGTGAGTCTGTGGACACAGGAAAGAAACTCGGATGGCAGTTTGCCTCCCAGGTGCCAGCGTCCAGGATGTTTCGGATCGCATCCAAGATATCCCTGTGGTGGGAGGGGGAACAGCCAGTGGTCGTGGTACATATTGGTACCAATGACATTGGTAGGAAAAGGGAAGAGGTCCTGAAAACAGGCTACAGGGAGTTAGGAAGGAAGTTGAGAAGCAGGACCGCAAAGGTAGTAATTTCGGGATTACTGCCTGTGCCATGTGTCAATGAGTATAGGAATAGGATGAGGTGGAGGATAAATGTGTGGCTGAGGGATTTGGAGCAGGGGGCAGGGATTCAGATTTCTGGATCATTGGGACCTCTTTTGGGGCAGGTGTGACCTGTACAAAAAGGATGGGTTATACTTGAATCCCAGGGGACCAATATCTTGGCGGGGAGGTTTGCTAAGGCTACCGGGGAGAGTTTAAACTGGAACCGTTGGGGGGCGGGAACCGAACTGAAGAGACTGGGGAAGAGGAGGTTGGCTCACAAATGGAGACTTGTAGATAGTGCGAGAGGGAGGATAGGCAGGTGATAGAGAAGGGATGTGCTCAGACCGAAGGCTTGAGATGTGTCTATTTTAATGCAAGGAGTGTTGTGAACAAAGCGGATGAGCTTAGAGCATGAATCAGTACTTGGAGATATGATGTGGTGGCCATTACAGAGACTTGGATGGCTCAGGTACAGGAATGGTTACTTCAAGTGCTGGGTTTTAGATGTTTCAGAAAGGACAGGGAGGGAGGCAAAAGAGGTGGGGGGCGTGGGACTGTTGATCAGAGATAGTGTCATGGCTGCAGAAAAGGTGGACGCCATGGAGGGATTGTCTACAGAGTCTCTGTGGGTGGAGGTTAGGAACAGGAAGGGGTCGATAACTTTACTGGGTGTTTTTTATAGGCTGCCCAATAGTAACAGGGATATCGAGGAGCAGATAGGGAAACAGCATCTGGAAAGGAGTAATAATAACAGAATTGTCGTGATGGGAGATTTTAATTTCCCAGATATCGATTGGCATCTCCCTAGAGCAAGGGGTTTAAATGGGGTGGAGTTTGTTAGGTGTGTTCAGGAAGGTTTCTTGACACAATATGTAGATAAGCCTACAAGAGGAGAGGCTGTACTTGATTTGATATTGGGAAATGAACCTGGTCAGGTGTTAGATCTCTCAGTGGGAGAGCATTTTGGAGATAGTAATCATAACACTGACTCCTAATTAATGATCATAATTTTTTAGAATTTCTAAAAAACACTTGTCAAAGCCCAAGGAAGCAGGTGGTTTTGCCCTACCGGACATTAAAATGTATTACTGGGCTGCCCACCTACCCATTCTTGCATGGTGGAAAAAAGGCCCACCTTCTACCTCAGACTCATGCCCAGCATGAGTACTCATACAACGAGTGCTTTGTAAGAAGACTTCCTTACCAGCTCTCCTTAATAGCCCCACTGCAGTTAATTAGTCACATTTTAGTAACAGCTTCACTATAAGAATTTGGAAGCAGATACAACTACACATTAAGGCCCCCAAAACGTATATTGACACTCCAATTTGTGACAATCATTCCTTTTTGCCTGGCCTGAATGATAATGCCTTTCCTACCTGGAAACAGAGAGGCATCTGTAGTGTAGGTGACCTATATATTAATGGAAACTTTGCCTCATTTGTGCAGTTACAAGCAGTTTACAATATCCCTGCATCTAGTTTTTTTTAGATGTTTCCAAATTCGAAATCATGTTAGGAAATATATACCTAACTTCGAAGTTTTAGACAAACATGAGTCCCTGGAGGCAATAAATAAATTTGATCCTTTTACTCGTAGTGCGGTATAATATTTTTATCAGATCCTACATAATGGAGCTCGGGTGAATACTGCGGGTCTTCAACAGGCATGGGTGTATGAATTGGGTATGGAACTGACAAAGGACGTCTGGGCTGGGTGTTTAAAGAGTATACATGATTGTTCGGTCAGACACAGATTTATACAGTTTAAAACAATACATAGACTCCATTATTCCAAAGAAAAGTTGCACAGTTTCTACCCTGATGTTTCACCAGTTTGTAATAGATGTAAATCTGTGAACAGTAAATTGTCACATATATTTTGGTCATGTTGTAAGCTTTATGCATACTGGAGAAGTATTTTTCACTATTTCTCTGAGGCTTATGGGAAGTGATGGGAACCAGACCCACTTATAGCCATCCTTGGAGCAAAAAGCTCCCAATCTTCAGCCAATAAATATGAGAAAATGGCTGTATTGTTTGGCATAGTGATTGCTAAGAAGGGACCGCGTTAGGGAACTGGAGCTGCAGCTCGATGACCTTCGTCTGGTCAGGGAGAGTGAGGAGTTGATAGAGAGGAGTTACAGGCAGGTGGTCACACTGGGGCCACGGGAGGCAGACAAGTGGGTCATGATTAGGAAGGGGAAGGGGAAGAGTCAGGTACTAGAGAGTACCCCAGTGGCTGTGCCCCTTGACAATAAGTACTCCTGTTTGAGTACTGTTGGGGGGGACAGCTTACCCGGGGGAAGCGACAGTGGCCGTGCCTCCGGCACAGAGTCCGGCCCTGTAGCTCAGAAGGGTAGGGAAAGGAAGAGGAGGGCAGTTGTAATAGGGGACTCGATAGTAAGGGGATCAGATAGGCGATTCTGTGGACGCAGTCCAGAGACCCGGATGGTAGTTTGCCTCCCTGGTGCCAGGGTCCGGGATATTCCTGATCGCGTCCAAGATATCCTGAAGTGGGAGGGTGAGGAGCCAGAGGTCGTGGTACATATAGGTACCAATGACATCGGTAGGAAAAGGGAAGAGGTCCTGAAAGGAGAATATAGGGAGCTAGGAAGGGAGTTGAGAAAAAGGACTGCAAAGGTAATAATCTCGGGATCACTGCCTGTGCCACGCGACAGTGAGAGTAGGAATGCGATGAGGTGGAGGATAAATGCGTGGCTGAGGGATTGGAGCAGGGGACGGGGATTCAAGTTTTTGGATCATTGGGACCTCTTTTGGCGCAGGCGTGACCTGTACAAAAAGGACGGGTTGCACTTGAATCCTAGGGGGACCAATATCCTGGCAGGGAGATTAGCGGGGGCTACTGAGGTGACTTTAAACTAGAATGGTTGGGGGGTGGGAATCAAATTAAAGAGGCTAGGCGTGAGGAGGTTAGAGCTCAACATTCAGGGATATTCAATATTCAGGAGGGATAGACATGAAAGAAAAGGAGCTGGGGTAGCATTGCTGGTTAGAGAGGAGATTAGCGCAATAGAAACGAAGGACATTAGCCAGGAGGATGTGGAATCGATATGGGTAGAGCTGCATAACACCAAGGGGCAGAAAACGCCGGTGGGAGTTGTGTACAGGCCACCTAAAAGTAGTAGTGAGGTTGGGGATGGCATTAAACAGGAAATTAGAAATGTGTGCAATAAAGGAACAGCAGTTATAATGGGTGACTTCAATCTACATGTAGATTGGGTGAACCAAATTGGTAAAGGTGCTGAGGAAGAGGATTTCTTGGAATGTATGCGGGATGGCTTTTTGAACCAACATGTCGAGGAACCAACTAGAGAGCAGGCTATTCCAGACTGGATATTGAGCAATGAGGAAGGGTTAATTAGCAATCTTGTCGTGAGAGGCCCCTTGGGTAAGAGTGACCATAGTATGGTGGAATTCTTCATTAAGATGGAGAGTGACATAGTTAATTCAGAAACAAAGGTTCTGAACTTAAAGAAGGGTAACTTTGAAGGTATGAGACGTGAATTAGCTAAGATAGACTGGCTAATGATACTTAAAGGGTTGACGGTGGATATGCAATGGCAAGCATTTAAAGATCGCATGGATGAACTACAACAATTGTTCATCCCAGTTTGGCAAAAGAATAAATCAGGAAAGGTAGTACACCTGTGGCTGACAAGGGAAATTAGGGATAGTATCAATTCCAAAGAAGAAGCATACAAATTACCCAGAAAAAGCAGCTCACCTGAGGACTGGGAGAAACTCAGTCCAGCAGAGGAGGACAAAGGGCTTAATTAGGAAAGGGAAAAAAGATTATGAGATAAAAATGGCAGGGAACATAAAAACTGACTGTAAAAGCTTTTATAGATATGTGAAAAGAAAAAGATTGGTTAAGACAAATGTAGGTCCCCTACAGACAGAAACAGGTAAATTGATTATGGGGAACAAGGACATGGCAGACCAATTGAATAACTACTTTGGTTCTGTCTTCACTAAGGAAATAATCTAAGGAAATAAATAATTTTCTGGAAATAGTAGGGGACAGAGGGCCCAGTGAGATGGAGGAACTGAGGGAAATACATGTTAGTAGGGAAGTGGTGTTAGGTAAATTGAAGGGATTAAAGGCAGATAAATCCCCAGGGCCAGATGGTCTGCATCCCAGAGTGCTTAAGGAAGTAGCCCAAGAAATAGTGGATGCATTAGTGATAATTTTTCAAAACTCGTTAGATTCTGGACTAGTTCCTGAGGATTGGAGGGTGGCTAATGTAACTCCGCTTTTTAAAAAAGGAGGGAGAGAGAAACCGGGGAATTATAGACCGGTTAGCCTAACATCGGTGGTGGGGAAAATACTAGAGTCAGTTATCAAAGATGTGATAACAGCACAATTGGAAAGCGGTGAAATCATCGGACAAAGTCAGCATGGATTTGTGAAAGGAAAATCATGTCTGACGAATCTCATAGAATTTTTTGAGGATTTAACGAGTAGAGTGGATAGGGGAGAACCAGCGGATGTGGTATATTTGGATTTTCAAAAGGCTTTTGACAAGGTCCCATACAGGAGATTAGTGTGCAAACTTAAAGCACACAGTATTGGGGGTAAGGTATTGATATGGGTAGAGAATTGGTTGGCAGACGGGAAACAAAGAGTGGGAATAAATGGGACCTTTTCAGAATGGCAGGCAGTGACTAGTGGGTACTGCAAGGCTCAGTGCTGGGACCCCAGTTGTTTACAATATATATTAATGACTTAGATGGGGGAATTAAATGCAGCATCTCCAAGTTTGCGGATGACATGAAGCTGGGCGGCAGTGTTAGCTGTGAGGAGGATGCTAAGAGAATGCAGGGTGACTTGGATAGGTTAGGGTGAGTGGGCAAATTCATGGCAGATGCAATTTAATGTGGATAAATGTGAGGTTATTCACTTTGGTGGCAAAAACAGGGAAACAGATTATTATCTGAATGGTGGCTGATTTGGAAAAGGGGAGGTGCAACGAGACCTGGGTGTCATTATACACCAGTCATTGAAAGTGGGCATGCAGGTACAGCAGGCGGTGAAAAAGGCGAATGGTATGCTGGCATTCATAGCGAGAGGATTCGAGTACAGGAGCAGGGAGGTACTACTGCAGTTGTACAAGGCCTTGTTGAGACCACACCTGGAGTATTGTGTGCAGTTTTGGTCCCCTAATCTGAGGAAAGACATTCTTGCCATAGAGGGAGTACAAAGAAGGTTCACCAGATTGATTCCTGGGATGGCAGGACTTTCATATGATGAAAGACTGGATCAACTAGGCTTATACTCGTTGGAATTTAGATGATTGAGGGGGGATCTTATTGAAACATATAAAATCCTAAAGGGATTGGACAGGCTAGATGCAGGAAGATTGTTCCCGATGTTGGGGAAGTCCAGAACGAGGGGTCACAGTCTGAGGATAAAGGGGAAGCCTTTTAGGACCGAGATTAGGAAGAGGTTCTTCACATAGAGAGTGGTGAATCTGTGGAATTCTCTGCCACAGGAAACAATTGAGGCCAGTTCATTAGCTATATTTAAGAGGGAGTTAGATATGGCCCTTGTGGCTAAAGGGATCAGCGGGTATGGAGGGAAGGCTGGTACAGGGTTCTGAGTTGGATGGTCAGCCATGATCATACTGAATGGCGGTGCAGGCTCGAAGGGCCGAATAGCCTACTCCTGCACCTATTTTCTATGTTTCTATGTTTAATCCTGCAAATGTGGAAAATGGACTCTGTGCGTACGTACGATCTGTGGCTGAGAGAACTGGCAAATACTTTACATTTGGAGAGACTGAGACTATGTAATGAGGACAGAGGGGACACCTTTGGAAGGATATGGGGCCCTGTACTGGACTTTCTCACGGGGTGAGGACTGAGGTTTTCTGGTGCGGTGCACCTCTGCTGTGTATGTTTACTTTTGCCTTTATATTTTTCTCCCTTTTGCTGCTCAATATTTAATTTGATTTTGTGAAGGTAGTAGTTTTTGTGGATCTCTTGTATTTTTTCTTTTTTTTTGTTTGTAATAAAAAATAAAAAGAATATATATAATTCTGACTCCTGTACAATAACATTGGAGAGAGATAGGAACAGACAAGTTAGAAAAGTGTTTGGTGGAGTAAAGGGAATTATGAGGCTATCAGGCAGGAAATTGGAGGCTTAAATTGGAAACAGATGTTCTGAGGGAAAAGTACGGAGAAAATGTGCAAATATTCAGGGGATATTTGTGTGGAGTTCTGTATAGGTATGTTCCAATGAGACAGGGAAGTTATGGTAGGGTACAGGAACTGTGGTGTATAAAGGCTGTAGTAAACATAGTCAAGAAGAAAAGAAAAGCTTACAAAAGGTTCAGAGAGTGAGGTACTGTTAGAGATCTAGAAGATTATAAAGCCAATAGAAAGGACCAGCTGGAAAAATGGGTGGAAAAATTGCAGATGGTGTTTAATACAGACAAGTGTGAGGTATTGCACGTTGGAAGGACAAACCAAGATAGAACATATAGGGTTAATGGTAAGGCACTGAGGAGTGCAGTGGAACAGAGGGATCTGGGAATACAGATACAAAATTCCCTAAAAGTAGCATCACAGGTAGATAGGGTGGTAAAGAGAGCTTTTGGTACATTGGCCTTTATTAATCAAAGTTTTGAGTATAAGAGCTGGAATGTTATGATGAGGTTGTATAAGGCATTGGTGAGGCCGAATCTGGAGTTCAGTTTTGGTCACCAAGTTACAGGAAGGATATTAATAAGGTTGAAAGAGTGCAGAGAAGGTTTACAAGGATGTTGCCGGGACTTGAGAAACTCAGTTACAGAGAAAGGTTGAATAGGTTGGGACTTTATTCCCTGGAGCGTAGAAGAATGAGGGGGGATTTGATAGAGGTATATAAAATTATGATGGGTATAGATAGAGTGAATGCAAGCAGGCTTTTTTCCACTGAGGCAAGGGGAGAAAAAAACCAGAGGACATGGGTTTAGGGTGAGGGGGGAAAGTTTAAAGGGAACATTAGTGGGTGCTTCTTCACACAGAGAGTGGTGGGAGTATGGAATGAGCTGCCAGACGAGGTGGTAAATGCGGGTTCTTTTTTAAAATTTAAGAATAAGTTGGACAGATACATGGATAGGAGGTGTATGGAGGGATATGCTCCGTGTGCAGGTCAGTGGGACTAGGCAGAAAATGGTTTGACACAGCCAAGGAGGGCCAAAAGGCCTGTTTCTATGCTGTAGTTTTCTATGGTTTCTATGGTTTCTATGGTTTCTAAAGGAGCTTAAGAAGGAAATTAGGAGAGCCAGAAGGGGCCATGAGAAAGTCTTGGCAGGCAGGATTAAGGAAAACCCCAAGGCATTCTACAAGTATGTGAAGAGCAAGCGTGAAAGAATAGGACCTATCAAGTGTGACAGTGGGAGAGTGTATGGAAATGGAGGAAATAGCAGAGGTACTTAATGAATACTTTACTTCAGTACACACTATGGAAAAGGATCTTGGTGATGGTAGTGATGACTTGCAGCAGACTGAAAAGCTTGAGCATGTACATATTAAGGAAAAGAATGTGCTGGAGCTTTTGGAAGGCATCAAGTTGGATAAGTCACCAGGACAGGATGAGGTGTAACCCAGGCTACTGTGAGAGGCGAGGGAGGAGATTGCTGAGCCTCTGGCAATGATCTTTACATCATCAATGGGGACGGGAGAGGTTCCAGAGGATTGGAAGTTTGCGAATGTTGTTCCTTTATTCAAGAAAGGGAGTAGAGGTAGGCCAGGAAATTATAGACCAGTGAGTCTTATCTCAGTGGTTGGTAAGTTGATGGAGATGATCCTGAGAGGCAGGATTTATGAACTTTTGGTGACTAGGAATAGTCAGCATGGCTTTGTCTAGGGCAGGTCATGCCTTATGAGCCTGATTGAATTTTTTTGAGGATGTGACTAAACACATTGATGAAGGTAGAGCAGTAGATGTAGTGTATATGGATTTCAGCAAGGCATTTGATAAGGTACCCCATGCAAGGTTTATTGAGAAAGTAAAGAAGCATAGGATCCAAGGGGACATTGCTTTGTGGATCCAGAACTGGCTTGCCCACAGAAGGCAAAGGGTGGTTGTAAACTGGTCATATTCTGCATGGAGGTCGGTCACCAGTGGGGTGCCTGAGGGATCTGTTCTGGGACCCTTACTCTTCGTGATTTTTATAAATGACCTGGATGAGGAAGTGGAGGGATGGGTTAGTAAGTTTGCTGATGACACAAAGGTTGGAGGTGTTGTGGATAGTGTGGAGGGCTGTCAGAGGTTACAGCGGGACAATGATAGGATGCAAAACTGGGCTAAGAAGTGGCAGATGGAGTTCAACCCAGATAAGTGCGAAGTGGTTTGTTTTGGTAGGTCAAATATGATGGCAGAATATAGTATTAATGGTAAGACACAAACACGAGGAAATCTGCAGATGATGGAATTTCAAGCAACACACATTTCACCAGCAATTTTTATTAATGGTAAGACTCTTGGCAGTGTGGAGGATCATGGGGTCTGAGTGTATAGGACGCTCAAAGCAGCTGCGCAGGTTGACTCTGTGGTTAAGAAGGCGTATGGTGTATTGGCCTTTATCAATCATGGAATTGAATTTAGGAGCCGAGAGGTAATGTTGCAGCTATATAGGTCCCTGGTCAGACCCCAATGGAGGATGGGGAAGCCATAGAAAGGGCGGAGAGGAGATTTACAAGGATATTGCCTAGATTGGGGAGCATGCCTTATGAGAATAGGTTGAGTGAACTCGGCCTTTTCTCTTGGAGTGACGGAGGATGAGAGGTGACCTGATAGAGGCATATAAGATGATGAGAGGCATTGATGGTGTGGATAGTCAGAGGCTTTTTCTCGGGGCTGAAATGGTTGCCACAAGAGGACACATGTTTAAGGTGCTGGGGAGTAGGTACAGAGGAGATGTCAGGGGTAGTTTTTTTACTCAGAGAGTGGTGAGTGCGTGGAATGGGCTGCCAGCAATGGTGGTGGAGGCGGCTACGATAGGGTTTTTTAAGAGACTTTTAGATAGGTACATGGAGCTTAGTAAAATAGAGGGCTATAGGTAAGCCTAGTAATTTCTAAGGTAGGGACATTTTCAGCATAACTTTGTGGGCCGAAGGACCTGTATTGTGCTGTAGATTTTCTACATTTCTATGTTTCTATATTGGTACCAATGACATAGGTAGGAAAAGGGAGGAGGTCCCGAAAACATACTACAGGGAGTTAGGAAAGAAGTTGAGAAGCAGGACCAGAAAGGTAGTCATCTCGGGATTACTGTCTGTGCCACGTGACAGTGAGTATAAGAATGGAATGAGGTGGAGGATGGACGTGTGGCTGAGTGATTGGAGCAAGGGACAGGGGTTCAGATTTCTGGATCACTGGGACCTCCTTTGGGGCAGGTGTGGCCTGTACAAAAAGGACAGGTTGCACTTGAATCACAGGGGGACCAATATCCCAGCAGGGAGGTTTGCTGAGGCTACTGGGGAGAGTTTAAACTAGGATTGCTGCGGGGTGGGAACCAAACTGAAGAGACGGAGGAAGAGGTACTTGGCTCACAAATAGAGAAAGTTTGCAGACATTACGAGAGGGAGGATAGGCAGGTGATCTAGAAGGGACGCATTCAGACCAATGGTTTGAATTGTCCCTATACTAATGCAAGGTGTATTTTGAATAAAGTGGATGAGCCTAGAGCATGGATCAATACTTGTAGCTATGATGTTGTGGCCATTACAGAGACTTGGATGGCTTAGAGGCTGGAAGTGCCAGGCTTTAGATATTTCAGAAAGGGCAGGAAGGGAGTCAAAGATGGTGGTGACATGGCACTGTTGATCAGAGATAGTGTCACAGCTGTAGAAAAGGAGGAAGATGTGGAGGGATTGTCAATGGAGTCTCTGTGGGTGAAATTTCGGAAGAGAAAGGGGTCAATAACTCTACTGGGTGTTTTTTATAGACCACCCAATAATAACAGAGACATCGAGGGGCAGATAGGGAGACAGATTCTGGAAAGGCGAAATAATAACATGGTTGTTGTGGTGGGAGATTTTAATTTCCCAAATATCAATTGGCATGTCCCTAGAGTGAGGGAGTTTAATGGGGTAGAGTTTATTAGGTGTGTTCAAGAAGGTTTCTTGACACAATATGTGGGTAAGCCTACAAGAGGAGAGGCTGAACTTGATATGGTATTGGGAAATGAACCTGGTCAGGTGTCAGATCTCTAGGTGGGAGAACATTTTGGAGATAGTGATCACAATTCTATCTCCTTTACCATAGCACTGGAGAGGGATAGGAACAGACAAGTTAGGAAAGTGTTTAATTGGAGTAAGGGAAAATACGAGGCTATCAGGCAGGAACTTGGAAATATAAACTGGAAACAGATGTTTTCAGGGAAATGTACGGATGGAATGTGGCAAATTTTCAGGGGAAGCACAAAATAAGTCCTGACGGAGGGTTCGGGCCCGAAACATCGACTGATCTTTTCCACGGATGCTGCCCGACCTGCTGAGTTCCTTCAGCGTGTTGTGAGTGTTAAATTTTCAGGGGATATTTGTGTGGAGTTCTGCATGGGTATGTTCCAATGAGACAGGGAAAGGATGGTAGGGTACAGGAACCGTGGTGTACAAAGGCTGTTATAAATCTAGTCAAGAGGAAAAGAAGAGCTTATGAAAGGTTCAAAAAGCTAGGTAATGATAGAGAGCTAGAAGATTATAAGGCTAGCTTGAAAGAGCTCAAGAAAGAAATTAGGAGAGCCAGAAGGGGCCATGAGAATGCCTTGGCGGACAGGATTAAGGAAAACACCAAGGCATTCTACAAGTATGTTAAGGGCAAAAGGATAAGACGTGGGAGAATAGGACCTATGAAGTGTGACAGTTGTATGGAACCGGAGGAGATAGCAGAGGTACTTAATGAATACTTTGCTTCAGTATTCACTATGGAAAAGGATCTTAGCGATTGTAGGGATGACTTACGGCGGACTGAAAAGCTTAAGCATGTAACTATTAAGAAAGACGATATGCAGGAGCTTTTGAATATCATCGAGTTGGATAAGTCACCAGGACAGGACGAGATGTACCCCAGGCTACTGTGGGAGGTGAGGGAAGAGATTGCAGAGCCTCTGGCGATGACCACTGCATCATCAATGGGGACAGGAGACATTCAGGAGGATTGGAGGGTTGCATTTGTTGTTCTATTATTCAAGAAAGGGAGGAAAGATAGACAAGAAAATAATAGACGAGTGAGTCTTACTTCAGTGGTTGGTAAACTGTTGGAGAAGACCCTGAGAGGCAGGAGTTATGAACATTTGGAGAGGCATAATATGATTAGGAATAGTCAGCATGGCTTTGTCAAAGGCAGGTCATGCCTTATGAGCCTGATTGAAATTTTTGAGGATGTGACTAAACACATTGATTGTGGTAGAGCATAGATAGTCCGTCCAGTTGCACTCACCCCCACCATTGCAAAGTGTTTTGAGAGACTGGTTCTATCACATCTGAAATCCTGCCTGCCCACTACCCTGGACTCCCATGAATTTGCATATCACACCAACAGGTCAACAGAGGACACCATCTCCACGGCACTTCACTCTGCCCTGACCCACCTGGACAGCCCCAACTCTTACGTCAGAATGCTGTTCATTGACTTTAGTTTGGCATTCAATACTGTGATCCCCTCCAAGCTGATCGCTAAACTTCGCCAGCTTGGTATCAGCTCATCCCTCTGCAATTGAACCTTGGACTTTCTGACTAACAGACCCCAATCAGTTAAGTTAGACAACCTCTCCTCCTCCACTCTCACCCTGAACACCGGCGTGCCGCAAGGCTGTGTGCTGAGCCCTCTTCTGTACTCCCTTTTCACCTATGACTGCGTTCCTGTACATGGTTCAAACTCCATAATCAAGTTCGCAGATGACACCACGGTGGTTGGCCTGATCAGAGGGGATGACGAGACGGCCTACAGGGATGAGGTCCAGCACCTGGCCGCGTGGTGTGCCAACAACAACCTGGCCCTTAACTCCCAGAAGACCAAGGAGATCATTGTGGACTTCAGGCATGCTAGGAGCCACACTCATGTCCCCATCTACATCAATGGAACTGTAGTGGGGCGTGTACCAAGCTTCAAATTCCTTGGAGTCCGCATTTCTCAGGATCTCACCTGGTCCCTGGACTCCTCCATCCTGATCAAAAAGGCACCACAGCGACTTTATTTCCTGTGGAGCATCAAGAAAGCTCACCTTTATCCCAGGATACTGACGGACTTTTACCGCTGTACCATTGAGAGCATACCCACCAAATGCATCTCACTGTGGTATGGCAATTGTCCCGTATTGGACCGCAAAGCACTCCAGCGTGTGGTGAAAACTGCCCAGCGGATTATCAGCACCCAATTGCCCACCATTGAGAACACCTACCACAAACACTGCCTGGGCAGGGCGAAAAGCATTATCAAGGATGCATCTCACTCTAACTATGGACTTTTTACTCTCCTCCCATCTGGTAGGCACAACAGGAGCCTCTGCTCCTGCACCAGCAGGCAGGGGAAGAGCTTTTCCCCTGAGGCTGTGACCCTGCTGAACCTCACGTCACAGCGCTAAGCAGTATTACACACATATTGTACTGTTTCAGTACTTTTATATTTGTGTGCTGTAGCACTTACTTTTTATTCACAGTTATTTTGTAAATAACACTATTCTTTGCATTTCTGGTTAGATGCTAACTGCATTTCATTGGCTTTGTATCTATACTCAGCACAATGACAATAAAGTTGAATCTAATCTACTTTGTAATCTAATCTAATCTAATATAGTTTATATGGATTTCAGTAAGTCATTTGACAAGGTACCCCATGCAAGGCTTATTGAGAAAGTAAGGAGACATGGGATCCAAGGGGACATTGCTTTGTGGAACCAGAACTGGCTTGCCACAGAAGGCAAAGAGTACTTGTAGGAAGGTCATATTCTGCATGGAGGTCGGTCACCAGTAGTGTGTCTCAGGGATCTGCTCTGGGACCTGTACTCTTCATGATTTTTATAAATGACCTGGATGAAGAAGTGGTGGGATGGGTTAGTAAATTTGCTGATGACTCAAAGGTTGGAGGTGTTGTGGATAGTGTGGGGGGTTGTCAGACGTTACAGCAGAACAATGATAGGACGCTAAAATGGGCTGAGAAGTGGCAGATGGAGTTCAATGCAGGTAAGTGTGAGGTGGTTCATTTTGGTAGGTCAAGTATGATGACAGAATATAATATTAATGGTAAGACTTTTGGCAGTGTGGAGGATTAGAGAGATCTTGGGGTCCAAGTCCATAGGACACTCAAGGGTGCTGCGCAGGTTGACCCTGTGGTAAGAAGGCATACAGTGCATTGGCCTTCATCAATCATGGAATTGAGTTTAGGAGCCGACAGGTAATGTTGCAGCTATTTCGGACCCTGGTCAGACCCCACTTGGAGTACTGTGCTCAGTTCTGTTCACCTTACTTTAGGAAGGATATGTAATCATAGAAAAGGTGCAGAGCAGATTTACGAGGATGTTGCCTGCATTGGGGAGCATGCCTAATGAGAACAGGTTAAGTGAACATGGCCTTTTGTCCTTGGAGCGACGGAGGATGAGAGGTGACTTGATAGAGGTGTACAAGATAATGAGAGGTATTGATCGTGTGGATAGTCCGAGGCTTATACAGTCATGACTTCCCACGTACAAGGAAGGCAAGAGAGGGCACATTTTTAAGGTGTTTGGAAGTAGGTACAGAGGAGATGTCAGGGGTAGGTTTTTTATGCAGAGAGTGGTGAGTGTGCGGAATAGGCTGCCGGCAATTTTGGTGGAGGCTGATATGATATGGACATTTAAGAGTCTCCTGGACAGGTATATGGAGCTTAGAAAAATAGAGGGCTACGGGTAACTCTCGGTAATTTCTCAGGTAAGGACATGTTCGGCACAGCTTTGTGGGTGAAGGGCCTGTACCGTGCTGTAGGCTTTCTGTGTTTCTATATTTCTGTGTTATATTGTGGCTGGCAAGGGAAGAGAAAGAGGATGTATGGGTCAGGTAAAGGCAGCTAGTATGAACTGAATTCCTGGAGGAGTATTGGGAATGCAGGAGTGGAGTTGAGAAGGAAATGAGGAGGACAGAAAGGGAGCATGAGATAGCTTTGGCAGAGGAGATTAAGGAGACTTCAAAGTGATTTGAAGTTACTGAGGTGGATATATCTCAGGGATCTGAGCTGCGATATTCATCACAACTGTGAAAGGCAAGGAAAATGAGGGAGCCAGGATCTGCTCCCATGTTAACTACAGGGGAGGTGCTGGTAGACTGCAGAGGAGTGAATGTTGTGTCTTTATTTAATATGGGCAGCAAATAAGAAGCCAGGAACTGTAGAGTAGTAAGTCTAACATCTGAGGTAGGTAAGTTACTGGGAGAATTCTTTGCGACTAGAAACACGTACATCTGGAAAGAATAGGGTAGCCGGTGAGTCTTTGTGTGTGGGAGGTCATGACTGAGTTGTTGGAGATGTGACCAAGATGAGGGCAGGGTAGACGTGGTATTTATAAAAGGCTTTTGTTAGGGATCTACATCAGGGTGCTCTACAAGTTTAGATCACAAGGAATCCAGGGATAGCCAAGTGGATACACAGAGAGCTCGATGGTAAAAACTGGGGGTGCTTGGTGGAATGTTATTTCCCTGAATGGAGGCCTGTGATTAGTGGTGTGCCTCAGGACTTGGTGCTGAGCCCAGTGTTGTATGTCATCTCTATCAGTAATTTAGATAAGAATGCAGTGGACATGGTTGCTAAGTTTGCTGATGACTCTAAAATAGCTTGTATAGAGTGGACAGTGAAGGAGTTGTCAAAAATTCTAGTACGATCGTGATCTGCTGCGAAATTGCACCAAGGAATGGCAAATGGAACTAAATTCAGAGAAGTGTGAGGTGGTGAATTTTGTGAAGTCAAATCCAGGAAATACTTTTACAATAAACACCAGGTCCCTGGGGAGAGCTGTAAAACAGAGGGACCTTGGTGTACAAGTACATGAGAGTTCAGTCACAGGCAGACAGTGTAGTGAAGGAGACTTTTGGAGTACTGGCCTTCACAAGACACGACATTGAGTATAAAAGCTAGAAGGTCTGTAGCGGTTGTACAGGACGCTGGTGAGGATGTATTTGGAGTATTGCATTCCACTTTGGTCGCCCTGAAACAAGAAAGAAGTGATGAAACTGGAAAGAGTGCAGAAAAGACTTACAGTGACATTGCCGTGACTTGAGGGACTGAATTATAGGGAGAGTTTGGACAGGATGGGACTTCAGTTCTTTGATCTTGTAGAGGTGCAGAAAATCCTCTATAGAGGGGCATGGATCAGGTGAACGCACTCAGTCTTTGCCCCAGGGTTGGGGAGTGCAAAACTCAGGGGCACAGATTTAAGGTGAGAGGGGAGAGATTTAATCGGAATTTGAGGGATATTTTTTGACACAAAGGGGAACGAGCTGCCAGAGGAAGTGGCTGAGACAGGTACAATAACAAAAAACAGTTGGAGAAGTACATGGATTGGAAATGTTTAGAAGGTTATGGGCAAACGCTGTCAAATGGGACTGGCATGAACGGGGCGTGGTGGGCAACAGGAATCTGTTGGGCCAAAGAGCCTGTTTCCGTGCTGTATAACTTCTGACCCATGGAGCATGTGACACTACAACTCAATAATATCTGACCTCTGTGTTTCTAGAGAGACCATGGCAGCAGTAGAGCTTTTCAGTAAAGAAGATGCCCATATGATCGAAACATATCTTTCAAGAGAGATTGATGCTGTGAAGTTACTGGCCACTTCGCTGAGCAGAATCAGGAACGGGGACTTGACTGAGATGGATACTGTTTTGATCCAGATACTGGTCTGGGAAGCACACAGTGGAGCACAGGGAGCTTATGACGTGGCTTCTGGCTGCCTCAGAAAGGTTCAGTCAGTCTGTGAGAAGTTAACAGAAGAGAAAGGCCAATTGCAAGAAGCAATGAAAGAGAAGAAACAGCAGCTGAGTCGTTTACAAGCCCAGTTACCAAACATTAGAAAGGAGAGGGAAGAATATGAAAATCGCCTGCGTCGTTCGAGAGAGTCACTGAGAGATGCAGAGAAAAAACTGAAGGAACAAAGGGAAACTGAGAGGTTAATGGAAACTGGACGGAACGTTGCCATTGGGCTTTCATTTATTCCCATTATTGGTACAATCCCAGGTGAGTGTCTGCTCGTAATAAGGGTAGATAGTATTGGTTAGTCCCAGAGAGAGTGTCTGGCACTGTTAACAGAACACTGAGTGAGCAGCAAAGATCAGAGTCAAACACTGGTTCTCAGTCAGGAGATTAAAAAGGATTTTGGCAGTGAATGAAAAGATGACTTTGTCCATTCTAATAACAGAGACAATAGGAGAGTTCAGCACCTGACTGGCCATTCAGCTGTTAGATCATGGGTTAAGACCTGTTACAACGATCTACCTCTTCGTACTAATAACCAGGGAGGTACAGAGAGAATCTGTGATTACCGACAAGTACCTTTGTTGTCTCAATGGAAGAACTCGTGAATTTACACAATCACGTTCCTGTGTGCACACCCACTAAGTTTTCCTGACCCTCCATGAGCTGTCAAAGAATAGAAAAGGTAATCCCAGTAAAAAGGACTCTCTGCTAGTCATGTGCTCCTCATTGTCCTGGTCCGAATCTCCACGTGTCGCTGGGGTTCTCTATGTCCGCAATGTTGGGTCTCTAGAGAGTTTTTGCTGCCAGTGCACCCAAAGCATCTGCTTTTATATTTGTTCCTTAGCAGCTCAAATGTTGCATTTCAGTGTTATTGTCTATGGGGCATCTGGCTGACCTTTAACACCTGCTTATTGGCTCTGATCCAAGCCTGCATCCATTTATTGTCCTTCTCCACAAGTGACATCTGGTATTTTATGGCTCTTCATTCTCTTCAACTCTGACGGATTCAAAGCAGTTAAACTAGGTGACCCATACCCTGAGTCCAGCAAGACCTGTAAACCTGCCATTGCACACAATACCCAGCTTATCTCAGAATGATCTCAGGTTTAGCAGATTACCTGGAGCATCATTGGGTCTACTTTAAAACACTAGACAGGCAATTTCAGTTCACAAAATGGAGGATGCAGAGCAGCTTCACAAAATGCCAGCCTCCATCTCCTTCAAGTACATGGCACGAGCAATGACAATTGGTCTTGCTGCTTCCACCGTCCTTGATTCATTTGAATTCACTGAGTTGTAGAATGTAGTTTTTTCTGGGCAATAGACCAAAGGAAAAAAGGTGGTTGGATTCCCTTAATACTGTTGAACAAGGGTGTTTATTCAGTGTGCCCAAAGTGAAAAGAAAACTGCCAATATTTACTTACAACTTACAATTTACTTGTGTGTGTGTGTATGTGACCATTAAGACCAAATGAATAGGAGCAGAATTAGACCATTTGGCCCATCGAGTCTGCTCCGCCATTCAATCGTGGCTGATCCATTTTTTTCTCCTCTTCAACCCCAGTTCCCGGCCTTCTCCCCGTAACCTTTGATGCCATGTTCAATCAAGAACCTTCAATCTCTGCCTTGAATACATGTAGTGACCTGGCCTCTACAGCTGCCAGTGGTAATAAATTCCACAAATTCACCAACTTCTGGCTAAAGAAACTTCTCCGCATCTCTGTTTTGAATGGACGCCCCTCTATCCTGAGGCTGTGCCCTCTTGTCCTCGACTCACCCACGATGGGAAACATCCTTTCCACATCTACTCTGTCTAGGCCTTTCAAGATTCGAAAGGTTTCAATGAGATCCCCCCCTCATCCTTCTAAATACCAGTGTGTACAGAGCCAGAGCCATCAAATGTTCCTCATGTGATAACCCTTTCATTTCTGGAATCATCCTTGTGAACTTCCTCTGGACCCTCTCCAATGCCAGCACATCTCTTCTAAGATGAGGAGCCCAAAACTGTTCACAATACTCAAGGTGAGGCCTCGCCAGTGCCTTATAAAGCTTCAGTATCACATCCTTGCTCTTGTATTCTAGACCTCTTGAAATGAATTCTACCAAAGTGCATAACCATGCAATTTTCAACATTGTATTTCATTTGCTACTATCTTGCCCATTCTCCTAATCTGTCTAAGTCTTTCTGCATCCTACCTGTTTCCTCAACACTACCTGCCCCTCCACCAATCTTTGTATGATCTGCAAACTTGGCAACAAAGCCATCCATTCCATCATCTAAATCATTTAGCATAAAAGCATAGAAAGAAGTGGTCCCAATACCGACCCCGTGGAACACCACTAGTCACTGGTAGCCAATCAGAAAAGGACCCTTATATTTCCACTCACTGCCTCCTACCAGTCAGCCAATGCATGTTAGTAACTTTCTGGTAATACCATTGACTCTTAACTTGATAAGCAGCCTCATGTATGGCTCCTTGTCAAAGGCCTTCTGAAAGTCCAAATATACAACATCTACTACATCCCCTTTAACTATCCTACTTGTAATCTCCTCAAAGAATTCCAACAGGTTTGTCAGGCATGATTTTCTGTGAAGGAAACCATACTGACTTTGTCCTATCTTGTCCTGTGTTGCCAGGTATTCCAACACCTCGTCCTTAACAATTGACTCTAACATCTTCCCAACCAAACACTGAGGTCAGGATAACTGGTCTAGAATTTCCTTTCTGCTGCCTTCCTGCTTTCTTAAAGAGTGTGTGTGTGTGTGTGTGTGTGTGTGTCTATCTGTGTGTGTGTGTGTGTGTGTGTGTGTTTGAGTGGGTGTGTGTGTGTTGCTGTGTGTGAGTGTGTGTGTGTGTGTGTTTGAGTGGGTGTGTGTGTGTTGCTGTGTGTGAGTGTGTGTGTGTGTGTGTGTGTTGGTGTGTGTTTTTGAGTGTGTGTGTGTGTTAGTGTGTGTGAGTGGGGGTGTGTGTGTGTGTGTGTGTGTGTGTGTTGGTGTGTGTGTGTGTTAGTGTGTGTGTGTGTTGGTGTGTGTTTTTGAGTGGGTGTGTGTGTTTGAGTGGGTGTGTGTGTGTGTTTGAGTGTGTGTGTGTGTGTGCCTGTGTCCATGTTTGTCTGTGTGTGTGTGTGTGTGTGTGTGTGTGTGTGTGTGTGTGTGTAAATGTGTAAATGTGCAAGTTGAGTATGTTTGCCATGCGCTCTCTGTCACGTAACTACCCTCCTCTCCTGAGGCTACAATGTTCTGCAGAAGTCAGACAGTCTGCAGTAACATTTCCTTTCCTTGTTTTATGATGGACACACTATTTGAATGGTTGGACCTCCAGGTACCACCACATCACTCTGGCATTGTCTGAATCCAATTTAACACTCTGTGTAACGGTCAAACTCCCTGCCAAGGAGGTCGTACCAGAGGCTGTCAAAGACCCAGTCAATGGTCAGACGCTGCTTTTCAGTGGCGGAATACCTGGTTTCCCTTGGGAAGAGTTTCTGACTCAGGTTAAGAACAGGTCGCTCATCTCCAGCTTCCCCTTGTGCCAACACTGCTTCAATGCCCACTCCTGAGATACCCGTTCGGACAAGAAACCGTTTCTCAAAGTCTGGGCTCTGAAGATCAGGTGGAGAACTCATGTGAGCTTTAAGGGCTTGAAAAGAGTTTTCACACTCACTTGTCCACGTCACTGGGTTGTTTACAAGCTTCTCAGTAGGTCTGGGTAGAGGTGCAGCCAGAGTGGTGAATTGGGGAATGAACCTGTGAATCCACCCGACCAGACCCAGGAAGGAATTCAATTCCTCCTTGGTGCGAGGACGAGGACTGTTGTGGATTGCTTCCATTTTGTCCACCTGTGCTTGAACCTCTCCATTTCCCAGCTGCTAGCCAAGGTTTCGGGTCTCCCTTTACACCCACTCATATTTTGTAGATTGAAGGTGAGATCGGTAGCATGAATAATCCCCAGGACCCTGCACAGATGGCTCAGGTCCTCTGACCACATCTGGCTGTAGACAACCACGTAACCTAGAAAGGCCACATTGCAGTCCTCACTTGGAACACCTGGTCGATCAGCCACTGGAGTGTTGCTGGCACACCAGGAAGACCGAAGGGCATCATGGTGAAATGAAACAGATCCAGAGGAGTGTGGAAGGCAGCGAGGGGTTTTGAGTGGTCATCCGCAGGAACCTGCCAGTAGCCTTGACAAGGGCCCACTGTAGTAATATAGTTGACCCGTCTAATCTTTTGCAGCAGGTGATCAAAGTGCAGCATAGGATAAGCATTATATAAAGAAATGGTATTCAACTTCTAGAAATCAATGCAAACCCTCAGGTTGCCCATCCTTCAAAGGGATGCTGATGACAGGACTGTTCCATTCACTATTTGAAGGCTGAATATCTCCCAGTTCCAGCATGATTTCAATCCCATCCTTCAGGGTCCCTACACTCTGGCACTCTGTAACAGTGTTTGCACACAAAACCCTGGTTGGGTCTGATCTTGATGGAATGTTTTAGGACCTTTGTCAGTCCTGGTCTCACTGGAACAGCTATGAAAAGTCAGTAAACACCCTCTGCGGCTTCACTGGTTACCGGCCATAGAGATGGAAGAGGTTAATCTTCCCAGAGCCCTTCCAGGCTCCACAACTCTCACCTAGAGGGTGTCACACCATCTCGAAGGACTGTTTGGCCCCTGTACGATGATGAGGGAGGAGGGGTAGCAGCAGATACAACACTGGGTCCACTTGCAAGGATAAGTAGCAGGATGGAAATCAATGGGGAAGGGTGAATGGACAAGGGAGTCACATAGGGAGTGATTCCTGTGGAAAGTAGGAAGTGGGATCTCATTGGAGATGGTGCAAGCTATGAAGAATTATATGCTGGATGCAGAGGTTAGTGGGGTGTTAGTTGAGGATGAAGAATCCTATCCCTGGTGAGATTGTGGATGGATCGGGTGAGGGCAGATGTATGTGAAATGGAAGAGACGCAGTTGAGGGCAGTGTTAGTGGTGGAGGAAAGAAAGCCCCTTTCTTTGAAGAAAGAGGACACCTCATTAGTTCCGGAATGAAAAGCCTCATCCTGAGAGCAGATGCGGCAGAGATGGAGGAATTGAGAGAAGGGGATGTCATTTTTACAAGTGACAGGGTGGGAAGAGGTATAGTCCAGGTAGCTGTAAGAATCAGTGAGTTTATAAAAAATATCAGTAGATAATGTCTCCAGAGATATCTTTTTCACCAATCGACTTCCTAACTGTTTACTTCACCCCTCCCTCTCCCCACTACCTTGTATGTCTTCATCCCTCCCTCCCCCCCCCCCACTTTCTTACTCTGACTCCTCATCTCTTTTTTCCAGTCCTGTTAAATAGTCTTGGCTTGAAACGTTGACTGTTTACACTTTTCCATAAATTCTGCCTGGTCTGCTGAGCTCCTCCAACATTTTCTGTGTGTATGTAAGGATTGTGTTCACCGAACGCTCTCTGTCACACAGCCCATGATGTGCCAATCTTAGAACCCAGATCAGTACAGCACAGTACAGACCCTTTGGCCCAGGATGTTGTGGTGACCTTTTCACCTGCTCTAAGATCAATATAACCCTTCCCTCCTACTTATCGCTCCATTTTTTCATCATCCATGTACCTACCGAAGAGTTTCATAAGTCTCCCTGTAGGAGCCATGCATCTGTTCGCGATCCGCATTGGATTCTGCGTTGTGTGTTTATTATATTTAATATAGGAACCAGTCGCATGAGTGGGGACGCGGTATAATTGAAGGGAATAAGTTACGCATTTGTGCTTTGTTCACAGCCGTTTGCAGTGGGGGTGGTGGGGGAGATGACAAATCTCGTTTCTTTTGTTGGCTGTTCAAATACAATTAATTTCACTTTGATACATTGCTTCAAGATTGTATGCTTAACCCAATCCAATCTATCAAATGCTTTTTCTGCATCCAAGGCTACTACCATACTCATTTCTCCCCTATTTTCTGCCAAATGAATTATGCTGAGTAGCCGAGTTACATTATCTGCCGATTGTCTATTTTTAATAAATCCTGTTTGATCCATATGTATTAATTTTGGTAAATATTTAGATAATCTACTTAATAAATATGGGTTAGGAATACCTTTTATAAACTGGTTTAAAACCTTAAACACTAATCCTAATGCTAAAGTAGTGACAAATAGTCAAATTTCAACACCATTCCAGTTAAAATGGTCAACTAGACAAGGTTGTCCATTATCACCTGCTTTATTTGTATTGGCGATAGAACCATTAGTAGAATTAATTAGAATTGATTCAGATATTAAGGGTTTTAGAGCTAATCAGGAGAAGTATAAGATTAACTTATTTGCTGATGATGTTTTGATTCATTTAACAAACTCACTGCAACGTTACGTAAACTATCTTCTAGATTGGAAGAATATGGGAAAGTATCAGGGTACAAAATAAATTGGGATAAAAGTGAGATCTTATCTCTTGCTAAAGGAGACTATAGTCAATGTCGTTAGCAACCCAATTTAGATGGCCGATAAATGGTACAAAGCACTTAAGTATAAGACTTGATAATGATATAAAGAAATAATATAAATTTAATTCTTTACCACTATTGAAAAAATTCAAGAAGATCTTGACAAATGGATGATATTACCGATAAAATTAATGGGTAGAATCAATGCTGTAAAAATGAATATATTTCCTAGATTACAGTATTTATTTCAAACATTACCAATACAATTGCCACAGACATTTTTTCAAGAATTAAATAAATGTGTGAGGAAATTTCTTTGGAAAGTTAAGATGTCAAGAATATCGTTGGAAAAATTGACATGGAAATTTGAGTTAGGAGGGTTACAACTTCCAAATTTAAGAACTATTACAAAGCAAACCAACTTAGATTTATCGCATCTTTTGTGACGAATGAAAACCAGCATTTATTAGAATAGAATTAGATAAGATAGGAGAAAATACACCCGAGGATTATATATATAAATGGGAATCTAAATGGCTACGGGAAAAGAAAGAATCTCCTATATTAAAACATTTGATTGATCTATGAAATAAGATAAATGTTGATGATGAAATACAGAAATCTTTATTAGCAAGGAGATCTTTGATTCAAAACAGACATTCCTTTTACAATGGATAATCAACTTTTATATAATTGGTACCAAAAAGGGATTAGATGTATAGGAGACTGTTATGAAGGAGGTATATTGATGTCATTTGAACAATTAAAGAATAAATATAAAATATCAAGTAACACTTTCTTTTGTTACCTTCAATTAAGGGCTTATTTAAGAGATAAACTGGCTCAAACAATGTTTTTGAAATTTGTAATGAAATTGAAACTTTAATTCAAAAAGGAGAAATTAAAAAATTTATTTCTTTTATGTATAATCTGATTCAAAAACAGACAGTTAAACAAGGAATTCACAAGTCAAGACAAAAATGGGAAACTGATTTGAGTATTAATATTAATGAAACAAATTGGTCAAGACTATGTCTTGATAGTATGACAAATACAATAAATGTTTGACTCAGATTAGTACAATATAATTTTTTACACCAATTATATATTACATCGCAAAAAATAAATAGATTAAATTCAAATTTATCTGATTAATGTTTTCGGTGTAATCAAGAAATTGGTACTTTTTTACATTCTACTTGGTCCTGTTCCAAAATTCAACCTTTTTGGATAAATTTAAGAGTTTAATTGGAACAAATTACTGGAACTCAACTTCCACATAACCCTATATTATTTTTATTAGGTGACATTGAAGGGATAAAACCGAAACTTAAATTGAATAAATACCAGAAAGAACTTATAAAAATTGCATTGGCAGTAGCCAAGAAAGCTATTGCAGTTACTTGGAAATCTGATTCGTATTTAAGTATGGATCATTGGAATAATGAAATTTTTAGCTGTATTCCACTTGAAAAAATTATGTATAATTTAAGAGATAAATATGATACATTTTTGAATGTTTGGCGCCCTTATTTACAAAAGATAGGATGGTATATATAGGTGCTCCGATGATAAAGATGTTGGTCCTTTGGGGAAAAAAACAAATAAATATATTAAATTTATTTCAAATTCCATGGAGCATTTGGAGACCTTCCAATAGCCAGGCAGTCTTTCTTTCTTTTTTTTCTCTTTTTTTCTTTTTCTTTCTTTTCTTTTAGGTAGGGGTATGTATCGGAGGGAAGGGTTAAGGGGAGGGGGAAGGGTAGATATTAAACGATCGTATACTTGCTAAATGCTAATAAAGGATCGAATACAAATCTTTGACTTTGGAATAACCATTATTGGAGATGAGGGCACATCATACGAGTGCAACAAATTTGTGGGGGTCACCATCAGTGGCAAGATTCAAAGATTGATAATACATTTATTGTCAAAGAATGTATAAATTATACAACTTTGAGATTTGTTTGCTTACACGTAGCCACAAAGCAAGAAGCCCAAAAGAACCAGTTAAGGAAAAAAAGAATAAAAATTAAAACCAAAGACCAACACCTGATGTGCAAGAGAAAGAAAAAAAAGCACAAATCATGTAAATGCAAACAGCAACATTCCGAACTAAACCTGAGCCCTCAGGTCCAAACCTCCGAGCAGCCCAGAGTAGACCCAAAGCCTCATTAATCAGAGCAGATTCACTGATGAAACGTTGCCTCACCTGGAAGGACATTTTGGGGCCCTGATTGGTGAGGGAGGTGAATGGGCAGGTACGGCATTGTTCTGCTTGCAAGGATAAATACCAGGAGGGGGTTAGTGAGGAGGGACAAATGGAACAGGGGGTTATGTAGGGATTGACTCCTTGCATAAAGTGGAGCGAGGGAAAGATGTGCATGTTGGTGGGATCCCGCTGGAGGTGGCGGAAGTTACGGAGAATGATATGCTGGACGTGGAGGCTGCTGGGGTGGTAGGTGAGGACAAGAGCATCCCTATCCCTGGTGGGTAGCGGGTCGAAGGGGTGAGGGCAGACGTGCGTGAAAAGGAAGAGATGTGGATGAGGACAGCAGTGATGGTCAACTCTCACCCCATCTTCTCACCACCTTAACTGTGATAGAGTTCCTCTTGTCCTTACCTATCATGGCCACAAGCCTCTGGTTGCAACAAAACATCCTCTGCAACTTCTGCCCATCTGCAAAGGGATCCTCCCACTAAATATATCTTTCCCTCATTTACCACACCTCAGCTTTCAACAGGGATCGATCCCCCAACGATTCCCTTGTCCACTCGTCTCTTCCCACTAATCTCCCTCCGAGCTCTTATCCCTGCAAGTGCCAAAGTGCTACACCAGCCCTTTCACCTCCCTGAGGTAATGTTGCAGCTCTACACTTCACCTGTGAGTGTGTTTGGGGTCATCTACTGTATCTGGTGCTCCCGGTGCAGCCTCTTGTATATCGATGAGACCCAATGTAGATTGGGAGACAGCTTTGCCGAGCCCCAGAATTTTCCTGTCCGCCAGAAAAAGTGGGAGCTCGTGGTAATACACATAAGGTGCTGGAGGAACTCAGCAGGCCAGGCAGCATCCATGGAAAAGAGTAAACAGTCAATGTTTTGAGCTGAGATCCTTCATCAGGACTGGAAAAAAGAGATGCAAAGTCAAAGTAAGAAGGAGAGGGGAGGGGCGGAAGAAGTACAGGGTAGTAGGTGGTAGGTGAAATCAGAACAGGGGGAGTGGTGAATTAAAGAGCTGGGAGGTCAAATGGTGAAAGTGATAAAGGTCTGGAGAATAGGGTATCTGATAGGAAAGGTCAGAGGTCAGTGGAACAAGGGGATGGTGGAGGAGCACCAGAGGGAGGTTATGGGCAGGTAAGGAAATAAGGCGAGAGAGAGAAATGGGAATTTGGAATGGTGAAGGTGAAGGTGGGGGTGGGGGCAACTATCGGAAGTTCGAGAATCCATGTTCGTGCCATCAGGTTGGAGGCTACCCAGAATGAATAGAAGGTGTTGCTCTACCAACCTAATGGTGGCCTCATCATGGCAGTAGAGGAAGCCACGGGCTGACATGTCGGATTGGGAACAGCAAGTAGAATTGAAATGGGTCGGCACTGGAAGATCCCACTTTTTGATGGCGCGTACATGCTCAGAGAAGCAGTTTCCCAGTCTGAGTTGGGTCTCACAGATATACATGAGACCACACTGGGAGCACTGGATACAGTGGATAACCCCAACAGACTGACAGGTGAAGTGCCACCTTACCTGGAAAGGCTGTTTGGAGCCCTGAACGGTAGGGTGGGAGGAGGTGTAGGGGCAGGTGTAGCACCTGTCCTGCTTGCAAGGATATATATCAGGAGGAAGATCAGTGGGGAGGGCTGAATGGACAAGGGAGTCGTGTAGAGAGTGATCCCTGTGGGAAGTGGAAAATGAACAGGAGGGAAAGATGTGCGTGGTGGTGGGATCCCTTTGGGAAAGATGGAAGTTATGGAGAATTATGTGCTGGGCGTGGAGCCTGGTGCGGTGATAGATAAGGACAAGAGGAACCCTATCCCTGTTAGGGTGTTGGGTTAATTGGGTGAAGGCAGTCGTACGCAAAATGGAGGAGATGCGGACGAGAACAGTGTTAGTGGTGGAAGAAGGAAAGCTCCTTTCTTTGAAAAGGGAGGACATCTCATCATTTCTCGAATGAGAAGGAAAGAGAGGTGTCAGAAATGGACCAGTTAAATTTGAGACCAAAGTGGAGGTTGGAGGCAAAGTTGATGAAGTTGACGAGTTTGAATTAAATTGACTTTATTACTTACTTTCTTCATATACATGAGGAGTAAAAATCTTTACGCTACGACTCCGTCTAAAGGTGCAATGTGCAATTTATAGTAATTTATAATAAATAGCACATACAACAGGACAGTCAATATAACATGTAAATACAGTTGTGTCAGCATGAATTAAGCTGGCTGACAGCCTGGTGAAAGAAGCTGTCCCAGAGCCTGTTCGTCCTGGCTTTTATGCTCTGGTATCATTTCCCAGATGGTAGCAACTGGAACAGTTTGTGGTTGGGGTGACTCTGGTCCCTAATGATCCTTCGGGTCCTTTTACACACCTATCTTTGTAAATGTCCTGAATAGTGGGAAGATGTGCTGGGCTGTCCGCACCATTCTCTGCAGAGTCCTGTGATAGAGGGAAGTACAGTTCTCATACCAGGCAGTAATGCAGCCAGTCAGGATGCTCTCAATTGTGCCCCTATAGAAATTCTTAGGATTTGGGGTCCCATACCAAACATCTTCAACCGTCTGAAATGGCACAACAGCAAATCTTTCACCACACAGCCGGTATGTGCAGACCATGTGAGATCCTCGGTGATGTGTATGCCGAGGAGCTTAAAGTTGTTCACCCTCTCAACCCCAGATCCATTGATGTCGATAGGGGTTGGTCTGTATCCATTCCTCTTGTAGTCCACAACCAGCTCCTTTGTTTTTGCGACATTGAGGAAGAGGTTGTTTTCTTGACACCGCTGTGTTAGAATGATGACTTCTTCTCTGTAGGCTGCCTCATTATTATTTGAGATTAGGCCAATCAGTGTAGTGTCGTCACCAAATTTAATTAGTAGATTGGAACTGTGTGCGGCGATGCAGTCATGGGTATAAGGAGGGGGCTTAGGACACAGCCCTGTGGGGCACCTGTGTTGAGAGTCAGAGAGGTGGAGGTGAGGGAGCCCACTCTTACCACCTGCCGGCGATCTGACAGGAAGTCCAGGATCCAGCTACACAAGGCAGAGTGAAGGCCAAGGTCTCTGAACATCTTCTTGAGCCTGGAGGGAATTATGGTGTTGAATGCTGAACAGCAGTCCAAGAACAGCATTCTCACATAAGCGTTCTTCTCCAGATTGTATGGGTGTAGGAAGCAGCACCAATGCAGTCATCGATGTGGCACAGGAAATGTTAGGCAGTGATACTTGTGTAGGCTTGGAACGTAGCCAGTTCCATGTACAGTTGAAGTCAGAAGTTTACATACACCTTAGCCAAGTACATATAAACTCAGTTTTTCACAATTCATGACATTTAATCCTAGAAAACATTCCATCTCTTAGGTCAGTTAGGATCACTACTTTATTTTAAGAATGTGAAATGTCAGAATAATAGTAGAGAGAATGATTTATTTCAGCTTTTATTTCTTTCATCACTTTCCCGGTGGGTCAGAAGTTTACATATACTTTGTTAGTATTTGGTAGCATTGCATTAAATTGTTTAACTTGGGTCAAAAGTTTTGGGTACCTTCCCACAGGCTTCTCACAGGAAGTTGCTGGAATTTTGTTCCATTCCTCCAGATAGAACTGGTGTAACTGAGTCAGATTTGTAGGCCTCCTTGCTCACACATGCTTTTTCAGTTCTGCCCACAAATTTTCTATCGGACTGAGACCAGGGCTTTGTGATGGCCACTCCTGCACCTTGACCTTGTTGTCCTTAAGCAACTTTGCCACAACTTTGGAGGTATGCTTGAGGTCATTCCATTTGGAAGACCCATTCGCAACTGATCCTTGACTTCCTGGCTGATATCTTGGTAGTCCCGTTGTCTCTGCCTGCTCCTGCCCCACTGTACTTGTGTCTGCATAACTTCACCCTAATTTTTTTAATTCTTTTTAATTGTTTATTACAAACAAACAAAAAAACAAAAAAAAATACAGCACATCCACAAAAACCACGACCTTAACAAAATCAAATTAAATATTGAGCAGCAAAAGGGAGAAAAATATGAAGGCAAAAGTAAACATACACAGCAGAGGTGCACCGCACCAGGAAACCTCAGTCCTCACCCCGTGAGAAAGTCCAGTACAGGGCCCCATATCCTTTCAAAGGTGTCCCCTCTGTCCTCATTACACAGTCTCAGTCTCTCCAAACATAAAGTATTTGCCAGTTCTCTCAGCAACAGATCGTACGTAGGCACAGAGTCCATTTTCCACATTTGCAGGATTAACTTCTTAGCAATCACTATGCCAAACAATACAGCCTTTTTTTCATACTTATTGGCTGAAGATAAGGACATTGTTGCTTCAAGGATGGCTATGAGAGGGTCTGGTACCCACCACTTCCCAGAAGCCTCAGAGAAATAGTGAAAAATACTTTTCCAGTATGCATAAAGCTTACAACATGACCAGAATGAATGTGACAAGTTACTGTTCACAGATTTACATCTATTACAAACTGGTGAAACATCAGGGTAGAAACTGCGCAAATTTTCTTTGGAATAATGGAGTCTATGTATTGCTTTAAACTGTATAAGTCTGTGTCTGATGCTGACTGAACAATCATGTATACTCTTTAAACACCCATCCCAGACCTCCTCTGTCAGTTCTATATCCAATTCATTCACCCATGCCTGTTGAAGACCTGCAGTATTCACCCGAGCTCCATTATGTAGGATCTGATAAAAATATTATACCGCACTACGAGTAAAAGAATCAAATTTATTTATTGCCTCCAGGGACTCATGTTTGTCTAAAACTTCGAAGTTAGGTATATATTTCCTAACATGATCTCGAATTTGTAGATATCTAAAAAAACTAGATGCAGGGATATTGTAAACTGCTTGTAACTGCACAAGTGAGGCAAAGTTTCCATTAATATATAGGTCACCTACACTACAGATGCCTCTCTGTTTCCAGGTAGAAAAGACATTATCATTCAGGCCAGGCAAAAAGGAATGATTGTCACAAATCAGAGTGTCAATATATATTTTTGGGGCCTTAATGTGTAGTTGAATCTGTTTCCAAACTCTTATAGTGTTGCCAACCATGAAGCTGTTACTAAAATGTGACATATTAACTGCAGTGGGGCAATTAAGGAGAGCTGGTAAGGAAAGCTTCTTACAAAGCACTCGCTCTATGAGTAACCATGCTGGGCATGAGTCTGAGGTAGAGGGTGGGCCTAACTTCACTCTAATTTGTCCCACTTGTGCCCATCTCAACACATTCAAGACACTACACATGCTCTCGATCCATAGAACATGGAACAGTACAGCACTGTACGGGCTCTTTGGCCCACAATGTTTTGCCGACACTTAAACTTTGCCTCCCATATAACCCCCCCACCTTAAATTACTCCATATACCTGTCTAGTAATCTCTTAAATTTCACTAGTGTATCTGCCTCCACCACTGACTCAGGCAGTGCATTCCACGCACCAACCACTCTCTGAGTAAAAAACCTTCCTCTAATATCCCCCTTGAACTTCCCACCCCTTACCTTAAAGCCATGTCCTCTTGTATTGAGCAGTGGTGTCCTGGGGAAGAGGCGCTGGCTATCCACTCTATCTATTCCTCTTATTATCTTGTAACCTCTATCATGTCTCCTCTCATCCTCCTTCTCTCCAAAGAGTAAAGCCCTAGCTCCCTTAATCTCTGATCATAATGCATACTCTCTAAACCAGGCAGCATCCTGGTAAATCTCCTCTGTACCCTTTCCAATGCTTCCACATCCTTCCTATAGTGAGGCGACCAGACCTGGACACAGTACTCCAAGTGCGGCCTAACCAGGGTTTTATAGAGCTCATCATTACCTCACGACTCTTAAACTCTATCCCTTGACTTATGAAAGCTAATGCTCCATAAGCTTTCTTAACTACCCTATCTACCTGTGAGGCAACTTTCAGGGATCTGTAGACATGTACCCCCAGATCCCTCAGTTCCTCCACACTTCAAAGTATCCTGCCATTTACTTTGTACTCTGCCTTGGAGTTTGTCCTTCCAAAGTGTACCATCTCACACTTCCCTGGTTTGAACTCCATCTGCCACTTCTCAGCCCATTTCTGCATCTTATCAATGTCTCTCTGCAATCTGCGACAATCCTCTACACTATCCACAACACCACCAACTTTTGTGTTGTCTGCAAACTTGCCAACCCACCCTTCTACCCTCACATCCAGGTCGTTAATAAAAATCATGAAAAGTAGAGGTCCCAGAACAGATCCTTGTGGGACACCACTAGCCACAACTCTCCAATCCGAATGTACTCCCTCCACCACACCCCTCTGCTTTCTGCAGGCAAGCCAATTCTGAATCCACCTGGCCAAACTTCCCTAGATCCCATGCCTTCTGACTTTCTGAATGAGCCTACTGTGTGGAACCTGGTCAAATGCCTTACTAAAATCCATGTAGATCACATCCACTGCACTACCCTCATCTATATGCCTGGTCACCTCCTAAAGAACTCTATCAGGCTTGTTAGACATGATCTGTCCTTCACAAAGCCATGCTGACTGTTCCTGATCAGACTATGATTCTCTAAATGCACATAGATCCTATCTCTAAGAATCTTTTCCAACAGCTTTCCCACCACAGATGCAAGGCTCACTGGTCTATAATTACCCGGACTATCCCTACTACCTTTTTTGAACAAGGGGACAACATTCACCTCCCTCCAATCCTCGGGTACCATTCACATAGACAACGAGGACATAAAGATGCTAGCCAGAGGCTCAGCGATCTCTTCGCTCACCTCCTGGAGCAGCCTGGGGAATATTCCGTCAGGCCCCGGGGACTTATCCATCCTAATGTATTTTAACAGCTCCAACACCTCCTCTCCCTTAATATCAGCATGCTCCAGAACATCAACCCCACTCATATTGTCCTCACCGTCATCAAGTTCCCGCTCATTGGTGAATACCGAAGAGAAGTATTCATTAAGGACCTCGCTCACTTCCACAGCCTCCAGGCACATCTTCCCACCTTTATCTCTGATCGGTCCTACCTTCACTCCTGTCATCTTTTTGTTCTTCACATAATGGAAGAATGCCTTGGAGTTTTCCTTTACCGTACTCCCCAAGGCCTTCTCATGCCGCCTTCTTGCTTTCCTCAGCCCCTTTTTAAGCTCCTTTCTTGCTTCCCTGTATTCCTCAATAGACCCATCTGATTCTTGCTTCCTAAACCTCAGGTAATTACTTGGTCCACCTCTGACGCTGCTCTCCCCTTTCTCCATTTCTCTCCAGAGATGGAACAGAATATCTGCTGATATACTTTATCAATCTACCGACTGGCACAGCTAAAGATCTACTGACAATACTACACTGTCACTTTTGAAAAATGGCATTCCCTTTTCTCTGTTCCTCCATCTCTGCCATATCTGTTTTCAGAATGAAGCTTTCCATTATCGAACGTTTAAATTGTCCTCCTTCTGCAAAGAATAGGATAACCTTTCCTCCACCATTGAAATTGCTTTCAACCACATCTCAATTTTCCTCATTTGCTCTCACCCACCCTCCCATCACCACAACAGAGACAGGTTTCTCCTTGTCCTTATCTAGCATCCCACAAGTCTTTGTAATCAGCACATCATATTACATAACATCACCACCAACAGGAACCTGCCACTAAATACCATGTTCCCTAAACCCACTTTCCACTGTCTGCAGATATTGCTCTCATGACTTCATTGTCCACTCAGCCCTCCCCACTGATCTCCTACCTGGCACTTAACCCTGCAAGCAGGACAACTGTTACAGCTGCCCCTACACCTTCTCCATCACCACCATTCAGGGGTCCAAACAGGTGAGGAAACACTTCACCTGCCAGTCTGTCAGGGTCATCTAATGTATCGTAAATTCATAAGACATAGGAGCAGAATCAGGCCATTATCCCATTCGTCTGCTCCGCCATTCCATCATGGCTGATCCCGGATTCCACTCAACCCCCTACACCTGACTTCTCACCAGAACCTTTGATGCCCTGACCAATCAAGAAACTATCAATTTTCACTTCGCAGACCATTCCACAGATTTATGACTCTCTGGCTAAAATAATTCCTCTGTACATCTGTTGTAAATGGTTGCCGCTCAATTTTGAGGCTGTGGTCTCTAATTATGGATACGCCCAGCACAGGAAACATCCTCTCTACATCCACCTTATCAAGTGTTTTCAAAATTCTGTAGGTTTCAAAGAGATCCCTTCGCATTCTTCTAAATTCCATTCAGTGCAGCCCAAAGCCGGCAAACACTCCTCATATGTTAATCCCTTCATTCCCGTAATCATCATCGTGAACCTCCTCTGGACTCCCTCCAATGACAACAGATCCTTTTTGAGATATGGGGCCCAAAACTGTTGACAATACTCCAAGTGGGCCTGACCCATGTCTTATAAAGCCTCAGTATTATCCCCTTGCTTTTATATTCCACTTCACGTGAAGTAGATGCCAACATTGCATTTGCCTTCTTTACCAGTCTCAACCTGTGAATTAATCTGCTGGGAGTCTTGTACGAGGACTCCTAATTCCCTCTGGACCTCTGATGTTGAAACCTTCTCCCTATTTAGATATTAGTCCATACTATTGTTCCTTTTACCAAAATGCATTATTACACATTTCCCAACACTGTATTCCATCTGCCACTTTTTTGCCCATTCTTCCAATTTATCTAAGTCCTGCTGCAGTCACATTGTTTCCTCAGCACGACCACTACCCCTCCTCCTATCCTCGTATCATCTGCAAAATTGGCTACAAATCCATTTATGCCATTATCCAAATCACTGACAAACAATGTGAAAATCAGCGATCCCAACACTAACCTCTGAGGAACCAGAAAAGGCCCCCTTTATTCCCACTTGCAGCCTCCTGCCTGTCAGGCATTCCTCTATCCATGTCAGTATCTTTCCTGTAATGCCATAGGATTTTATCTTGTTAAGCAGCCTCATGTGTGGCACCTTATCAAAAGCCTTCTGAAAATCCAATTAACTGACATCCACTGCCTCTCCTTTGTCCACCCTGCTTGTTACTTCCTCAAAGAACTCGAACAGATTTGTCAGGCAAGTTTTCTCTTGACAGAAACCATGCTGACTTTGACTTAGTTTATCATTAGTCTCCAAGTACCCCGAAACCTCATCCTTAATAATGGACTCCAACGCTTTCCCAACCACTGAGGTTAGGCCAGCTGGTCTATAATTTCCTTCCTTTCGCCCTCCTCCCATCTTAAATAGTGATGTGACATTCACAATTTTCCAGTCCTCCAGGAACCTGGTAGAATCAAGTGATTCTTGAAGGATCATAACCAATGCATCTGCTATCTTTGCAGCAACCTCTCCCAGGATTCTGGAATGTTATCCATCTGGTCCAGGTGACTTATCCACCTTAACACCTTTCAGATTGCCTTGCAATTTTTTCCTTTATAAAACCAATGGCATTAACTCCTGCTCCCCGACACTCACGGACCTCTGGCACACTGCTAGTGTCCTCCACAGTGATGACTGTTTCAAAGTACTTCATAAGAGCGTCCGCCATTTCTTTGTGCCTGATTACCATCTCAACAGCATTTTCTAGTGGTCCAATATCAAATCTCACCCCCTTTTATTCTTTATATAACTGAAAAACATTTGATATCCTGCTTTATGTTACTGGCTAGTTTGCCCTCATATTTCATCTTTTCCCTATGGCTTTTTAGAGGCCATCTCTCAAAGTTTTAAAAACTTCACAATCATCCAACTTCCCCCTCACTTATGCAACGTTATATGCCTTTCCCTTGGCTTTGCTGCAGTTCCTAATTTCTCTTGTTAGCCTCGGTTGCCTTCTCCTGCTGTTTGAGAACTACTTCCTCTGTGGGACGTCTATCCTGTGCCTTTGAACTTTCCCCGGTCAGACCCTGTCTAGATAAATCAATTATATATGCTGTCTATTCAAATACCTTCCAATAATTTCCTCACTACTGACCACAGGCTCACCAGCCTAGAATTTCCATGTGTATTCTCAGAGCCTTCATCGAACAACAGAACAATATTAACTCTCCTCTTTTCCTCTAGCATGTTACCCTTGTTAAAGGATGTTGCAATTACCTCTCCAAGGCCCCTGCAATTTCTGCACTAGCTTCACCCATGGTCCAAGAGGCACCTCGTCAGGCCGTGGGGATTTCTGTCTTCATCTACGTACTCTATATATTCATCTCTCTGCATTCCTTTCTTCCTTTCTTTTGAAATCTTTTTATTGAATTAGTACACAAAAGGTAAAACATATAGCAACCAATACATTGTTACGATATAAATATACAGTAATATTAATACACAAAAAAACCCAATGCAAACAATGTAAGTTAGTTATAAAATAACAAGGTAATGTAGTTGTATACTAATTTTCCATAATATCGATAAAGGAGAAAAAAAAATAGAACCCCCCCCCCAAAAAAAACCTACCGTACAACTAACCTACAAAGCAAAGCAATGGGCTAACTAGGTAAATAGTAGACTTAAACAGATTAAACAATCACGTCCTCACACCCGACCTCCACTGATAGCAGGTAAAATCCACGAAGGGAGTGTATATATCATCAGAGAGAAAAAAAAATAGTTACATTAAATGAAAATATTGAATAAAAGATCTCCAGGTCTGTTCAAATTTAACTGAAGTATCATAAAGATTACTTCTGATTTTTTCCAAATTTAGATACAGTATTGTTTAAGAGAACCAAAAAAACGTAGTTGGGGCATTAATCTCCTTCCTATGTTGTAGAATACATCTTTTCGCCATTAAAGTAAGAAATGCAATCATTCTACGCCCTGAGGGGGATAAATTACTAGAGGTTTTAGGTAATCCAAAGATAGCAGTAATAGGATGGGGAGAAATATCACTATTCAAAACCTTTGAGATAATATTAAAAATGTCTTTCCAAAAAGTTTCCAGAGTAGGACAAGACCAAAACATGTGGGTCAAGGAAGCTATCTCCCCATGACATCTATCACAAAGAGGGTTAATATGAGAGTAAAAATGAGCTAATTTATCCTTAGGCATATGTGCTCTATGGACAACTTTAAATTGAATTAAGGAGTGTTTGGAACAGATAGTGGAAGTATTGACTAGTTGTAAAATATGAGCCCAGTCATCCGCTGGGATAATAAGACCCAATTCCTTTTCCCAGTCAGTCCTAATCTTATCGAATGGAGCTATCCTAAGTTTCATGATAGTATTACAAATAATAGCCGTTACACCTTTCTGACATGGGTTGAGGTTGATGATAGCGTCTAAAATATTTGTAGGGGGTAACGCCGGAAAGGAAGAAGGTATGGTATTTAGGAAATTTCTAACTTGCAAACATCTAAAAAAATGTGTTCTTGGTAAATTGTATTTATTAGATAACTGTTCAAAAGACACAAGGGAGCCATCTGAAAATAAGTCCAAAAGCCATGATATACCATTAGTCTTTCAAATTTGAAAGGCACGGTCCGTAGAGGAGGGGAGAAAAAATATGTTGCCAATAATAGGAATCGCTAGCACAAATTGATTAAGATCCAAAAATTTTCAGAATTGAAACCAGATGCGTAAGGTATGTTTAACTATCGGGTTGCAAACCTGTTTATAGCGTTTCAAATCGGAAGGAAGAGAAGATCATAATATAGAGCCAAGTGCATAGCCTTGAACAGAATGTAATTCCAATACTACCCATTTAGGAATGGATAGTATATCTTGGTCAAATAACCAAAATTTCATGTGTTGAATATTAATTGCCCAATAATAAAATCTAAAGTTAGGTAAAAGCAAGCCTCCATCTCTCGTAGCTTTCTGTAGATGTATTCTACCCAATCTCGGGTTTTTATTTTGCCAAAGAAATGAAGAGATTTTAGAATCTACTTTATCAAAAAAGGATTTTGGAACAAAAATCGGTAATGCCTGAAATATATATAAAAATGTTGGCAGAATAAACATCTTAACAGCACCAGTCAAAGTTTAATAAAGTGGAGACCATTTAAAGGAAAGTTGGGTAATGTGGTCAATTAAGGGTAAGAAATTAGTCTTAAATAAATCCTTATGTTTACAGGAAATTTTAATCCCAAGATATGAAAAATGATTATTAACCAATCTAAATGGCAGGTTTTGATATAAGGGAACTTGCTTATTAATAAGGAAAAGTTCACTCTTATTAAGATTTAATTTGTATCCTGAAAAAAGACTAAATTGTGCTAATAAATCTAAAGCAGCAGGAATAGATTTTTGAGGATTAGAAATATATAAAAGTAAGTCATCAGCATAAAGTGATACTTTATGAGACTTTAACCCACGAGTTATACCAATAATGTTAGGAGATTCTCGAATAGCAATTGCAAGAGGTTCTAATGCAATATCAAATAATAAAGGACTAAGAGGACAACCTTGTCTGGTACCTCGAAAAAGAGGAAAAAAAAGGTGAGTTTAGAGTGTTAGTACGAACTGAGTCCATAGGAGAATAGTATAACAATTTGATCCAGGATATAAATTTCATGCTGAAGTTAAACATTTCAAGCACCTTAAATAAGTAGGGCCATTCGACCCTGTCAAAGGCTTTTTCAGCGTCTAGGGAAATGACAATTCAGGATCATTAATTATTTAAAAGTGTACGAATATTATAAAAAGAGTAGTGATTCTTAATAAAACCCATTTGTTCTTCTGAAATAATATAAGGAAGTGTTTTTTCTAGTCTATTTGCTAATAGTTTAGAAAAAATCTTAGAGTCAACATTTAACAAGGATATTGGTCTATAAGATGCACATTGAGCAGGGTCTTTATCCTTCTTTAATATTAAAGAGATCGATGCTCTATAAAAGAATTCTGGTAGCTTACCAAGCTTTAATGAGGCCTCCAGAACCCTGGATAACCAGGAGACTAATGAGGGTGCAAAAGATTTAAAAAATTCCATGGTAAACCCATCAGGACCAGGAGCTTTCCCCGAGTTCATAGAAAAAATAACATTCTTAATCTCATCAGTGGTGAAGGAAGTTTCTAACATAGAACATAAATCGTGTGAAATCTTAGGAACTCTAGGCTATCTAAAAAGTCACACATATGTTTAGAATCTCGTGGAGATTCTGATTGATATAAAGAGGAATAAAAATCAAAAAAGGATTGATTAATCTCAGCTTGATCAAATGTTAATCTTTTTGATTATAAATCTGATTAATTTGAAAATTAATGGAGTTAGTCTTCAACTGATTAGCCAACAGTTTATCAACTTTGTCACTATGTATATAAAATTCGATTCTTGTCTTCATTAATTGATTTGCAATAAAGGACGAAAATAATAAAAAGTGCTCCATTTGAAGTTCAGTTCTTTGTTTATACAGCTTCTCAGATGGAGCTGTAGCATATTTCTTATCTATTTCCTTAATCTTGTTGACAAGAACCAGCTCTTCCTTCTTCAACCTTTTCCTCAAAGCAGCAGAGTACGAAATGATCTGGCCACGAATATAAGCTTTAAAAGTATCCCAAAGGGTGTTCATGGATATATCCTCTCATAGTCATAGTCATATTTATTGATCCTGGGGGAAATTGGTTTTCATTACAGTTGCACCATAAATAATAAATAGTAATAAACCATAAATAGTTAAATAGTGAAAAGTAAATTATGCCAGGAAATAAGTCCAGGACCAGCCTATTGGCTCAGGGTGTCTGACCCTCCAAGGGAGCAGTTGTAAAGTTTGATGGCCACAGGCAGGAATGACTTCCTGGAGAGACTTGTTCTGGAGCTGCTCCGGCCTATGGCCAGGCCACACTTAGATCCCCTCCAGTTCGCCTACCAGCCCCGACTAGGAGTTGAGGATGCCATCGTCTTCCTGCTGAACCGTGTCTACGCCCACCTGGACAAGCCAGCGAGCACTGTAAGGGTCATGTTTTTTGACTTCTCCAGTGCGTTCAACACCATCTGCCCTGCTGGGGAAGAAGCTGAGAGTGATGCAGGTGGATGCTTTCCTAGTGTCAAGGATTCTTGATTACCTGACTGGCAGACCACAGTACGTGTGCTTGCAACACTGTGTGTACGACAGAGTGGTCAGCAGCACTGGGGCTCCACAGGGGACTGTCTTGTCTCCCTTTCTCTTCATCATTTACACCTCGGACTTCAACTACCACACAGAATCTTGTCATCTTCAGAAATTTTCTGATGACTCTGCCATAGTTGGATGCATCAGCAAGGGAGATGAGGCTGAGTACAGGGCTATAGTAGGAAACTTTATCACATGGTGTGAGCAAAATTATCTGCAGCTTAATGTGAAAAAGACTAAGGAGCTGGTGGTAGACCTGAGGAGAGCTAAGGTACCGGTGACCCCTGTTTCCATCCATGGGGTCAGTGTGGACATGGTGGAGGATTACAGATACCTGGGGATACGAATTGACAATAAACTGGACTGGTCAAAGAACACTGAGGCTGTCTACAAGAAGGGTCAGAGCCGTCTCTATTTCCTGAGGAGACTGAGGTCCTTTAACATCTGCTGGACGATGCTGAGGATGTTCTACGAGTCTGTGGTGGCCAGTGTTATCATGTTTGCTGTTGTGTGCTGGGGCAGCAGGTTGAGGGTAGCAGACACCAACAGAACCAACAAACTCATTCGTAAGGCCGGTGATGTTGTGGGGATGGAACTGGACTCTCTCACGGTGGTGTCTGAAAAGAGGATGCTGTCTAAGTTGCATGCCATCTTGGACAATGTCTTCCATCCTCTACATAATGTACTGGTTGGGCACAGGAGTACATTCAGCCAGAGACTCATTCCACCAAGATGCAGCACAGAGCGTCATAGGAAGTCATTCCTGCCTGTGGCCATCAAACTTTACAACTCCTCCCTTGGAGGGTCAGACATCCTGAGCCAATAGGCTGGTCCTGGACTTATTTCATAATTTACTGGCATAATTTACATATTGCTATTTAACTATTTATGGTTCTATTACTATTTATTATTTATGGAGCAACTGTAACAAAAACCAATTTCCCCCGGGATCAATAAAGTATGACTATGACTATGATGCTCTGTGTTGCATCTCGGTGGAATGAGTCTCTGGCTGAATGTACTCCTGTGTCCACCCAGTACATTATGTAGTGGATGGGAGACATTGTCCAAGATGGCATGCAACTTGGACAGCATCCAAGTACTGTGTACTGTCAATTGTAAAAGAAAAATCAATCTGTTCATTCATAAAGTTAACAAAATCCAAGTCCTGAAGCAACAGTGGATTAAACCGCCATTGTCTATTATTTTGCGAATTGGCCAATAATTTAATAGAAAACTTAAGTGGAGCATGGTCCGAAATGGTTATAGAGTCATATTCACATTTAACTACTGAAGAAATAAGACGAGAGTCAATAAAAAAAAAATCAATTCTTGAGTAACAGTGATGGACATCTCTTTCTTCAGGAGTTATAACTGCCGTCGCTTGTGAAATCGGTAGAGCCAATGCAGAGGACAATTGTCGATCGATCAGGAGACAAGTGCAAAGAGAAGAGGAGTACATTTCAAAGTGTTCAAGGGATCTGGAATCCTGTATCTCCCGCATCAAGGAGACAATGGACGAGATTGATCGGACAGAAAAAAGAATAAAAAGTGTGGAGGATCAACTCGACAGCCTACACGAGCTGCTGAAAAATCGCTTTGCATTAGATTCCCTGCTGAAACACGGGACAGTTGCTGTCGGTGAACTGCTTGGTAAAGTGGACGTGTTGAAGTTTCGCAGTGAGAAATTCTGTAACGTGGATGCACTGGTCATTGTTCTCAATGACATCATTGCCCACATGTTAAAGCTGCCCAACCTGCTGGAAGGGAAGGTGCTGCAACTGAAGGCTTCCACTGTTGAAAAGCTGGAATCTCTCAGTGGTCAGCTGAAGGCCATTGAATCATCAGGTTCTGATCTCAGTCAGTGGTGCTAATGGCGATGAGCACAGTAATTGTGTACATCGGACTGTGCTACTTCAGACAACTGATGTGAACCAAGCTTTCTGACTCTGTCTTTTCCTGTTCCTGGCATTTCATTCTCTCATTTAGAGTCAACTAGAAGAGGAACAAGCTCACTGGGTCCAAGTCACCAACGACCACCCAGTTACATTCAATAGACAACAGACCATAGGTGCAGAAGTAGACCATTTGGCCCTTCGAGCCTGCACCGCCATTCTGAGATCATGGCTGATCATCTACTATCAATACCCGGTTCCTGCCCTGTCCCCATAACCCTTGATTCCCCTATCCATAAGATACCTATCTAGCTCCTTCTTGAAAGCATCCAGAGAACTGGCCTCCACTGCTTTCTGAGGCAGCGCGTTCCACACCTCCACAACTCTCTGGGAGAAGAAGTTCCTCCTCAACTCTGTCCTAAATGACCTACCACTTATTCTTAAACCATGCCCTCTGGTACTGGACTCTCCCAGCATCTGGAACATATTTCCTGCCTCTATCTTGTCCAATCTCTTAATAATCTTATATGTCTCAATCAGATCCCCCCTCAATCTCCTTAATTCCAGCGTGTACAAGCCCAGTCTCTCTAACCTCTCTGCGTAAGACAGTCCAGACATCCCAGGAATTAACCTAGTGAACCTACGCTGCACTTCCTCCACAGCCAGGATGTCCTTCCTTAACCCTGGAGACCAAAACTGCACACAATACTCCAGGTGTGGTCTCACCAGGGCCCTGTACAAATGCAAAAGGATTTCCTTACTCTTGTACTCAATTCCCTTTGTAATAAAGGCCAACATTCCATTAGCCTTCTTCACTGCCTGCTGCACTTGCTCATTCACCTTCAGAGACTGATGAACAAGTACTCCTAGATCTCTTTGTATTTCTCCTTTACCTAACTCCACACCGTTCAGATAATAATCTGCCTTCCTGTTCTTGCTCCCAAAGTGAATAACCTCACACTTATTCACATTAAACGCCATCTGCCAAGTTTCTACCCACTCACCCAGCCTATCCAAGTCACCTTGAATGCTCCTGAAATCTTGCTGATGTTATTCACAATGCCTTCCTCTAAATCATTGACGTAAATCGTAAACAGCTGTGGTCCCAATACCGAGCCCTGTGGCACCCCACTAGTCACCACCTGCCATTCCGAGAAACACCCATTCACTGCTACCCTTTCCATTCTATCTGCCAACCAGTTTTCTATCCATGTCAATATCCTCCCCCCAATGCCATGAGCTCTGATTTTACCCACCAATCTCCTATGTGGTACCTTATCAAATGCCTTCTGAAAGTCAAGGTACGCCACATCCACTGGATCTCCCACGTCTATCTTCCTGGTTACATCCTCGAAAGACTCCAATAGATTAGTCAAGCATGATTTGCCCTTGGTAAATCCATGCTGGCTCGGCCCAATCTTATCACTTTCATCCTGAAGTAATCTCATTTTTGAATCTCTCCATGTTCCCACCAAATGTCTCCCTGATTCCAAGTTTGAAGTACATTTATCAAAGTTTGTATATGTTACCGTACACTGCCTTGAATTTAAAGTCACGGACCTTCTCCGATCTCCTCATGAGGACTGACTCATGGACTTCTGTCTTCCTCCTGTAGTTAGTGCTTTGGTTTTTGCTGATATTGAGCGAGAGCTTGTTATTAATGCACCATTCACCCAGATTTTCAATCTCCCTCCTGTGTGACAATTTATCACTGCCTTTGATTTGGCCAACATCAGTAAATTTAAATGTGACTTTGGAGTTGTACTTGGCCACACAATCATCGGTTTAAAGTGACCTTTTACCTGTTCAGTGATTCTACCACTTATTGACCCTCTGATAGCAATTTAGAGTGATTTCAGACCCTGATTAAAACCCACCTCTCTCAGTCAATTGAACAGGATACACATCACTGTCTGTGTTAAGTTGGGTTTCAGCTAAAGGCAAGGGGCAACTTAGGAATGTTGTGTTAGACGATCAGGATGGTGGAATTGGGAGAAGGCTCTAGAGAAAGCAGGGAAAAGAGAGATTTGTGACGGACACTGGTGGGGTTTGTAGTCTTTTTGATGGGAGATTCAGTGAGGATATCAGGAAAGATGGCTGTAGGATTTGATCTAATGGGAAAAGGAGATTTCAAGGAGTGCTCGTGAGATAAAGGAGTCCAAGATGGAAGTTCTACTGGTGACTGGTGATGAGAAGTCAGCACCATGAGTAATGGTCACACCCAACCTTTGGACATATGAGTTCCAACGCATGTGCACAGTCCGAGTGGTTTAGTTGAAATGAGCCCTGTTTTCCCTTTTTGTTTCCTCTTCATCACTGCCTGATAAAGCTGAGATCAGTAAATGCATTTTCTTTATAATTGTATGTGGTGTATGATCTGTTATTTCTTTCTGATGGATAATTGTGTGTGGGCAGTATTTACACAGCGTCTGCTCAAATCAACGTTCTGTTAATCAAAACATCATAACGTTCCTGTTCGGTTGGACCCAAACCGGACCGACCTGAGATGCATATTGTTTAAGAATGGTGGCCTCCTCACCACTGAGTCCAGTGGCTGTGATCAGAGGCAGCTCGCGAGCTGTTCCATATCAGCTCGGTGAAGTCAGGGGTGGGGAGTACACACAGTATCAGAGCTTTGATGTACAAACACTTTACAGATTCTTTTACACGACCAAAGCAGGTCAACAACAATAGAAACATAGAAGATTTATTCACATCCGAGGGCCTGAACATCTCCCTCCACTACAAAAGGATCATTAATTTCAGGCAATCCAGCCAGAAACTTTCTCAAATTCATTGAGAGGATGCAGAGCTGGACAGAGATGTGGCAGACAGAATACCATCCAGAACATCAATCTTTGGATGGCAGTATACAATATCAATTGTAAACAAAAGTGATTCTGCAGATGCTGAAGATCCAGAGTAAAACACATGATAATAATGGAGGAACTCAGCAGGTCTGGCAGCTTGTATAAAAATGAATAAAGAGTTGCTGTTTTGAGCCAAGACCCTTCATCAGAACACAGGAGGCTCCACAGAGCAGAGCACAAACTCACTCAACCCATCCTCAGAAGACATGCCCTCTCGTCCAGGCAGAATCTGGGTAAATCTCATCTGTACCCCTCTAGTCTTGGCAACATCCTGGGTAAAACTTCCTCGTGCTTCCTCTAATGAGGTGTCCAGAACTGAACACAATGTTCCAAATATCTTCTGACACGCTGCTGCCTGGAAGAAGTTTGTATGTTCTGCCCGTAACCGTGTGGGTTTCCTCCGGGTGCTCTGGTTTCCTCCCACAGTCCAAACACGTACCGGTCAGTAGGTTAATTTGACATTGTAAATTGTCCCATGATTAGACTAGGGCTAAACCAGGATGCAGGTCGGCATGGCCTGAGGAGCATGGAAAGGCCTACTCCATGCTGTATCGCAATAAAATAAAATAACCGGGGTTTTATAGAACTGCAATATTTCAGCAGTGGGATTTCTGGGGATTGACAAGGAGGTACAGCTGAGGAGGGGGTAAGGCTGTTATTTTCCTTTAATCCATGACCTTTGACTTGGTACAGACAGAAAAAGAACAGTCAGGCAATGGAACAATCAAGATGTCTGAATTCAGGGAACCTCACAGGCTCCCCCTTGTGGGCCGTGCACCCAGCTGCAGCTCCTGTCAGACCAGTTCAAGGAACCAGAGGTGCATTTGGACATACTCAGGGGACTGAGGATGTCAAGGATGTTTTTGTGAGTAGGTCACACCGAAGTTACAGGCCACAGAGAGATGTAGTTCATCCCCAGCTTCTCCGGGGCAACAGAAGGTGGGCAATTAAATGTTGGCGCAACCTGTGAAGCCCACATCTCCTCAATGTTGTCGTTTCAGATCAGTGATTGATACACAGTAAGATCTTCTACTCACTCTGCTCTTGAAAAGCTTTGATAACTGTAAGAACCTGAGAATCAGAAGTAGAAGCAGGCCATTCAGCCACTCAAGCTTGTTCTGTCATTCAAAGTCATAGAGTGATACAGCACAGAAACAGGCCCTTCTGCCCATCTAGCCAATGCCAAATTATTATTCTGACTAGTCCCATTGACCTCCACCTATGCCAAAGTCCTCCATACACCACTCATCTACATACTCATCCAATCTTCTCTTGTGTTGAAATCAAACCCACATCTACCAATTCTGCTCATAGTTCATTCCACACTCACACCACCCTCCAAGTGAAGAAGTTTCCCTTCAGATCCCCCTTAAAATTGCACCTTTCACCTTCGACCAATGCTCTCTAGTTCTAGTCTTGTGACACCACTTCCAATGAATTATGGTCCTGTCTTCCCTACAGCACTCCTCAGCCAGGATGGAATAGCACAGCAGCCTAGATGGGCTGAATTACACAATTCTGCATGTATGTCTTATGATCTGAGGCAACAAATGCAATTGCCAACAGGAAGTAAACAAGCTAGTATCCTGATGCAAACACAACAGCTTGGAGCTGAATGCCTTTGAAACCATGGAGATGCATATGAAGATAAGGAGAAATCTGTCTCCTCTCCACACTCTCATCATCAACAACTCTACAGTTAGCACCATTTCAATGGTGATGTCCGGTCCCTGGACTTCATTATTCCACAGGACCTCATGTCAGAGAACCATATCTCCTTCATTAACAATACGGCTCAGCAGAGGATGTACTTCTTAGAGCCATAATGTCATAGAAAAGCACAGTACAGAAACAGACCCTTCGGCCCATCTCATTCATACTGAACCAATTATACTGCCTACTTCCATCGACTGCAACGCTATAACACTCAACACCCCTACCACGCATGTACGTATCCAGATTTCTCTTAAATGTTGAAATTGAGCTCACATGCACCATTTGTGCTGGCATCTCATTCCACGCTCATGACCCACTGAGTCTTGAAATTTCACCTCACATTTCCCTTAAACATTTCACCTTTCACCCTTAACCCACGACCTTCGGTTGCATTCCACCCAACCTCTTACCCTATCTATATTCCTCATAACTTTGTGTGTACCCCTCTCAATCTTCTATGTTCCAAGGAATACAATCCAAACCTACTCAACCTTTCCTTATAATGCAAGTCCTCCAGCCCCAGCAACATTCTTCTAAATTTTCTCTGTACTCTTTCAACCTTACTTACATTTTTTCCTGTCAGTAGGTGACCAAAACTCCTAATTAGACTTCACTAATGTATGATACAACTTCAACATAACATCCCATCTATTTTACTCAGTACTTTAAATTATGAAGACCAATGCGCCAAAAGGTTTCTTTATGACTCTATGTACATGTGACACCATTCAAATGAATTATGGTCCTGTATTCCCTACAGTAATCCTTAGTGTCGTAACGTTCACTGTGTAAGACCTACTCAGGTTGGTCCTACCGAAATACAACACTTCGTTCTTGTGTGAATTATATTTCATCTGCCATTTTTCCAGCTGCTTCAGCTTGTGCTGCAAGACATGATAGCGTTCCTCCTTGTCCACTACATCCTTAATCTTGGTGTCACCCACAATATTTCTGATCCAGTTAACCACATTATCATCCTGATCATTGATATAGATAAGAAACAACAAATGACCCAGCACCGATTCCTGCGGCTCACCACTAGTTACAGGCCTCCAGTCAGAGAGGCAATCATCTCCTTCACTCTCTGGCATCTTCCACTAAGCCAATGTCTAATCTAATTCACTACCTTATCCTGAATGCGCGGCGACTGACCCTTCCTGACCAACTTCCTATGTGGGACCTTGTCAAATGCCTTGCTAAAGTCCATGTACACAACATCCACTGCCTTACCTTCATCCATTTTCCGCGTAAATTCCTTGAAAATCTCTGTAGTATTGGTTAGATATGACCCAACATGCACAAAGCCATGCTGACTATCTTTATTCAGTCCATGTGTATCCAAATATTCAAATATCTTACAATAACTTTCCCATGACTGATGTCAGACTCAGTGGCCTATAATTTCCTGGTCTATTTTTAGTGCTTTCTTGAACAGGAGAACAACGTTGGCTACCCTGCAATCCTCTGGTGTCTCACCTGTCACTAAGGATGATTTAAATATCTCTGCAAGGGCCCTGGCAATTTTTGCACTTGAGTCCCATAGGGTCTGAGGGAATACCTTGTCAGGCTCTGGGGATTTATCCACTCTAACTTGCCTCATGACTGCAGCATCTCCTCCTCTAATCTGTATGGGGTCCATGACATCAGACTCTGTGTTCATCTCCTGAGTAAATACAGGAGCAAAAAATTCATTTTAGATTTCCCCCATTTCTTTTGGCTCCTCACATTGATTACCACTCTGATCAATTTTGCCCCTTGCAATCCCTTTGCTCTCAACATATCTGTAGTATCCCTGATGTTTCTCCTTCATCTTGTCTGCTCGGGCATCCTCATGCCTCCTTTTAGCTGTTTCATTCTTATGTGTTCTCTTGCATTTTCTGTACTCCATAAGCACCTCATTTGTTCTTACCTCCTACACATCTCCTTTCTTCTGAACCAGAGTCTCAATATCTCTTGAAAATCAAGGATCCTACACTTGTTATCATTACCGTTTATTCTGACAGGCACATAAAAGCTTTGTACTCTCAGAATTTCATTTTTGAAGGCCTCCCACTTACCAAGAGCGCCATTGCCAGAAACCAGGCTGTCCCAGTCCACATTTGTCAGATCATTTTTGAAATCATCAGAACTGTCCTTTCTCCAATTTAGAATCTCAACCCACCAGACCTCTCCTTTTGCATAATACTTTGCATCTAGTGATCTCAATACCATTAGTATCAAAGTGTTGATTCTCCTTTGTCAACCTTCACAGCTTTGAGCTCTGGAACGAGAATTGTAGATGGGGGCAAACGGCAGGGCAATGTAGACTGATGAGGAGCTTGGAACTCCCCCAGTGTCTCCAGGGACCCTCTGGAACCCCTCCCTTTGCAGCGCTGCTGAATGTGAACATCAATACAGATGACCAAATCTACCAGGGCTTCAAAGGTGCAGGAAGGTCCTGGGTGACCAGCTCATCTTTGATGCCTTCGAAGAGATCGTTCAGGAAGGTGTTGTACTGTGCCTCCGAGGTCCAGCCACTGGAGGTGGCTAGGGTCTGGAACTCTTTGGTGTAATCTGACACAGATCTGACTCTCTCCCATGTTTGGAGCGATCAAACACTTTTCTCATCTCCTCAGAAAATAACAGAAAACTGATACAGAAAGGTGAGCCTGCCTCCCAGTCAGCTGTTCCCCATTCTCTCGCCCAACCGGACAGTTGAGTGATGACGTAGGCCACCTTGGCTCGATTAGTCGGAAAGGTTGTGGATTGTAAATCAAAATGAGGGTGCACTGGGAAAGAAAAGAATGGCAGGTACCAGGCTCACCTGAGTACTTTTCTGGAGGAGGCAGACGGGGCTCTTGGACGGGAGGAGTAAGTGACAACGCGGAGGGTGGGGTGGAAGGTGCAGTCGCAGAATGTTGATGGGCACTCTGGGACAGCTGGAGTGACCGAGTCTGGGCCACAAGATCGGCTACATTGGCACAAAGTGACTCCACTGCCCTGAACACGGAGTCCAGCTGGTTCTGGTGTCTCCCCAGCATCACTCCCTGTTGTTCCAGGACAGCTCTCAGACAACCGGGGTCTGCTGGATCCATTCTGGCCAGATTGTACTGTCAGGGCGCTGGAGCAGGGACCCAATCACAGACCAAGTACTGTGCGCACTGTGAATTTTACAGAGTAGCGAATCCAGAGGGGCAACAAAGTTCAGGCAGAGATCAAAAATTCCAGGGAAGCCCAAAAACCAGAATCGGAAAACAGGCAGAGTGGATATTCAGACAGACAGAGTTCAGATGCGAATGCCAGAAAAGCTCAGGAAAACTCACTGGCACAATCCAGCAACCAACAGGTGAAAACAGAGGACTGAAATACACTGAGCAATAAACAGAGAGGCAGATGATAGATGGAGCACAATGAGACACAATACAGGTAATAATGAGAAACAGGTGAGAGGCAGGGTAGTCAGTAATACAGGGGCCGGAGTAGAGCAGGAGCAGGGACAGGAGCACATGGGGCATGAAAACAAGCAAGAGCACATGGCAATACAAAACCACAGACTGACGGCTTGGGGAAAAACACACGAAAAGAAAAAGTTCAACATGAGGTACTGACATATAGCCCTATTAATGTGCTCATACATTTCTTATTTCTCAGTTTCATCCATAATGCCTCATGAGATGATCCATAATCCCTCTCGCTCTGTCAGGTCTCATTGGAACCCCAGAGTACTGAATGAACACACACAAAATGCTGGAGGAATTCAGCTGGCCAGGCAGCACCATTAAGCTGCCAGTCCTGCCCCTCCTGCAACCGAGTCATGCTAATGGCTACAATATCATATTTCCATGTGTGCATCCATGTTCTGAGCTCATCTTCTCTTCCTTCAATACTTCTTGCGTTTAAACATATGCAGCTCGGGACATTAGTTGCACCATGCTCAACCTTTCGATTCTGGTCTTTGTCTGATGTCTGATCATCTATCTTCACAACTTCTCCACTAACTGTTCCACCATTTTGGTTCCCATCCCTCTGCACCTCCAGTTTAAACCCCTCCAGGAATTTGCAGCAGATTTGCAAACTTTCTCATTAGGATATTAGTCCCCTTACAGTTTAGGTGTAAACTGTCTCCTCTGTACAGGTCCCACCTTCCTTAGGAGAGAGCCAAATGATCAGAAACTGTTATGCTGTCCCTCCTACACCAGCTCCTTAACCACACGTTAAACTGTATAATCTTCCTATTTCTGGTCTTACTGGCACATGGCACAGGTTGCAATCCTGAGATGCCAACCCTGGAGGACCTGCCCGTCGACTTAGGACCTATCTCCTTGAACTCCCTTTGCAGAACCTCGTCGCTCCTCCTACCAATGTCATTGGCACCCATGTGGACCAAGACCTCAGGCTGATCACACTCCCACTGAAGAATGCTGAATACTCGATCCAAGATGTACCACAGCATGGCAACCAGAAGGCAACATACCACCCAAGAATCTTGTTCCTGTCCTCAGAAACTCCGTCTGTTCCCCTAACTAATGAATCCCCTATCACCACTGCTCGCATCTTCTCCCCTTTGCCTTCCGAGTGTCAGAATCAGACTGAGTGCCAGAGACCCGGTCACTGTGACTTCCCTCTGCTTGGTCATCATCCCGCCCCCCCAACAGTATCCAAAGTGATATACTGTACCTGTTGTTGAGGGGTTGGACACAGGGGTACTCTGCACTGGCTGTTTAACCCTTTCCCCTGTCTGACTGTCACCCAATTTCCTGTGTCCTGCATCTTGGATTAAGTACCTCTCTTTAGGTCCTGTCACCCGCTCAGACTCCCAAGAGACCCTGAGTTCATCCAGTTCCAGCTCCAACTCCTTAATCTGGATTGTTAGAAGCTGCATCAGGGAGCACTTCTCGCAGTTGTAGTGATCAGAGACACTGGAGGTCTCTCTGCCGTCCCACATCCTGCAAGAGGAACATTCTCCTATCCTGCCTGGCATCCCTCCTGCCCCAACTGAGCAAATATCAAAAAGGAAGAACAATCACAATACACCGTGGGTCAGAGGTGAAGGTCAGTAACTTTCAATTCCTTGTTATGATCATTTCAGACTATCTGACCTGGGACCAGCACATAAGTGTCATTACAAGGAAAACATGGCAGCACCTTTAAACATACAAACATAGAAAATAGGTGCAGGAGTAGGCCATTCAGCCCTTCGAGCCTGCACCACCATTCAGTATGATCATGGCTGATCATCCAACTCAGAACCCTGTACCTGCCTTCTCTCCATACCCCCTGATCCCTTTAGCCACAAGGGCCATATCTAACTCCCTCTTAAATATAGCCAATGAACTGGCCTCAACTGTTTCCTGTGGCAGAGAAGTCCACAGATTCACCACTCTCTGTGTGAAGAAGTTTTTCCTCATCTCGGTCCTAAAAGGCTTCCCCTTTATCCTCAAACTGTGACCCCTCATTCTGGAACCAGAACTTTGTTTGAAATTTACAGAGATCTGGCATGTCATCTAAAACTTTGACAAACTTGTGTTGATGTGTGCTGGAGTGTATACTGACTGGCTGCATCACAGCCTGGTATATACACACCAATGCCTTTTAACAAAAAAGCATACAATGCTGTCAACTGTTTATTCCCTTGATCTGCTGAGTTTATATGTGTAGGTCTGGATTCCCAGCATTTGCAGAATCTCTTGTGGTTATGGTACTGGATACAGCCATCACAGGAAAGCCCTCCCCACCACTGAGCACATCTACAAAAAACTCTCTCGCATGAAAGCAACATCCATTCTCAAGGACCCCATGTCAGAAAACTATATCTCCTTGATTAACGAAAAGGCTCAGAAGAGGATGTATTTGCTGCAACTGGTACAATTCCATCTTCCCCAGAACGTACTGATGCAATTCTACATGGCCATCATAGAGAGCATCCTCACATCAGCCTCTGCTGTCCAGTTTGCTGCAGCATCCTCCCAAAACATACAAAAACTACAGTGACCTGTCAGGTCAGCAGAAAAGCTCATTGGCTGTAGTCTACCACCACTGGTAATCTGTTAAAGTACGAATATGCAATACTTTCTGTTCTCATTGGTGACACCAGATGTAAGACCTAAGACTAGAATGGTTGATCAGATTAAATGCATGCGGGAAGAAACTTTTAAGTTGGGATGATACCTTAGTGTTAATAGTCCTACAGAACTTTCAGAAAAGGAATTTTGCAGGGTGGGTAGGATTCACATAGACTCCTCCTTCCTTCATCTTTGTCCCAGACACATACAAGTTTGGTCACATCTGGAGTATTGCATACAGTTCTGATCACCCCACTATAGGAAGGATGTTGAGGCTTTGGAGAGGGTGCAGACGAGGTTCACCAGGATGCTGCCTGGTTTACAGGGCATGTGCTATCATGAGGGATGGGACAATCTTGTGTTGTTTCCTTTTGAGCGGCAGAGTCTGAGGGATGATCTGATAGAGATTTACATGTTTATGAGGAGCATAAATAGAGTAGATAGGGAGTATCTTTCTTCCAGTGTAGAAATGTCTAATACCAGAGGGCATGTACTGAAGGTGAGAGCGGGTAGGATTATCAGGGATGTGAGGGGTGAGTTTTTTACTCAGAGAGTGGTGGATGCCTGGAATGTGCTGCCTGGTATGATGGTAGAGGCAAATATATTCGAGACTTTTAAGAGATGTTTAGATTGGCACATGAATATCGGGAAGATGAAGGGATAGGAACACTGTGCAGATAGGATGGAACAGTTTTTGGCATCTCTGTTCTAAGTGGACGTTCTTCAATCCTGAAGTAGTGTCCTCTTGTCCTAGACTCCCCTACCATGGGAAATAACTTTGCCATATCTAATCTGTTCAGGCCTTTTCACGTTTGGAATGTTTCTATGAGATCCCCCTCATTCTCCTGAACTCCAGGGAATACAGCTCAAGAGCTGACAGACATTCCTGATAAAGTAACACTTTCATTCCTGGAATCATTCTCGTGAATCATTTCTGAACTTTCTCCAATGTCTTTCCAAAAATAGACATAGAAAACATAGAAAATAGGTGCAGGAGAAGGCCATTCGGCCCTTCAAGCCTGCACTGCCATTCAGTATGATCATGGCTGATCATCCAACTCAGAACCCTGTACCTACTTTCTCTTCATACCCCCGATCCCTTTAGCCACAAGGGCCATATCTAACTCCATCTTAAATATAGCCAATGAACTGGCCTCAACTGTTTCCTGCGGCAGAGAATTCCACAGATTAACCACTCTCTGTGTGAAGAATTTTTTCCTCATCTCGGTCCTAAAAGGCTCCCCATTATCCTTAAACTGTCACCCCTCGTTCTGGACTTCCCCAACATTGGGAACAATCTTCCTGCATCTAACCTGTCCAATCCCTTTAGAATATTATATGTTTCAATAAGATCCCCCCTCAATCTTCTAAATTCCAGAGAGTATAAGCCTAGTCGATCCAGTCTTTCTTCATATGAAAGTCCTGCCATACCAGGAATCAATCTGTGAACCTTCTTTGTACTCCCTCTATGGCAAGAATGTCTTTCCTCAGATTAGGGGACCAAAACTGCACACGATACTCCAGGTGTGGGCTCACCAAGGCCTTGTACAACTGCAGTAGAACCTCCCTGCTCCTGTACTCGAATCCTCTTGCTATGAATGCTAACATACCATTCACCTTTTTCACCGCCTGCTGTACCTGCATGCCCATTTTCAATGACTTGGTGTACAATGACACCCAGGCCTCGTTGCACCTCTCCTTTTCCTAATCGGCCACCATTCAGATAATAATCTGTTTTCCTGTTCTTGCTACCAAAATGGATAACCTCACATTTATCCACATTAAATTGCATCTGCCATGAATTTGCCCACTCACCTAACCTATCCAAGTCAACCTGCATCTTCTTAGCATCCTCCTCACAGCTAACACTGCCGCCCAGCTTCGTGTCATCCGCAAACTTGGAGATGCTGTATTTAATTCCCTCGTCTAAATCATTAATATATATTGTAAACAACTGGGGTCCCAGAACTGAGCCTTGCGGTACCCCACTAGTCACTGCCTGCCATTCTGAAAAGGTCCTGTTTATTCCCACTCTTTGCTTCCTGTCTGCCAACCAATTCTCTATCCACATCAATACTATACCCCCAATACCGTGTGCTTTAAGCTTGCACACTAATCTCCTGTGTGGGACCTTGTCAAAAGCCTTTTGAAAATCCAAATATACCACATCCACTCGTTCTTCCCTATCCACTCTACTAGTTACATCCTCAAAAAATTCTGTAAGATTTGTCAGACATGATTTTCCTTTCACAAATCCATGCTGACTTTGTCTGATGATTTCACCGCTTTCCAAATGTGCTGTTATCTCATCTTTGATAACTGACTTTGGCATTTTCCCCACCACCGATGTTAGGCTAACTAGTCTATAATTCCCCGGTTTCTCTCTCCCTCCTTTTTTAAAAAGTGGGGTTACATTAGCCACCCTCCAATCCTCAGGAACTAGTCCAGAATCTAAAGAGTTTTGAAAAATTATCACTAATGCATCCACTATTTCTTGGGCTACTTCCTTAAGCACTCTGGGATGCAGACCATCTGGCCCTGGGGATTTATCTGCCTTTAATCCCTTTAATTTACCTAACATTACTTCCCTAGTAATATGTATTTCCCTCAGTTCCTCCATCTCACTAGACCCTCTGTCCCCTACTATTTCTGGAAGATTATTTATGTCCTCCTTAGTGAAGAGAGAACCAAATTAGTTATTCAATTGGTCTGCCATGTCCTTGTTCCCCATGATCAATTTACCTGCTTCTGACTGTAAGGGACCTGCATTTGTCTTAAACTATCTTTTTCTTTTCACATATCTATAAAAGTTTTTACAGTCAGTTTTTATGTTCCCTGCCAGATTTCTCTCATAATCTTTTTTTCCCTTTCCTAATTAAGCTCTTTGTCCTCTTCTGCTGGACTCTGAATTTCTCCCAGTCCTCAGGTGCGCCACTTTTTCTGGCTAATTTGTATGCTTCTTCTTTGGAATTAATACTATCCCTAATTTCCCTTGTCAGCCACAGGTGCACTACCTTCCCTGGTTTATTATTTTGTTAGACTGGGATGAGAAATTGTTGTAGTTCATCCATGCGATCTTTAAATGCTTGCCATTGCATATCCACCATCAACCCTTTAAGTATCATTTGCCAGTCTATCTTTGCTAATTCACGTCTCATACCTTCAAAGTTACCCTTCTTTAAGTTCAGAACCTTTGTTTCTGAATTAACTATGTCACTCTCCATCTCAATGAAGAATTCCACCATATTATGGTCACTCTTACCCACGGGCCTCGCATGACAAGATTGCTAACTAACCCTTCCTCCTTGCTCAATACCCAGTCTAGAAAATCCTTTCTAAAATAAGGAGCCCAAAACTGCACACAATACTCCAAGTGTGGTCTCACGAGTGCCTTATAGAGACACAACATCACATCCCTGCTCTTATATTCTAGACCCCTCGAAATGAATGCCAACATTCCATTTGCCTTCTTTACCACTGACTCAACCTTTACAGTATCCTGCACAAGGACTCCAAAGTCCTTTTGCATCTCTGCATTTTGAATTCTCTCCCCATCTAGATAATAGTCTGCCTGTTGATTTCTTCCACCAAAAGGGCATGACCATACGCTTTCCAACATTGTATTTCATTTGCCACTTCTTTGCCCATTCCCCTAAACTATACAAGTCTCTCTGCAGGCTCTCTGTTTCCTCAACACTACCCGCTCCTCCACCTATTTGTATTATTGGCAAATCATTCCAACAACTTTCCAACCATTGATGTCAGGCTAACAGGTCTATAGTTTCCTTTCTGCTTTCCAACCCTTCTTAAATAACGGAGTAACATTTGCTTTTTCCACTTATCCAGTACAATGCCAGAATCTATTGATTCTATTGAAAGATCATGGTCAATGCTTCTGCAATCTCTCCAGCTACTTCATTCAGAACCCAAGGGTGCATTCCATCAGGTCCAGCAGATTTATCCGCCCTCAGGCCATTAAGCTTCCTGAACACCTTCTCAGTCATAATTTTCACTGCACATACTTCACTTCCCTGACGCTCTTGAATGTCTAGTATACTGCAGATGTCTTCCACAGTGAAGACTGATGCAGAATATGCATTCAGTTCCTCTGCTATCTCTGCATCTCTCATTGCAAATATCTCCAGCATCATTTTCTATCGGTCCTATATCTACCCGCAACTCTCTTTTACCCTTTATATACTTAAAAAAGCTTTTAGTATCTTCTTTGAAATTAGTCACCAGCTTCCTTTCATAATTCATCTTTTTCTTCTTAATGACCTTCTTAATTTTTTTCCTGCAAGTTTTTAAAAGCTTCCCAATCCTCTATCTTCCCACTAGCTTTGGCTTCCTTGTACACCCTCTCTTTTGCTTTTACTTTGGCTCTGACTTCATTTTCCAGCCACAGTAGTGTGCTTCTTCCATTCAAAAACTTCTTCTTAATTGGAATATATCTGTCTTGCACTTCCCTCATTTTTCACAGAAACTCCAGCCATTGCTGCTCTGCTAGTGTCCCTTTCCAGTCAGCCTTGGCCAGTTCCGCTCTCATTGCCATTGTAATTTCCTTTATTCCACTGAAACACCGACATATTGGAATTCTCAAATATCAATGTGAACTCGATCATATTGTGATCACTGTTCCCTAAGGGTTCCTTAAACTTAAGCTCTCTTATCACCTCTGTATCATTGCACAACACCCAATCCAGCACAACCGATCAATCCAACACAATCGAGGCAGAGGAATGAAAGGTGGGGGGGTAGCATTGCTTGTTAGGGAAAATACTACAGCAGTGCTCAGGCAGGACAGATTAGAGGGCTTGTCTACTGAGTCCTTATGGGTGGAGCTGAGAAACAGGAAAGGTATGGCCACATTAGTGGGATTGTATTACAGACCACCCAATAGTCAACGAGACTTGGAAGAGCAAATCTGCAGAGAGACAGCAGACAACTGCAGGAAACATAAAGTTGTGGTGGTAGGGGATTTTAATTTTCCATATATTGATTGGGACTCCCATACTGTTAGGGGTCTAGATGGTTTAGAGTTTGTAAAATGTGCTCAGGAAAGTTTTCTAAATCAATATATAGAGAGACCAACTAGAGGAGATGCAATATTGGATCTCCTGTTAGGAAACGAGTTAGGACAAGTGACAGAAGTCTGTGTACGGGAGCACTTTGGTTCCAGTGATCATAACACCATTAGTTTCAACTTGATCATGGACAAGGATAGATCTGGTCCTAGGGTTGAGGTTCTGAACTGGAAGAAGGCCAAATTTGAAGAAATGATAAAGGATCTAAAAAGCGTGGATTGGGACAGGTCGTTCTCTGGCAAAGATGTGATCGGTAGGTGGGAAGCCTTCAAAGGAGAAACTTTGAGAGTGCAGAGTTTGTATGTTCCTGTCAGGATTAAAGGCAAAGTGAATAGGAATAAGGAACCTTGGTTCTCAAGGGATATTGCAACTCTGATAAAGAAGAAGAGGGAGTTGTATGACATGTATAGGTAACAGGGAGTAAATAAGGTGCTTGAGGAGTATAAGAAGTGCAAGAAAATACTTAAGAAAGAAATCAGGAGGGCTGAAAGAAGACATGAGGTTGCCTTGGCAGTCAAAGTGAAGGATAATCCAAAGAGCTTTTACAGGTATATTAAGAGCAAAAGGATTGTAAGGGATAAAATTGGTCCTCTTGAAGATCAGAGTGGTCGGCTATGTGCGGAACCAAAGGAAATGGGGGAAGATCTTAAATAGTTTTTTTTGCGTCTGTATTCACTAAGGAAACTGGCATGAAGTCTGTGGAATTAAGGGAAACAAGGAGTGAGATCATGGAAACTGTACAGATTGAAAAGGAGGAGGTGCTTGCTGTCTTGAGGAAAATTAAAGTGGATAAATCCCCGGGACCTGACAGGGTGTTCCCTCGGATCTTGAAGGAGACTAGTGTTGAAATTGCAGGGGCCCTGGCAGAAATATTTAAAATGTCGCTGTCTACAGGTGAGGTGCCGGAGGATTGGAGAGTGGCTCATGTTGTTCCGTTGTTTAAAAAAGGATCGAAAAGTAATCCGGGAAATTATAGGCCGGTAAGTTTAACGTCCGTAGTAGGTAAGTTATTGGAGGGAGTACTAAGAGACAGAATCTACAAGCATTTGGATAGACAGGGACTTATTAGGGAGAGTCAACATGGCTTTGTGCGTGGTAGGTCATGTTTGACCAATCTATAGGAGTTTTTCGAGGAGGTTACCAGGAAAGTGGATGAAGGGAAGGCAGTGGATATTGTCTACATGGACTTCAGTAAGGCCTTTGACAAGGTCCCGCATGGGAGGTTATTTAGGAAAATTCAGTCGCTAGGTATACATGGAGAGGTGGTAAATTGGATTAGACATTGGCTCAATGGAAGAAGCCAAAGAGTGGTAGTAGAGAATTGCTTCTCCGAGTGGAGGCCTGTGACTAGTGGTGTGCCACAGGGATCAGTGCTGGGACCATTGTTATTTGTCATCTATATCAATGATCTGGATGATAATGTGGTAAATTGGATCAGCAAATTTGCTGATGATACAAAGATTGGAGGTGTAGTAGACAGTGAGGAAGGTTTTCAGAGCCTGCAGAGGGACTTGGACCAGCTGGAAAAATGGGCTGAAAAATGGCAGATGGAGTTTAATACAGACAAGTGTGAGGTATTGCACGTTGGAAGGACAAACCAAGGTAGAACATACAGGGTTAATGGTAAGGCACTGAGGAGTGCAGAAGAACAGAGGGATCCGGGAATACAGATACAAAATTCCCTAAAAGTGGCGTCACAGGTAGATAGGGTCATAAAGAGAGCTTTTGGTACATTGGCCTTTATAAGCTGGAATGTTATGAAGAGGTTGTATAAGGCATTGGTGAGGCCGAGTCTGGAGTATTGTGTTCAGTTTTGGTCACCAAATTACAGGAAGGATATAAGTAAGGTTGAAAGAGTGCAGAGAAGGTTTACAAGGATGTTGCCGGGACTTGAGAAACTCAGTTACAGAGAAAGGTTGAATAGGTTGGGACTTTATTCCCTGGAGCGTAGAAGAATGAGGGGAGATTTGATAGAGGTATATAAAATTATGATGGGTATAGACAGAGTGAATGCAAGCAGGCTTTTTTCACTGAGGCAAGGGGAGAAAAAAACCAGAGGACATGGGTTAAGGGTGAGGGGGGAAAAGTTTAAAGGGAACATTAGTGGGGGCTCCTTCACACAGAGAGTGGTGGGAGTATGGAATGAGCTGCCAGATGAGGTGGTAAATGCGGGTTCTTTTTTAACATTTAAGAATACATTGGACAGATACATGGATGGGAGGTGTATGGAGGGATATGGTCCATGTGCAGGGCAGAAAATGGTTCGGCACAGCCAAGAAGGGCCAAAAGGCCTGTTTCTGTGCTGTAGTTTTTTCTATGGTTTCTATGGATCCTCTAATGGGCTCAACAACAAGCTGTTCTGAAAAGCCATCCCTTCCACACTCTACAAATTCTCTCTCTTGAGGTCCAGTACTAGCCTGGTTTTCCCAATCCATATTCATGTTAAAATCCCCAATGATTGTCATAACATTGCCCTTCTGACCCATTTTTTCAATCTCCTGCTGTAAGTTGTAATCCACATCCCGGCTGCTGTTTGGCGGCCTGTATACAACTTCCATTAGGGTCCTTTTACCCTTGCCATTTCTTAACTCAACCCATAGAGACTCCACACCTTCCAATCCGCTGTCATCCTTTTCTAATGGTTTAATATCATTTCTTATACACAGGGCCACACCACCCCCTCTGCCTATTAACCTGTTTTTCTGATACATCGTATAGATAGATAGATAGATAGATATACTTTATTAATCCCGAGGGAAATTTGGTTTCGTTACAGCCGCACCAACGAAGAATAGAGCGTAAATATAGCAATACAAAAACCACAAACAATCAAACACCAAATGCAAACTATGCCAGATGGAAAATAAGTCCAGGACCAGTCTATTGGCTCAGGGTGTCTGACCCTCCACGGGAGGAGCTGCAAAGTTCAATGGCCACAGGCAGGAACGACCTCCCGTGCCGCCCAGTGTTGTATCTCGGTGGAATGTGGCCGAAGTCCAACAGTAAAAAGTTCAATATCCGGTCTACAAACACGTTCCTCGATCGTAATATACCCCGGATTGCACCATCCGTTGTTAGCCAGATCAGTAAGCACCCCACTCCTTTACGCTTACCGCTCTCAGTGTACTTCCGGTCAGCCAGAACGGTATTACCCACCGAACTCCTCTTCTCCAAAAGTCTCTGTTGTCTCAACCCGGTCCTCTTTCCTCGCCTTTGTGATCCCCCTTTGCATCCTCTGTGTGTTTTCCCCCGGATTTCAGCAGGGGTGTCCGCCGCTCTGCTCGCTAAACCGGCCGACATTAGCTGGTCCCTGGAATACACAATGTGACCTTGCTTCTGTCCCGCGTGTCGGGATGTAACCATTACCAGCGCTAAAAAAAACCCAAATAAAACTCTCTACTAGCATGTTAGAGAGGATGCAGCTTTGACGTGTTACCGTGAGAAAAAAAATACAAAAAATAATGTAAATTAAAAAGTAAGAAGAAGGTAAGAAGAGATCGGAACGGCTGTACCAGGCTGTATCCTTGGACATTCAACTCCCAATGGCAGCCGTCCTTTAGCCAAGTTTCAGAGATGGCCGCAACGTCATACCTGCCAATCTGTAGCTGAATTTCAAGCTTGTCCATTTCAGCTTCCTACCCAACTCTGAATTCTCTTTTCAGGACTTCCTCCCTTTTCCTACCTATGTCATTGGTACCAACATGTACCAAGACCTCTGGCTGTTCGCCCTCTCCCTTCAGAATACACTGCACCCAATCCGTCAGCACAACACCTTAGGCTGAAGGGCCCATCATGAGATGCTCTGTGTTTCTCCAGGATCTAATGGCCCTTGAAAGAGATTTTTGTTTCCTCCTCAGTCTCACTCAAGGTGCTGGAGAACTGTAGAATAGTTTTCTGTTTAATGGCAGCGGCAACAAACCAGGCACGTGCACGGAAGTGAGCTAGGATGATGCAGGAATAGTGATTTCCCTGTTGCAATACCTATCAAATGGTCGAATGTATTACCCTGCCACATTTATATCATCCATGTGTCTGTCTAAGAGTCTCTTAAATACCCCCAATGTATCTGCCTCTAGCACCACTCCTGGCAGCACGTACCATGCACCCACCACTCTCTGGGTGATAAAAACTTCTGACATCCTTATACTTTCCTCCAATCACCTTATAATTACACCCCCTCATATTAGGCATTTCCATCTGGCTAACAACTCGATATCTGCCTCTTATCATCTTGTACACCTCTGTCAAGACACCTCTCATCCTCCTTCACTCCAGAGAGTAAAGTCCAACCTCATTCAAACTATTCTCATGAGGCATACTCTCTGATTCAAGCAGCAAGCTGTTCAATCTCTTCTGCACGCCCTGACTAGCCCCGTCAACCTGCACTTGGACCAGAGCCTGTCATACTCCTTCCATCCATGTACATATCCAAAATCTCTTAAATGTTGCAATCAAACCCACATCCTCAACATCTGCTGACAGCGTGTTCCACATTACCACCACCCTCTGAGTGAAGAAGTTGTCCTTAAGTTTGCCCTTAAATAATTCACCTTTCACCCTTAACCTATGACCTCTGGTTCAGGCCTCACCCATTCTCAGTGGTAAAAGTCAGCTTGTCTCTCTTGTGTCTACAATTTGCTGTTTTCCCTCTTCCTATTGAGGCAGGAGGTTTCGGATTACCTTTCCTCTCCTTTATCCTGCCCTGTTCAGTCACTCTGTATATCACCCAGACTTCACATGGGTAACTGTTACGTAACTGGCAACAATGAATATCAATTAAGACAGGTTATATAAAAACAACCAAACATTTATTAAACACGTATAGACGATAAGGGAAAAAAATCAAAGGAAGCTTCAACTGGAAGTTAACAGATGTGCAGCCGTGCTCCAACTCCACTCGGCTCTGGTTCTTAAAGCGTTAAGTGCGAAAACAGTTCTTAAAGCGATAGTCAGATATAGTTCTTAAAACGATAACTTCAAAAGTCCAACAGTTTTACACATTCAATTGGGAGAGACTTCTCTGGAGAAGGATTTCTTCACAGACGCACCTTTATTGCTGGTTCTGTCCACAGGATTCATGATGCCGAAAATAAACAGTTTAAATCGACTGACCTTAAATTCCGAGAGAGGGGGAGAGGGAGAGAGAGAGAGAGAGAGAGAGAGAGAGAGAGAAAAAAAGAACCTTTTTGCATGAAATCTTTGCTCTTTCTGGCAAGAGTTATCTTGATGCAGGTACTCCTCCAACGAAGACTCAATAAGGTTGATCCTTTATTAAACTGCCAAACGATGCTGACTCCTCTCGATCCTTCGATAAATTCTTCACTCCCCCTTTAACTGTTGGAATTGAGTAATTTTTTTTCTCCAAAATTAGTTTATTCAGAAATATTACAAAATAAAGTTACTTACATAAAAAACATTCGTTGACTCTGAGTCCTTATCAATAAATAAAATTATTTACTATAAAATTATGCGTTGACTCTCAGTCCATATACAATTGAAAGATGTTTACAATAAATTGTTCGTTTACTCTCAACCCTTAGTCAAGAACTAAGATTATTTACAATAAAATTATAAACAATAAAAAAAACAGGCGTTGGCTCTAATTCCTTTTCCAAAGTTACATTTCCAGCCACTCCTGGGGCACCATGTTGATTCATCTAACCACACCTCTGATGAGGGTCGGTCTCCTCCCCAGCCGACCCCTCCCACTCCCACGGGTGATGAACGTTAAACTGTGGTCCTTCCCCACCGGGCCTTCGCGGTGGCCGCACCAAGCTTGAGTGTATCCCTCAGCACGTACTCCTGCAGACGAGAGTGAGCCAGTCGACAGCATTCAGTCACCGACATCTCCATCTGCTGGCAGACCACCAAGTTTCGAGCCGACCAAAGAGCGTCTTTCACCGAATTGATGATCTGCCAGCAGCACCGGATGTTTGTCTCCGTGTGCGTCCCCGGGAACAGCCCGTAGATCACGGAGTCTTCGGTAACGCAACTGCTGGGCACGAATCTTAGTCCCTTCCATTCTCTTCCACACCTTCTTCGCGAACCCACAATGTGCAAAGAGGTGAGCCACCGACTCCACCCCATTACAGTCCTCCTGTGGGCAGTGGGGTGTGGAGGAGCCGTTCCGGGCGTACAGGAGGGCTCTGACTGGGAGGGCCCCTCTCACCGTCAGCCAGGCGAGATCTTGGTGCCTGTTGGTGAGATCTGGCGATGAGGCATTTTGCCAGGTGAACTGGACGGTCTGCTCAGGGAACCACCCCATTGTGTCCATCACGTCCTTCTCCTGCAGTGCCTGCAGGACATTACACGCCTACCACTGCCTGATGGCCCTGTGGTCAAAGGCGTTCTCCTGGAAGAACTTTTCTACGAAGGACAGGTATGCCGGCAACGACCAGCTGACAGGGGCGTTGCGCGGGAAAGGGGCCAGACCCATCCTTCGTAGCCAGGGCGACAGGTAGAACCTGGGCACATAGTGGTACTTTGTGCCCACGTATCTGGGATCCACGCACAGCCGGATGCAGCCACACACGAAGCTAGTCATCAGGGTGAGGGCGACATTGGGGACGTTTCTGCCCCCGTTGTCCAGGGACTTGTGCATGACGGTCCATCTCACCCGCTCCATATTGGATCCCCAGACGAATCTGAAGACAGCTCGGGTGATTTCCGAGCTGTAGGAGCGGGGCACGGGCCACACCTGCGCCAAGTACAGCAGCCCTGAGAGCACCTCACACCTGATGACCAGGTTCTTGCCCGTTATCGACAGGGAGTGCCCTCCCCACAGTCCCAGTTTCTGTTTCACCTTGGCAGTCCGCTCCTGCCAGTTCTTGTTGCACACCTCGGCTCCTCCGAACCCGATCTCCAACACCTTCACGTGGTCAGACCTGATGGTGAAGGGGACGCTGGATCGGTCGAGCCAGTTGCCGAAGAGCATGGCTTTGCTCTTCCTGCGGTTGACCCTGGCCCCGACGCTAGCTCGAACTGTTCGCAGATGCCAATCAACCTGCGAACTGACCTCGGATCAGAGCAGAAGACAGTGACATCGTCCATGTACAGGGAGGTTTTCACTTGGGTCCCTCCACTGCCTGGCAGCGTCACCCCTCTTATGCCCTCATCCCTCCTGGTGGCTTCGGCAAAGGGTTCAATGCAACACACAAACAAGACAGGGGAGAGGGGACAGACCTGCCCGACTCCAGACCTGATGGGGAAGCTGTCTGTTACCCACCCGTTGACCTGGACTGCACTACGGATGTCTGGGATGTCTCTGACATCCAGAGGGGTAGTTGACAATGAATTAGTTCTCAGGGACCATAAAACAAGCTCTCTTAGTCTACTTGTTATTCTTCCTTGATGTGGTTTGTCTCGAAGTACCAGATCTCATCACTTGAAAGACCACAACTTTTGTCGATTACTTATCATGTTGTTAAGTAATTAACCTTCATCATTATGTCAGTCATTATATTGTTATAAAGCAGCAGCAACAGAAATGAATTTGAGTCAAGTTTTTATAAAACAAACAACATTTATTAACCTCTACTCAAATAAACATGGAACAGTAAGCGAACAACTAACTTAAACAGATGTTAACAGCTTCTATAGTTATGAAACAGTTGAACTTAAAGACAATTATTAAGAGATCTTATTGAAACACAGTCTTAAGGTGGTAATTTCTCAAATAAAACAGAAGATTCTGAAGATGTTCAGCAGGTCAGGCAGCATCTGTGGAGAGAAGGAGATTCAGCACTGAAGGACAATGAGCCTTTCAGATGTTCCTTATCTGCAGTGTTTACAATTTGACCTTGTGAATTCAAACCGGTGACCCCTATTTCCATCCAGGGGGTCAGTGTGGACATGGTGGAGGATTGCAAATACCTGGGGATAAGAATTGACAATAAACTGGATTGGTCAAAGAACACTGAGACTGTCTACAAGAAGGATCAGAGCCGTCTCTAATTCCTGAGGAGACTGAGGTCCTTTAACATCTGTCGGATGATGCTGAGGATATTCTACGAGTCTGTGGTAGCCAGTGCTATCATGTTTGCTGTTGTGTGCTGGGGCAGCAGGGTGAGAGTAGCAGACACCAACAGGATCAACAAACTCATTTGTAAGGCCAGTGATGTTGTGGGGATGGAACTGGAATCTCTGACGGTGGTGTCTGAAAAGAGGATGCTGTCTAAGTTGTATGCCATCGTGGACAATGTCTCCCATCCACTACTTAATGGACTAGTTGGGCACAGGGGTACATTCAGCCAAAGACTTATTCCACCGAGATGCAACACAGAGCATCATAGGAAGTCATTGATGCATGTGGCCATCAAACTTTACAACTCCTCCCTTGGAAGGTCAGACACCCTGAGCCAATAGGCTGGTCCTGGACTTATTTCCTGGCATAATTTACATATTACTATTTAATTATTTATGGTTTTATTACTATTTAATTATTTATGGTGCAACTGTAATGAAAACCAATTTCCCTCAGAATCAATAAAGTATGACTAATTTAATAAGTCCAAATGATTCCTGATTCTTAGAGATAGGATCTATAGGCATTTAGAGAATCATGGTCTGATCAGGGACAGTCAGCATGGCTTTGTGAAGGGTAGATCGTGTCTAACAAGCCTGATAGAGTTCTTTGAGGAAGTGACCAGGCATATAGATGAGGGTAGTGCAGTGGATGTGATCTATATAGATTTTAGTAAGGCATTTGACAAGATTCCACACGGTAGGCTTATTCAGAAAGTTAGAAGGCATGGAATCCAGGGAAGTTTGGCCAGGTGGATTCAGAGTTGGCTTGCCTGCAGAAGGCAGAGGGTGGTGGTGGAGGGAGTACATTCAGATTGGAGGATTGTGACTAGTGGTGTCCCACAAGGATCTGTTCTGGGACCTCTACTTTTCGTGATTTTTATTAACGACCTGGATGTGGGGGTAGAAGGGTGGGTTGGCAAGTTTGCAGATGACACAAAGGTTGGTGGTGTTGTAGATAGTGTAGAGGATTGTCAAAGATTGCAGAGAGATATTGATAGGATGCAGGAGTGGGCTGAGAAGTGGCAGATGGAGTTCAACCCGGAGAAGTGTGAGGTGGTACACTTTGGAAGGACAAACTCCAAGGCAGAGTGCAAAGTAAATGGCAGGATACTTGGTAGTGTGGAGGAGCAGAGGGATCTCGGGGTACATGTCCACAGATCCCTGAAAGTTGCCTCACAGGTGGATAGGGTAGTTAAGAAAGCTTATGGGGTGTTAGCTTTCATAAGTCGAGGGGTAGAGTTTAAGAGTCACGATGTAATGATGCAGCTCTGTAAAACTCTGGTTAGGCCATACTTGGAGTACTGGGTCCAGTTCTGGTCACCTCACTATAGGAAGGATGTGGAAGCATTGGAAAGGCTTCAGAGGAGATTTACCAGGATGCTGCCTGGCTTAGAAAGTATGCATTATGATCAGAGATTAAGGAAGCTAGGGCTTTACTCTTTGGAGAGAAGGAGGATGAGAGGAGACATGATAGAGGTGTACAAGATAATAAGAGGAATAGGTAGAGTGGATAGCCAGCGCCTCTTCCCCAGGGCACCGCTGCTCAATACAAGAGGACATGGCTTTAAGGTAAGGGGCGGGAAGTTCAAGGGGGATATTAGAGGAAGGTTATTTACTCAGCGAGTGGTTGGTGCGTGGAATGCACTGCCTGAGTCAGTGGTGGAGGCAGATACACTAGTGAAGTTTAAGAGTCTACTAGACAGGTATATGGAGGAATTTAACGTGGGGGCTTGTATGGGAGGCAGGGTTTGAGGGTCGGCACAACATTGTGGGCCGAAGGGCCTGTACTGTGCTGTACTATTCTATGTTCTATGTAAATATTCGAGAGGAGAGACTTCTCAAACCAGCTTTGGAACAGTCCCCGAAGTAAAGACGTCACTGCTGACGCAGCTCCCAGCCAAAATGCCTTATCCAAAGTTATGACGCAGAATATGATCTCTCAAAGTAACTGACCTTTTAACAAAATGATCATCGCACAACCCAAACCCTGTCAGGTTTAACAAAATGTGTGTGCCACATACAGACGGTACCAAATGTCAGTCACAGCTGTAATGCGCCGAATGCCGCTGGTTAACCCCAATCCTTTTGTGGTTCGTTCGGAGCTGGGGATTCTTCACTCTCACTCTTTCTTCTTCTCTGATGGCGTAACTACCAATGGTGGACTCCCAACAAAACGAACTATGCAACTTCTTCTTCTTCTTCCCCGTCTTGTTTTACAGCAGTTGGCACCCAGCTTAAAGGTGTGTTACCACCACCTTCTGCTCCAGAGTGTGCAAAAGACTTACATTCTAAATCCCTTCACCCATTCTCTCTCACACACACACACACACATACCCTTTATCCTCCCATCTTTGGCCATCTTCGTACCCTATTCCTGCTTATCCATCATACCCTATAAAAAAAACCCTATATCCATTAAGAAAGCTAAAAATACCCTGACCTGTGGTCTCTCACCCATGCCCAGCAACCCTTTTAATGTGAATTCCTGCACCCCCAATTCCCTTAGATTAATTCTCATCATCTCTCTCTGTATCCCATACTTCCTGCAACTCAGAACTACATGTTCTACTGACTCCTCTTCCTGACATTCCTCACACAACCCTGTCTGGTGTTTCCCCATCATTTTCAATGTTTTGTTTAATGCACAGCGCCCCAGCCTTAACCTAGTCCACACAGTTTCCTCTCTTCTGTATCCACTACTTAACCTAGTACCTGCAATTCTCTTTTGTATTTGATATATGATCCGCTAAGATGGCGCCGGCAACTGGCGACTTTGCGCGGGCTCTCCCGAGCAAACTGCCCTCTCCACTACCCTGAACCCGAGAGACCCTTCTGAACCTCCGATTTAGCAAGATCAAGATCAGCAACAGCCTGGCGAAGCTGCTGACCCAGCTGGAGACCACCGCACCGGAACTGCTTCTAAACTCCGGACCGCACCTGGACCCGACCAGCGAGGCCCACCACGTTCCCGGAGACCCGCGGTCCGCTACCGTGCCGGAGCGCCTGGAGACCCGGCCCATTCCGACCAGCACCTCTCCGGAGCAGACGACCACACAGAGGTGCCGGCGGAGACCTCAAGGTGCCCCCAGACGCTTCCCCGGAGCGACCACCGTAAAGCCCCGCTGGTGGCCATCCACAGCTGCCAGAAGTGGGACCCCTGCCGCCGACCTCGGAAATCGAGCCCGAGGCTCGGCTGGAGCGGAGGCCTCTGCAACCGTGACTCGTTTTAAGGAAGGAGCCCGGCCATCCGCGATTAAGTGTCGGTTTTGGGGCCCGACCCAATTGACAGCCCGGGCCCCCGGCAGCGGAGCCTCCCCCGTTACTCGGCCCGACCCGGAGCGCACGAAGACGCGACCCGACGATCGATTCCCGCGGTACGCGTCCACCTACCTCAGAGAGCCGACAACAACACACTGCATCGATGGAGACCTGGAAGATGCACTATTTACCGAGGAAGCGTGGGAAAAGAGCTGGGCTGCTGGTCAGATTGAAACTGAGAGGCTAAGTCCTACTAGCTAATGTGCAAGCTATAGAGAACAAGGTGGATGATCTTAAAGGGAGACTCACCTACTGCAGGGAGATGCAGAACTGCTGTGTATTCTGTTTCACCAAGACCTGGCTCTCCCCCACCACCCCTGACTGTGACAGCCGACCGAAGGGATTTTCAATCCATCGGATGGACCGCACGGCGTCTTCGGGCAAGACGAGGGGAGGTGGTATCTGCCTACTGATCAACACTGTGTGGTGCTCGGACACAGTGGCACTGACAAGCTCCTGCAGCCCGGATCTGGAACCTCTGTCAGTGAAGTGTCGTCCCTACTATCTGCCATGGGAATTCACCTTGGTCATACTGATAGCGGTCTACATTCCCCCCCAGGCGGATGTGGAGTGTGCTGTGAACATACTGTATGCCAACATCAGTAAACTTGAGACCAGGTATCCGGAGGTTTTGCTCATTACATCCGGGGACTTTAACCTGGCCAACCTCAGAAAGGCGCTGCGAAAGTTATATCAACATGTCTCCTGCCTCACTAGAGGCCCGAATATACCTGACCACTGCTACACAGCAGTCAAGGATGCCTACCGTTCCGTCCCATGACCACACTTCGGAAAATCGGACCATCAGGCCGTACTCCTCCTCCCGGCTTACAAACAGAAACTGAAGCGGGAGGTCATGGTGTCAAAAGTAGCGTCACGTTGGATGGAGGAAACGGATGAGGTCCTCTGTGACTGCTTTGAATCGGTGGACTGGTTAGAATTCAAGGACTCGGCAGCTAACCTTGATGAGTATGCCTCAGCTGTCACGGACTTTATTTGGAAATTCACAGAGGACTGTGTGTCTCGCAAGACAATCCGGGTGTTCCCTAACTGGAAACCTTGGATGAATTATGAGGTCAAGTCCCTTTTAAAGGCTAGAGCTGTGGCTTTTATGTCTGGGGATACTAGTCGCTACACAGAATCCAGACGTGAACTCCGGAAAGCCATTAGGGGCGCCAAGAGCCAATATCGAGCCAAGTTGGAAGCCCAGGCTAACCAAAGGGATGCCAGTTGACTATGGCAGGGTCTAAATGAGATCACTGGTCGCAAAGAAAAGGCTGGGAATATCAACAACTGTGGCGCTTCTCTTCCTGACAAACTTAACGTATTCTACGCAAGATTCGAAGAGAAGAGGATCGTCCCGCTCCCTCCGGATGAACCAGACCTAGTGACATCGAGATTCATCGTCACCGAGGAGGACGTTAGAAGGGCCTCCCTGAAGATAAATCCAAGGAAGGCGACGGGCCCACCTGGTGTCCCAGGACAGGTTCTCCTGGCCTGTGCAAGTGAGCTAGCTGGAGTGTTTGCTGACATCTTCAACTACTCCTTGCTTCAGTCTAAAATCCCCTCGTGTTTTAAGAAGGCAACGATAATCTCAGTGCTGAAGAAGAGCAAGGTGGCATGCCTGAATGACTATCGACCTGTGGCCCTGACATCAATTGCTATGAGGTGCTTTGAGCGATTGGTTTTGGCACACATCAACCACAGCCTACCGGTCAACCTCGACGCTTTGCAATTCGCCAACCGGAGCACCAGGTCAATGGCAGATGCCATCTCTCTGGCCCTACATTCCTCCTTAGAACACCTGGAGAATTAAGACGCATACGTAAGTTTCCTTTTCATTGACTACAGCTCTGCCTTTAATACCATCGTTCCAAGTAAGCTGATTCCTAAGCTCCGGAACCTGGGCCTTAACACTCAGATCTGCAGCTGGATCTTCAACTTCCTCACAGACAGGACCCAGGCTGTGAAAATAGGGGACAAGCTCTCCTCTACAATCACTCTGAGCACCGGTGCCCCACAAGGCTGTGCACTCAGCCCCCTGCTGTACTCACTGTACACCCATGATTGTGTAGCCAAGTTTCCATCAAACTCAATATGCAAGTTTGCTGATGACACAACAATTGTAGGCCGTATCTCAGGTAATGATGAGTTTGAGTACAGAGAGGAAACTAAGAACCTGGTGGCATGGTGTGAAAACAATAACCTATCCCTCAATGTCAGCAAGACGAAGGAATTGGTTGTTGACTTCAGAAGGAGTAGCGGACCGCACGACCCAATTTACATTGGTGATGCGCAAGTGGAACAGGTCAAAAGCTTTAAGTTCCTCAGGGTCAATATCACAAATGACCCAACTTGGTCCAACCAAGCAGAGTTCACTGCCAAGAAGGCCCACCAGCACCTTCACTTCCTGAGAAAACTAAAGAAATTTGGCCTGTCCCCTAAAACCCTCACTAATTTTTATAGATGCACCATAGAAAGCATTCTTCTAGGGTGCATCACAACCTGGTATGGAAGTTGTCCTGTCCAAGACCAAAAGAAGCTGCAGAAGATCGTGAACAAGGTGCAACACATCACACAAACCATAAGAATCAGTCACAACATAGACCCCTGTGGAACACCATTACTCACTGGTAGCTGGTCAGAAAATACTCATTTTCTTCCCATTATTTGCCTCCTGCCTGTCAGCCACTGCTTTATCCATGCTCGAATCTTTCCTGTCATACCATGGGCTTGTAGCTTGTTCAGCAGCTTCATGTGTGACACCTTGTTAAATGCCTTCTGAAAATCCAAGTACTCAACATCAACTGATTCTCCTTTGCCTATCCTGCATCTTATTTCTACAAAGAAATCCAAGATTTGTCAGGCTAAATTTTCCCTTGAGGAAACCATGCTGAGTACGGCCTATTTTATCATGTGACATGGCAGCCATTAAGGGGAGAAGGTGGTGCATTCAGTGATGATAGATTATATAAATAGAAAGAATACTGGGCTAAGGCAGTTCTCTTCTTCACCAACAGAATAATAATATGATAATGATAGGGATCCATCTGCTTCCAGGTCGTTAAATAGACAATGGCCTGGATGTAATTGGATCCCTCGGCTTCAGTGTGAGTGGGAAACATTAAATGAGATTGAAACATTGTGCAAGACTCCACTCAGACCTGCTTCCTTATTTTAAGCGCAAAAGACCACAAGACATAAGAGCAGAGTGAGGCCATTCAGCCCGTCTAGTCTGCTCCACCGTTCCATCATGGCTAATTTATTGATTATTCCTCTCAACCTCCTTCTCATGACTTCTTCCTGTAACTGTTGACCCCTTACTAATCAAGAACCTATCAATCTCCAGTTTAAATATTCACTGCGATTAGGCCTCCACAGCCATCTGTGACAATGAATCCCAGATTCACCACCATCTGGGTGAATAAGTTCCTCCTCATCTCTGTCCAAAGTGGGACATCCTTCTGTTCCGAGACTGTGCCCTCTGATCTTAGACTCCTCCTTCAGGAGGATCCGCAGCAATCTGATTCTCCTGGTCTTGTGTGCATTGTTCAGATGATCTGGGAATGTTCGTACACTGTTGAACATGCCCAGCAGCTTCTCTGCACTGGTTTATGGTGACAATTGACACTCTAGTTTACCAGGATCAGACATCAACATTCACTCTGGAACAAACTCTTTTTAGTATTCCATATTTATTCAAGGCTTGTGGGCTTTACAGGTGCCAGCATTTAGTTGTCCATCGCCCATATCTCTGAGGTGTACCATTCATTTGTCTGTCCCACTCCTATTCGTTCTCCTCTGCGCATCTCACCCGTTGGGATTAAGTTCCATCGGTCATTGTTCTGCCCCTTTTATCAACTGATCATTATCATCATGTGTCCTCTGGCGGAGGCTTGAGTCTGTGATTCTGTGATAGTCCACTGGGGAGTCGATGGCCCAATGTCTGTGAATCCACTGGAGGCTGTGTTTGTGAGTGTGGAGGTGGTGGACAGGTGGGAGAGACGAAAGGGGGTTTGTCGTTCTATTGTTACTTTTTCAATTGCTGTGTTCTGTGTTGCTCTGTCTAGCATTGTGGGTACGCTGTTTTGGTACTGGAATGTGATAGGACAGGAGAGTGGACCATTGGAGAATGGGAAGAAGAGGTCAGAGGGCAGAGTAGGAAATAGAAGAAGGGGGAGAGAAAGAATTGTTCGGTTTAAAAACACATTCTGCCCCCTCCTCACTCTTCTTTTGGCCTTGAACCTCTCCTTACCTCCCTATGGATCCCCTCCTCCTTCCGTTTCTCCTGTAGTCCACTCTTCTTTCCTGTTAGATTCCTTCTTCGCCAACCCTTAACCTTTCCTACCCACCTAGCTTAACCTATCACCTTCCAACTATCCTCCATCCCCTCCCTCCACCTTTTATTCTAGTGTCTGCCTCCTTCCTTTCCAGTCCTGAGGAGAGGTTTTGGGCTAAAACGTTGACAGTTTATTCATATCCATAGATGCTGCCTGACCTGCTCAGTTCCTCCAGCATTCAGTGTTGCTGTGCATTAGGTTTGAACTTCCAGCATCTGCAGAATTTCTGTTATTTAAAGTTTTATTCATTTCTGTGTTAAAAATTAATGGCTTTTAAAGAAAGTCACTCACCAAAATACTTTTGATTCATTCTTCTTGATTACTATTTTGAATAATTAGAAGTTTGTAGTCTGAGTTGAAGAGGAACAACTGAAATTACCTTCAGTGTACACATGTTGATGAAATCTTCATTAAACAATAGTGAGCCAAGCTGTAATCTCCATGGCGCACTACTGTAACTCCTGGAGACTCAGAGCCTACAGCGAGAGTGAAATAACTGTCCCGTTAAGATCAGCACTTACTGTTGTGATAAGATGCAGGACAGGGATGCATATCCCCACTGGGAGAGTCAACAAGGTGGTTTGGGAATGTTTTACTGGATCAGATCTTGGACAAAGAAAAGGGGAAAATGGATTTCATCTGGCTGGAAGATAGTGGTTGTGTATCCCCAGGTCAGAGGTAGGATCACCATTAGTAATTAATGCTACTAATTACCAACCATTTGGATATTGGAGTCTAAAGTCGAAAGTCAATAACTGCTTATGATACAGAATATGTCAGTGTGACAAATGGTGAGGGAGATAGATAGTGTAATGGCTGAGGGAGATCGGGAATTGGGCAAACAAAAGAAATTAAATTGAAAAAATGTGAAGAGAAAGTATAAAGCGCAGTAAACTGTAAAAAGCTAAATCAAATTAACATTGCCTTGAAAACTCCATCAATTCTCTTCGGAATGCAGTTGTGCAGTTTTATAAGAAAATCGGCTGGTAGGTTGTTCCAAAGAGCTTGGAGAACTTGCCACAGGTCTTCTTCAGACTTTGGCTGTCACACTTGCTTCTGTTTCTCCTGGTAATCCCTGGCAACCTCAGTGGTGTTGAGATCAGGGTTATGTGGAGGCTGAAATCATATATGTAAAAGGAATCAAGGGTGCCTGGGACTTTTACACAGTACAATACTTATCCAAAATATTGTAATCAAACCACATCCCCCACTTCCACTGACAACTCATTCCATACATGCACTGTCCTCTCAGTGAAGAAGTTTCTCCTCAAATATTTCACCTTTCACCCTTACTCTGCGACCTCTAGCTCTATTCTCACACAAACTCGGTGGGATGGGAACTGGTCTTGGAGGATTGCTTTAATCGAGACCACGTCACCCCACAGCCACCCTTGTCTTGGATGAAGCTTTACTGTATTTTGCTTAAAATAATCCAGCAAATATTGAATATAATGCATCTGCTTTTCAATAAACTATTCTCAATTTAAATGTGATAATGTGTTTGACCTCATTCTTCAATATTCTCAGATCATGCCTTTTGATATATTTTTTGTTCTGATATCTGAAGCATTTGGCACATGGCCAAGTGGTTAAGGCGTTCGTCCAATGACTTGAAGGTCGCTAGTTTGAGCCTTGGCTGAGGCAGTCTGTATGTCCTTGAGCAAGGCACTTAACCACGCATTGCTCTGCGATGACACCGGTGCCAAGCTGTATGGGTCCCAGTGCCCTTCTCATGGACAACATCGGTTGCATGGAGAGGGGAGACTTGCAGCATGGGCAACTGCTGGTCTTCCATACGATCTTGTCCAGCCCTGTGCTCTAGAAAACTTCCAAGATGCAAATCCATGGTCTCGTGAGACTAACGGATGCCTAATTAATTATCTGAACCATTTACAAATCTGAGGACAACAGATTATAAACCGTAGTGCATTCAGAAGAGATTGAAGTACCCAGAAATATTACTTACCTACTGCCCATTACACCAGTGGCATTGAGAGCAGAAATGAAATTCCTCAATCTCTGGCAGTGTTCAGTGCTTCCTTCTTGTCAGAAGCTTCCTCTCAGTTTTCACCGCTGTCAGTCACACAACTCCTGAATGGAGGCTCAGGAATATCATTGCATTCTGATGTAGATGGGTTCTTCATTGCTGATTCCATAACAATTTTGTTTTACCAGTCAGAATTGTTAGCCCTGAGCTCAACACCTGAACTGGGCGGACCTGTGGACGGCTCTTAGTCTGGCCTGTACCCTGTGATCTGATTGGTATAGGTGACCCAACCAGGAGCCAAAGCTGGAAGCCCTGACTCCAGCCAACAGAGCTCTCTGGGTCATTGAGGGCCACAGGCCTCCAAACCCAACAACAAGGTCGTGCTCCTCTTGGAGGCAGAAATACTATTCTTGCAACATTTAAAGTCAGATTTGTAAGAGGAATTATGGTTCAAATTATTTTTCTACTTCTCTCATGATGTCAGAGTCAGAATCCACTTGTTAATTGTTCTCATACAAACAGATTTGTGGATTAGGTGTGAAAACATAGGTGACATCCTTCTTTTATTTATCCGTCGATATTGTTTATATTCTGACCAATCTCTGGTACTTTCAAATACCAGGAAATTACAGGCCACTTCATTCAATGTCAGTTCCAGGAAAAAGTTTTAGCAGTAATAATAAAAGAAGTCTTGCTGGGGCACTGTGGAAAATTTGAAATAATGAGTTTAAAATGATTTTCTGAATGGGAAGTGATGATAGAGCAATGTATTGGCATTTTTGAAGTGATGTTCTGTGGATAGGTTGGGTCTGATGAAAACACGGTACTCAGTTATATTTACCAAGATGCCTAATGAAAGCTTATTGTGGAAAATGAGAGGTCATGGTAGAGAGGATCATACTGACGTAGGATGAAGATTAATATTAATAATAATTTTAAGAATAATATTCCAAACATATAACAATCCAAATCGATAAGTGAAAAACAACAGAAATATGTTGAATTAAAAAAGGAAATTGAAAGACTATGGAACACGAACAGGGTAGACCCTGTCCAAATAGTAGTATCTACACCTGATATCACCACAAAGTCATGCCACAATAGCTTTCAACAATTATGCCTATCCAGGTATATTTATGTAAATCTCCATAAAGCCACAGTACTGAACAGGACTAGAATTGTCCAAAAGTCCGTAGCGATTGGGAAATGAGTGTGTTTGGTAGTGCCTGCGCCTCAGGTTTTACCAGCCTGAGCCGAGAGAAGATAAATAATAATAATAAGAAGGATGAGGAGCCCAGCACTGGTCACAATATTCAAGGTGAGGCCTCACAGGTACCTCCGTCAGGACTCTCTGTACTCAAACATCAGATATGAGGAACACACAACTGCCATTTACTACACCAGCTACAGTAGGAGTGAACAAAGGAATCTTAACAGAAGCTTGCCCAGAGCCAGCGCCTCATTCAAGCCGAAGACTACTTTGAACCAAAGCTTGACATTCCTATTCTCACCACTGGTCTACTCCCAACAATGGCCACCTTGCTTGTCCCTTCTGTACTTGTAAACGAGCAGCACCAACATGCAAGAAACCTTGTCACTGTGGCCTGATCCTGCAGCTGATTGGACCGTTGGAATAAGGCTTGTTTCTTCTGATTGGGTCTTTGGGTTGTTCATTCTCTCCTCTTGAAGCTGTCACTTGTTCTCTGTGCCACAGCAGTGGTCGTTCCCATGGAGCGAAGCTCCCTCTTCCCAATTTCAGATGCAATTTCTTCACGAAGATTTTAATATTATCTTTCAAGTGGTTACATTCTCCAATCCTGGCAACATCCTTGTAAATCTCCTCTGCACTCTCTCTATAGTATCCACATCCTTCCTGCAGTGAGGTGACCAGAACTGAACAAAGTACTCTCAGACCAGGGTCTTTTATAGCTGTAACACTAACTCTCAGCTTTTGAACTTAATGCCATGGTTTTTGAAGGCCAAGACACCATATGCATTCTTAACAACACTGTCAACCTGCACAGCAGCTTTGAGTGTCCTTTGGACACGGACCCCAAGATCTCATTGATCCTCCACACTGTCAAGAGTCTTACCATTAATATTATATTCTGTCTTCAAATTGGACCTACCAAAATGAACTGCTTCACACTTAAGCAACACACATCAAAGTTGCTGGTGAACGCAGCAGGCCAGGCAGCAACCCTTCGGCCTGAAACGTCGACTGTACCTCTTCCTAGAGATGCTGCCTGGCCTGCTGTGTTCACCAGCAACTTTGACCTGTGTTGCTTGAATTTTCAACATCTGCAGAATTCCTCGTGTTTGCGCTTCACACTTATCTGGGTTAAAGTCCATCTGCCAATTCTCAGCCCAGTCCTGCATTCTATTGATGTCCTGCTGTAACCAGTGACAACTCTCTAGACTATCCATAACACCCCCAAACTTTGTGTCATCAGCAACTTACCAACCCACCCTTCTAGGTCTTCATCCAGGTCATTTATAAAAATCACAAAGAAGAGGTGTCCCAGAACAGATGCCTGCAGAACACCACTGGTCACTGACCTCCATGCAGAATACGAACCATTTACAATCACGCTTTGCCTTCTGTGGGCAAGCCAATTCTAGATCCACAAAGCAAGGTCTCCTTGGATGCCATGCCTCCTTACTTTCTGAATGATCCTTGCATGGGGAATCTTATCAAATGCCTTACTGGAATCCATTTACACTACCTCCACCTCTCTACCTTCATCAATGTGTTCTGTTACATCCTCAAAGAATTCATTCAGGGTCATGAGACATGACTTGCCCTTGACAAAGCCATGCTGATTATCCCTAATCAGATCATGTCTTTCCAAATGTTCATAAATCCTGCCTCTCAGGATCTCCTCCAACAACTTGCCCACCACTGCTCAGACTCACTGGTCTATATTTTCCTGGGTTAGCTCTACTCCCTTTCTTGAACAAGGGAACAACATTTGCAACCCTCCAGCCATCCAGTACTTCTGCTGTCCCTATTGATGGTGTAAAGATCATCGCCAGAGGCTCAGCAATCTCTTCCCTCACTTCCCACAGAAATCTGGGATATATCTCATCCAGTCCTGGTGACTTCAACCAGTCCTGGTGAACATCCTCTTTCTTAATGTCTATATACTCAAGCTTTTCAGTCCGCTGGAAGTCATCCCCACAATTGTCAGGGTCTTTCTCTCTGGTGAATACTGACATAAAGTATTCATTCAGTAAACATAGCAACATAGAAAATAGGTGCAGGAGTAGGCCATTCGGCCCTTCGAGCCTGCACCGCCATTCAGTATGATCATGGCTGATCATCCAACTCAGAACCCTGTACCAGCCTTCCCTCCATACCCCCTGATCCCTTTAGCTACAAGGGCCATATCTAACTCCCTCTCAAATATAGCCAATGAACTGGCCTCAACTGTTTCCTGTGGCAGAGAATCCACAGGTTCACCACCGTCTGTGTGAAGAAGTTTTTCCTCACCTCAGTCCTAAAAGGCTTCCCCTCTATCCTCAAACTATGACCCCTTGTTCTGGACTTCCCCAACATTGGGAACAATCTTCCTGCATCTAGCCTGTCCAATCCCTTTAGGATTTTATTCCTCCACTACATCCTCTGACTCCAAGCACACATTTCCACTATCACACCTGCTTGGTCCAATTCTCACATGGCTCATCCTCTTGCTCTTCACATATTTGTAGAATGCCTTGGGGCTTTCCTTAATCCTGCTCACCAAGGCCTTCCCATGGCCCCTTCTGGCTCTCCTAATTTCATTCTTAAGCTCCTTCCTAGCAACCTTGTAATCTTACAGAGCTCTAACAGTACCTAGTTTCTTGAACCTTCTGTAAGCTTTTCTTTTCTTCTTAACTAGATTTTCTACATCCTTTATACACCATGGTTCTTTAACGCTACCATCCTTTCTCTGCCTCAATAGCACATACCTATGCGGAAGTCTATGTTAATGCTTCCTGAACATTTGCCATATTTCTGCTGTGTATTTCCCTGAGAACATCAGCTCCCTATTTATGCTCCCAAGTTCCTGCCAAATAGCATCATGTATCCCCTTACCCCAATTAAATGGTTTCCCAAATTGTCTGTTCCTATCCCTCTCTAGCTGCGATGTGAAGGAGACAGAATTGTGATCACTACCTCCAAAATGCTCTCCCACCAACAGATCTGACACCCGACCAGGTTCATTTCCCAAAACCAGATCAACTACAGCCTCTCCTGTAGTTGATTATCTTAGATGTGATTTGGTCCAACTGCCTTGATGGGAAGCAAATGAAAATTTCTCACTGGATCTCAGTAAATGTGATATTAATGATAATAAACCAGAGGAGGTTCACTGACGTGTTATCAGGATTGGACAACTCAGTGATGGGCAGAGATTGGACAGGATCAGATTCTTTTAGGCAGTTTTGGCAGTTGGACTGTGCAATCAAATCGATCAAGATTTGAATAGCTCAGCAGAAAGCAGTTGATTAGACAATCAAGATTTGAATAGCTCAGACTCAGCAGAAAGCAGCTGATTGGGCAGTCGAGGTCAGGTGACCAAGCAGTTTGAACAGCTCAAACAAACAAATAGAGGGGTAGCTCAAGTGGAGTGTCCTCTGGAAAGTGGCCAGTGAAGGAATGGATCTTTGAGGCTTTGACGAGAAAAGGCGGAAGATGAACTTGTTCCCAGTTAGTGTTTACAATGCCTCCTGAGACGGTGACGGGCCTCCCATGGAGATGTGGCAGTCGTGGGGGAACTCCCCTCTCATGCAGAGTCACATCTGCCAGAAGTGCATGTGGGTGGGCGATCTGGCAGACCGTGTCAGGAATCTGGAGCAGCAGCTGGATGACCTTCGACTCATAAGGGAGAATGAGTCAGTCATAGATGAGAGCTACAGGGAGGTAGTCACACCTAGGCTGTCGGGAGCAGGTCGTTGGGTGACAGTCAGAGGGGGGAAAGCGAAGGTGAGCAGACAGGTAGTGCAGAGCACCCCTGTAGCCATTCCCTTGAATAATAACATTACCGTCCTGGATACTGTTGGCGGGGATGATTGACCAGGTGAGAGCCACGGTGGCAGGGCCTCTGGCACTGAGTCTGACCCTGTGGTGCAGAAGGGTGGGACGGAGAAGAGGAGAGCTGTCGTCATTGGAGACGCTATAGTCAGGGGTGCAGACAGGAGATTTTGTGGACGTGAGAAGGACACCCATATGGTTTGTTGCCGCCAGGGTCCGGGATGTCTCTGACTGGGTGCATGACATCCTGGTACGAGAGGGAAAGCAACCAGAAGTTGTGATACATGTGGGAACCAACGACATAGGCAGGAAGAGGGATGAGGTCCTGAAGTGTGTGTTTCTGGAAGTAGGCAGAAGGCTGAAGAACAGGACCTCAAGGGTGGCGTTCTCAGGATTGCTGCCAGTGCTACGTGACAGTGATGGTAAGAATTGGAGGAGATGGCAGTTGAATGCGTGGCTGAGGAGTTGGTGCAGGGAGCAGGGTTTTAGATTTTTGGATGATTGGGATCTCTTCTGGGGAAGGTGGGACCTGTACAGATTGGATGGGTTGCACCTGAACCCGAGGGGGAGCAATATTCTTGCAGGTAGGTTTGCTAGCATGGTTAGGGAGGGTTTAAACTAATTTGCAAGGGGGATGGGACCTGGAGCGATAGAGCAGTGAAAGAAGTGCATGGAGTAAAGCAAGATCTAACATATAGAGAGGCTTTGAGCAAAGAGAAGCAGAATAAAGGGTGTAAAGGTAGTAAGGCAGAAGGGCTAAAGTGCGTGTACTTCAATGCCAGAAGCTTCAGGAACAAAGGTGATGAACTGAGATCTTGGATACATAAGTGGACTTATGATGTAGTGGCCATTACAGAGACTTAGCTGGCACCAGGGCAGGAATGGATTCTCAATATTTCAGTGCTTTGAAAGGGATGGAGGGGGGAAAGAGAGGAGGGGTGGCATTACTGGTCAGGGATACTATTACAGCTACAGAAAGGGTGGGTAATGTAGCAGGATCCTCTTTTGAGTCAGTATGGGTGGAAGTCAGGAACAGGAAGGGAGCAGTTACTCTATTGGGAGTATTCTATAGGCCTCCTGGTAGCAGCAGAGATACCGAGGAGCAGATTGGGAGGCAGATTTTGGAAAGGTGTGAAAATAACAGGGTTGTTATCATGGGTGACTTTAACTTCCCTCATATTGATTGGCACCTGATTAGTTCCAAGGGTTTGGATGGGGCAGAGTTTGTTAAGTGTGTCCAGGATGGATTCCTGTCACAGTGTTGACAGGCCGACTAGGGGGAATACCATACTGGATCTAGTATTCGGTAACAAACCGGGTCAGGTCACAGATCTCCCAGTGGGTGAGCATCTGCGTAACAGTGACCACCGCTCCCTGGCCTTTAGCATTATCATGGAAAAGGATAGAATCAGAGAGGACAGGAACATTTTTAATTGGGGAAGGGCAAATTATGAGGCTATAAGGCTAGAACTTGCAGGTGTGAATTGAGATGATGTTTTTGCAGGAAAATGTACTATGGACATGTGGTCGATGTTTAGGGATCTCTTGCAGGATGTTAGGGATAAATTTGTCCCGGTGAGGAAGATAAAGAATGGTAGGGTGAAGGAAACATGGGTGACAAGTGAGGTGGAAAATCTAGTCAGGTGGAAGAAGGCAGCATATATGAGGTTTAGGAAGCAAGGATCAGATAGAAGGCCACATATATTGGCGAGACCCGACGCAGACTGGGAGTCCGCTTTGCTGAACACCTATGCTCTGTCCGCCAGAGAAAGCAGGATCTCCCAGTGGCCACACATTTTAATTCCACATCCCATTCCCATTCTGACATGTCTATCCACAGCCTCCTCTACTGTAAAGATGAAGCCACACTCAGGTTGGAGGAACAACACCTTATATTCTGTCTGGGTAGCATCCAACCTGATGGCATGAACATTGACTTCTCTAACTTCCGCTGATACCCCACCTCCCCCTCATACTCCATCTGTTATTTATTTATATACACACATTCTTTCTCTCTCTCTCCTTTTTCTCCTTCTGTCCCTCTGACTATACCCCTTGCCCATCCTCTGGGTGCCCATCCTCTGGGTGCCCACCCCCTTGTCTTTCTCTCCGGGCCTCCTGTCCCATGATCGTCTCATATCCCCTTTGCCAATCACCTGTCCAGCTCTTGGCTCCATCCCTCCCCCTCCTGTCTTCTCCTATCATTTTGGATCTCCCCCTCCCCCTCCCACTTTCAAATCTCTTACTAACTCTTTCTTCAGTTAGTCCTGATGAAGGGTCTCGGCCTGAAACATCGACTGTACCTCTTCCTAGAGATGCTGCCTGGCCTGCTGCGTTCACCAGCAACTTTGATGTGTGTTGCTTGGCTAACAACTCGATCTCTGCCTCTTATCATCTTGTACACCTCTATCAAGACACCTCTCATCCACCTTTGCTCCAGAGAGTAAAGTCCAAGCTCGTTCAAATTATTCTCATGAGGCATACTCTCTGATTCAGGCAGCAAGCTGGTCAATCTCTTCTGCACCCCCTGATTAGCCCCGTCAACCTGCACTTGGACCAGAGCCTGTCATACTCCTTCCATCCACGTACATATCCAAAATCTCTTAAATGTTGCAATCAAACCCACATCCTCAACATCTGCTGACAGCGTGTTCCACATTACCACCACCCTCTGAGTGAAGAAGTTGTCCTTAAGTTTTCCCTTAAATAATTCACCTTTCACCCTTAACCTATGACCTCTGGTTCAGGCCTCACCCATTCTCAGTGGTAAAAGTCAGCTTGTCTCTCTTGTGTCTACAATTTGCTGTTTTCCCTCTTTGTATTGGAGCAGGAAGTTTCGGATTACCTTTCCTCTCCTTTATCCTGCCCTGTTCAGTCACTCTGTATATCACCCAGACTTCACATGGGTAACAGATTACACAAAATGCTGAGCTCTCCACTCAGTGGGTGCCCATCAAGCATCCTCTTCACTGACCATTAACACTTACATGTGTTAGGAATTTGCTGTGGCGTGTTGGTCAGGGTGCAACATGCAACAGAAATCAACATTCAATAACTATACAGAATAAAGAACTGTATCAAAAATAAAGTGCAGATATGTAATGCAATGTGTATAAATACACTCATAGATAGCAGCATGCGTTTACAATGGAAGTTGCATGAGTTAAAGTGTTTCTTTTGTTAATGCTGCTAATATGACACTATGTGCCTGTCTTGCCTCTGCCAGTAAGATTGTTCACTGATGGGGATAGAGTTCATTCCTGCCTGAGCTAGGACGTGGAGAGAATGGGAGAAGGATTGGAAGGTTGCAAATGTTGTTCCCTTGTTCAGGAAAGTGAGCAGAGATAACCCAGGTAATTATGGACCAGTGAGTCTGACTTCAGTGGTGGATAAGTTGATGGAGAAGATCCTAAGAGGCAGGATTTATGAGCATTTGGTGAGACATAATCAGATTAGGGATAGTCAGCATGGCTTTGTCAAGAGCAGGTCATGCTTTGCAAGCCTGATTGAATTCTTTGAGGATGTAACAAAATACATTGTTGAAGGTAGAGCAGTGGACGTAGTATATATGGATTTCACTAAGGCTTTTGATAAGGTTCCCCAGGTGATGCTCATTCAGAAAGTAATGGGACGTGGGATCAATGAGACCTTGCTTTGTGGATCCAGAGCTAGCTTGCCCACAGAAAGCAAAGTGTGGTTGTAGATGGTCGTATTCTGCATGGAGGTCGGTGACCAGTGGTGTTCCACAGGGATCTGTTCTGGGACCCCTCCTCTTTGTGATTTTTATAAATGACCTGGATGAGGAAGTAGGAGGGTGGATTAATAAGTTTGCTGATAACATAACAGTTGGGGGTGTTGTGGATAGTCTGGAGGGTTGTCAAAGGTTACAGCACAACATTGATAGGATGGAGAACTGGGCTGAGAATTGGCAGATGGATTTCAACACAGATAAGTGTGAAGTGGTTCAATGGGCTAGAACACATAAAAATACATGGAATTAAAAGAGGCCAATACATACCACAGTTAGTTTGAACTACAGTCCAATCCATAAATCTCAGAATTTCGGTAACATTTCCGAGCGTATTGGGATGCAGCGGCCTCTGAAGGGCAGCGACATGGAGTTATTTCAAATTGAACTCTGGAGCGAATGGGGGTATGTCTGCAGGGCCAGTGTTCTGTTCTTGGTGTTTGATGTGGGATTTCCAGGAGACTCCCACCCTCCCCGATGGCACATCTACACCAGGTGCATGGAGTTGCTGCTCCTTACAGACCGTGTGAGGGAACTGGAGATGCAGCTCTATGACCTTTGGCTTGTCAGGGAAAGTGAAGTGGTGATAGACTGGAGCTACATGGAGGAAGTCACCACAAGGCTACAAAAGACAGATAAATGGATGACTGTCAGCAGAGGGAAGAGACAACATTAGATAGTGGAGAGCACCCTTGTGGCCGTCCCCCTCAACAACAAGTACTCGATTTTGGGTACTGTTGGAGGGTGGGGACCTCCTGGGGGAAGCAACAGCGGTCATGCCTCTGGCATTGAGTCTGGCCATTTGGCTCAGAAGGGAAGGGAACTGAAGAGGATGGCAGCACTAATAGGGGACTCTGTAGTCAGGGGGATAGATGGGCGATCCTGTGAATGTGAAGAAGAAACATGAATGGCAGTTTGTCTCCAGGTGCCAGGGTCCAAGACGTTACTGAACACGTCCACAATATCTGGAAGCAGGGTGAGCAGCCAGAAGTTGTGGTACGAACTACAAAGGAAGTAAAAGGGAGGAGGTCATGAAAAAAGAATATGGGGAGATTGAAAGCAAGCTGAGAAGCAGGTCCTCAAGGGTAGTAATATTGGAATTGCTGCCTGTGCCACGTAACAGTGAGTATAGGAATAGAATGAGGTAGCAGATAAATCCGTGGCTGAAGAATTGGAGCGGGGGCAGGGATTCAGACTTCTTAATAATTGGAACCTCTTCTGGTGCAGGTTCCACCTGAATCCAAGGGGGATCATTATCCTTGCCAGCAGGGGTACAAAAGCTGTTGGGAGAGGTTTAAACTAGTCTGACCGAGGGATAGGAGCCGGGACGATAGAGCTGAGGACAAGCCAACAGGTTTACAAGTAGATGATAGGTGTACCATGAATGTAAGGAAGGACAAGCCAATGATTGGGCACAATTGCAGACAGAGCAAAGAGTTAAATTGTCTCACAGGGACAAAATTCAAAAGGGCAAAGAATGCAGGACTGAAGATGCTGTATTTAAGTGCATACTGCATTCGGAATAAGGTGGATGAACTCATGGCGCAATTAGAGATTTGTTGGTATGATGTTGTCGGTATCACTGAGTCGTGGCTGAAAGAAGGCCATAGTTGGGAGCTTAACATCAAAGGACACGTGTTGTATCAAAAGGACAGGCAGGAAGGTATAGGTGATGGTGAGGCTCAGTTGGCAAGGGATGGAATTACAACTTTAGAACGAGGTGACATAGGGTCAGAGAACGTTGAATCTGTGGGTGGAGTTAAGAAACTGCAAGGGTAAAACAAACCATTATGAGAATCATATAAAGGCCTCCAAATAGTAGCCAAGATGTGGGGTTGAGATTGCAAAGGGAGCTGGAAAAGGCATATAATAAGGGTAATGACAAAATTGTAATGGGGGACTTCAATATGCAAGGGGATTAGAAAAATCAGGAGATGTTGAAGCACAAAAGAGGGAAATTTTTGAATGCCTGTCAGATGGATTTTTAGAGTAGCTTGTGCTTGATCTTTCTTTGATTGGGTGTTGTGCAATAACCCAGATCTTATTTCTTCAGCGGTTTGAATAGGGCACGATTGTGCAAGTGCGTGGAGGTCGGCCAGTGAGAACAGTGGGAAAAGTTTAAAAGCGGGCAGAGTTGAAAAAGTGACGGTTATTTTTTCAGCGGTTTGAACGGGGCAAGATTGAGCAAGCGCATGGAGGTCAGCCAGTGAGAACAACGGGAAGAGTTTATAAAGAAGACAGATTTACAGAGCGGGCGTAAAAGGAGCAGGCGTCAGAGTAGAGGGAGACAGAGTAGGAAGGGGCTTCTGCAATAAAGAGTTGAGGCCAGGTAGGTTATCTGTTTACTATACATTCAAAGTATGTATGTGAGGCTGGTTTTCTGTGCTCGGTGTCACATGTGGGAAGTCGTGGAGACTTCCAGCTTTCCGGATGACCACATCTGCACCAGGTGTATGAAGCTGTAGCTCCTTAGGAACCGCATTAGGGAACTGGAGATGCAGCTCAATGACCTTCGTCTGGTCAGGGAGAGTGAGGAGGTGATAGAGAGGAGCTATAGGCAGGTAGTCACCCCAGGACACCAGGAGACAGAGAAGTGGATAACAGTCGTGAGGGGGAAGGGCAAGAAGAAGATGCTAGAGAGTACCCCAGTGGCTGTCCCCCTTAACAATAAGTATTCCTGCTTGAGTACTGCCGGGGGCAATGCCTACCTGGGGGAAGCAGCCTCTGGAGATGAGATACTGGTGAAGAGTGTTTCCCTCCTATAGACCTGTTGTTGTCTCTGTTTCTAAGTTATGTGACCAAGCAGAAGGTGGAAAGAGGTAAGAAGATCAGGGCTGATACTGCTCAGAGATGGAAAAGTACTGTGGTTAGATCTTGAAGGCTATAAGAAGGCATCTAATTGGGCAAATGGGAATCATTCCTTAGGCTGGCTTACGATTATTTTTAAGAGTGAGCGGGAAAGAGAGAGAGCGAGAGAGAGAGAAAGAGAGAGAGACAGAAATCAAAAGATAGAGATAGAGAGAGAGAGCGAGACAGACAGAGAGAGACAGCGAGGAAGAGAGTCTGACTTGTGGTTTCTCTGGCACTATATTATGTAGCTTAGCTTAGTGATTGGTTCGTTTACTACTCCATTAACTACTTTTCTGACTGTATTTATTCTTCGAATTAATCTGATACTTTCTTATAAACTTGAACATGTATACGGTGCCTCCATTGTATGTGGATACCTCACTTTCAAGGGCTCTTGTTTTCAATATTAATTGCTTATTTATTTATTATTAAATTTTCTATTTTTTTCTTTTGTAATTACACAGTTTGTTGTCTTTTGTAAATTATTCTTTGTCCATCACTTTCGATGTGGTTTTTCATTGATTCTATTATTGGTCTTGGATTTACTGAGTATGTCCACAGGAAAATGAATCTCTGGGTTGTCGGGACAGGGGACTGTACTGGCTCCCTCTCTGTTTACCCTGTCTCCCTCAGACTTTAGAATCAACACTGAGTCACGTCATCTGCAGAAATTCTCTGCTGAGTCCGGATGTATAAAGGAAGGATGGGAGGATGAATACAGGACCCTGGTGGAGGTCTTTGTTAAATGGTGCAAGCTGAATCGTCTGCAGCTCGACATCAGGACAACAAAGGAGATGGTGATGGATTTTAGGAAGACTGTTCCCTGTTTCTCTTGACCGTCTGGACGTGGACGTGGTGAGGACCTACAAGTACCAGGGGTTGCACCTGGACTACAGACGAGTGGAGCACCAACACAGACGCTGTGTACAAGAAGGGCCAGAGTCGCCTCTACTTCCTGAGGAGACTGAAGTCCTTTGGAAAATGCAGGCCTCTCCTTCACATGTTCTACCAGTCGGTTGTCACCAGTACAATCTTCTGTATGGTGGTGTGCTGGGGCAATAGCATCAACACAGTTGATGCCAACAGGCTCAATAAACTGCTCAGGAAAGTTGTCTTTGTTATACGGAATCAAACTGGACATGATGGAGGCTGTTGTAGAACAAAGGACCCTACAGAAAATCCTGGCAATTCTGCACAATGTTTCTCACCCTCTCAATGTCACCTTGCCTGAAGAGAGGAGCGCTTTTAGAAATAGACTAGGCAACTGGGCTACTCCAAAGAGCGTGATGTGAGATCATTCTTACCCTCAGCCATTAGGCTCAATAGTGAGTCAACCGATAGCTGGGGAAGTGATGACCCCTCCTGTTGGGTTGTTTGTGCTACTCGGGGCGCCTCGGGGCGACTCAAGTAGCAGCAGTACTCTCAACGATACTACCAAATATTCTCATTTCAGGCCTGATACAGCTAAAAAGCACAACTGCTTCCAAGGTCAGTACAGTCAACAAAGATGTCTTAATGAGTTTAAACGAACTATCGCTGCTTAAAATCACAGGAAACAACACCGATTGTGGTTGGAAGTGCCCACGTAGGATACTTCGGAGGAAGCATGGGTGCAGAGCGGGGTTACACGTGCGTTTAAGGAAATGGGGTTTTAAACTCCCAATACCGACTATCTTGCTGGCAAACATGCAGTCTCTGGTGAATAAAATCAAAGATCTCTGAGCTAGGGTGCTGAATCGGAGGGACATTAGGACCACGTGTGTCCTTTGTTTCATGGAATCCTGGTTAACCCCTTCCATACTGAATGCAGCGTTTCAGATCGACGGGTTTACTATACACCGTCAGGATGGATCTATAGAGTCTCTCAAAAGCAGAGGTGGAGGAGTATGCCTCATAATCAACTCTTCTTGGTGGACATATGTATCAGTGTTATTGCAATTCTGCTCACCAGACCTGGAATATCTAGCAGTTAAGTGCTGTCCTTTTTACCATGGGGAATCTCTGGGATCATTTTGGTAGCAGTATACATTCCACCTCAGGCCAATGCCAATCAGACTTTAGATGATCGGAGCAATGGGATCAATACGCGTGAAACAGCGTACCTAACGGCCTTCACCATCGTTTTGGGGGATTTTAACCTGGCCAGTCTAAAAAATCACAGATCACTTGCAATACCAAAGGAAACGACACAGTTTCCTCTAGTGTAGAGGATTGTCGAAGATTGCAGAGAGACATTGATAGGATGCAGAAGTGGGCTGAGAAGTGACAGATGGAGTTCAACCCAGAGAAGTGTGAGGTGGTACACTTTGGAAGGACAAACTCCAAGGCAGAGTACAAAGTAAATGGCAGGATACTTGGTAGTGTAGAGGAGCAGAGGGATCTGGGGGTACATGTCCACAGATCCCTGAAAGTTGCCTCACGGGTGGATAGGGTAGTTAAGAAAACTTATGGGGTGTTAGCTTTCATAAGTCGAGGGATAGAGTTTAAGAGTCGCGATGTAATGATGCAGCTCTATAAAACTCTGGTTAGGCCACTCTTGGAGTACTGTGTCCAGTTCTGGTCACCTCACTATAGGAAGGATGTGAAAGCATTGGAAAGGGTACAGAGGAGACTTACCAGGATGCTGCCTGGTTTAGAGAGTATGCATTATGATCAGAGATTAAGGGAGCTAGGGCTTTACTCTTTGGAGAGAAGGAGGATGAGAGGAGACATGATAGAGGTGTACAAGATAATAAGAGGAATAGATAGAGTGGATAGCCAGCGCCACTTCTCCAGGGCACCACTGCTCAATACAAGAGGACATGGCTTTAAGGTAAGGGGTGGGAAGTTCAAGGGGGATATTAGAGGAAGGTTTTTTACTCAGGGAGTTGTTGGTGCGTGGAATGCACTGCCTGTGTCAGTGGTGGAGGGAGATACACTAGTGAAGTTTAAGAGACTACTAGACAGGTATATGGAGGAATCTAAGGTGGGTGTTTATATGGGAGGCAGGGTTTGAGGGTCGGCACAACATTGTGGGCCGAAGGGCCTATCCTGTGCTGTACTATTCTATGTTCTACGTTCACATCACATGATTCTGGTTCTGACATATTTTTTATTCTTTCTTACTTCTCTTTTAATAACCTGTGCATTTGTAATATTTTTGTAATACTGCAATTTCCTTTGGGTCAATAAAGCATCTATCTATCTATATGGTAAAATATATGTACTTTGAAAATAAATTTACTTTGACCTTGGACACTTTTTGCTGCTGAATCAGAAGAGAACCAGAAAGGGAACTGGAGCTGCAGCTCGATGACCTTCGTCTGGTCAGGGAGAGTGAGGAGGTGATAGAGGGGAGCCATAGGCAAGTAGTCACATTGGGGCCTCGGGAGACAGAGAAGTGGGTAACAGTCAGGAGAGGGAAGGGCAAGAAGCCGGTACTAAAGAGTACCCCAGCGGCTGTCCCTCTTAACATTAAGATTGAGTTCTCGGTATTCTCAAGAGTGAGGGTGAGCAGCCAGATGTCATGGTCCATGTAGGGACCAATGACGTGGATAGAAAGAAAGAGGAGATCCTGCAAAGAGAATTTAGGGAGTTTGGTTCAAAGTTGAAGGACAGGACCTCCAGGGTTGCAATCTCAGAAATCCACGTGCCAGCAATGCTAGAAATAGGAAGATAATGCAGCTAGATACGTGGCTAAGGAGTTGGTGCAGGAGGGAGGGTTTCATGTTTCTGGACAATTAGGCCTTGTTCCAGGGAAGGTGGGACCTGCTCTAACGGGACAGGTTGCACCTGAACTGGAGGGGAACTAACATCCTTGCGGGAAGGTTTGCTAGCGCTGCTCTGGGGGGGGGGGGGGGAGTTTACACTAGATTTGCAGGGGGAGGGGAACCAGAGTGTTAGAGCAGATAGTGAGGTGGAGGAGGATAAAGGTCATGTGAGAACTGCAAGTATAGTGCATGGAGTAAAGCCAGATCTAACATACAGAGAGGCTTTGAGGAAAGAGAAGCAGAATAAAGGGTGTAAAGACAGTAAGGTAGAAGGGCTGAAATGTGTGTACCTCAATGCAAGAAGCATCAGGAACAAAAGTGATGAACTGAGAGCTTGGATACACACATGGAATTATGATGTAGTGGCCATTACAGAGACTTGGCTGGCACCAGGGCAGGAATGGATTCTCTATATTCCTGGATTTCAGTGCTTTAAAAGGGATAGAGAGGCAGGGGGAAGGGGAGGAGGGGTGGCATTACTGGTTAGGGATAATATTACAGCTATAGAAAGGCTGGATAATGTAGCAGGATCCTCTTTTGAGTCAGTATGGATAGACGACAGGAACAGGAAGGGAGCAGTTACTCTATTGGGGGTATTCTATAGGCCTCCTGGTAGCAGCAGGGATACCGAGGAGCAGATTGGGAGGCAGATTTTGGAAAGGTGTAAAAATAACAGGGTTGTTATCATGGGTGACTTTAACTTCCCCAATATTGATTGGCACCTGATTAGTTCCAACGGTTTAGACGGGGCAGAGTTTGTTAAGTGTGTCCAGGACGGATTCCTGTCACAGTATGTGGACAGGCCGACTGGGGGAATGCAATACTAGATCTACTATTAGGTAACGAATCAGGTCAGGTCACAGATCCCTCAGTGGGTGAGCATCTGGGGGACAGTGACCACCGCTCCCTGGCCTTTAACATTATCATGGAAAAGGATAGAATCAGAGACGACAGAAAAGTTTATAATTGGAGAAGGGCAAATTATGAGGCTATGAGGCTATAAGGCTAGAACTTGTGGGTGTGAATTGGGATGGTATTTTTGCAGGGAAATGTACTATGGACATGTGGTCGATGTTTAGAGATCTCTTGCAGGATGTTAGAGATAAATTTGTCCCAGTGAGGAAGATAAAGAATGGTAGGGTGAAGGAACCATGGGTGACAAGTGAGGTGGAAAATCTAGTCAGGTGGAAGAAGGCAGCATACATGAGGTTTAGCAAGCAAGGATCAGATGGGTCTATTGAGGAATATAGGGAAGCAAGAAAGGAGCTTAAGAAGGGGCTGAGGAGAGCAGGAAGGGGGCATGAGAACGCCTTGGTGAGCAGGGTAAAGGAAAGCTCCAAGGCATTCTTCAATTATGTGAAGAATAAAAGGGTGACAGGAGTGAAGATAGGACCAATTAGAGATAAAGGTGAGAAGATGTGCCTGGAGGCGGTGGAAGTGAGCGAGGTCCTCAATGAATGCTTCTCTTCGGTATTCACCAATGAGAGGGAATTTGATGACGGTGAGGACAATATGAGTGAGGTTGATGTTCTGGAGCATGTTGATATTAAGGGAGAGGAGGTGTTGGAGTAATTAAAATACATTACGACGGATAAGTCCCCGAGATCTGACGGAATATTCCCCAGGCTGCTCCATGAAGTGAGGGAAGAGATTGCTGAGCCTCTGGCGAGGATCTTTATGTCCTCGTTGTCCACGACAATGGTACCGGAGGATTGGAGGGAGGCGAATGTTTCCCCTTGTTCAAAAAAGGTAGTAGGGATAGTCTGGGTAATTATAGACCAGTGAGCCTTATGACTGCGGTGGGAAAGCTGTTGGAAAAGATTCTTAGAGATAGGATCTCTGGGCATTTAGAGAATCATGGTCTGGTCAGGGACAGTCAGCATGGTTCTGTGAAGGGCAGATCGTGTCTAACAAGCCTGATAGAGTTCTTTGAGAAGGTGACCAGGCATATAGATGAGGGTAGTGCAGTGGATGTGATCTATATGGATTTTAGTAAGGCATTTGACAAGGTTCCACACGGTAGGCTTATTCAGAAAGTCAGAAGGCATGGGATCCAGGGAAGTTTGGCCAGGTGGATTCAGAATTGGCTCGCCTGCAGAAAGCAGAGGGTCGTAGTGGAGGGAGTTCATTCAGATTGGAGAGTTGTGACTAGTGGTGTCCCACAAGGATCGGTCCTGGGATCTCTACTCTTCGTGATTTTTATTAACGACCTGGATGTGGGGGTAGAAGGGTGAGTTGGCAAGTTTGCAGACAACAGAAAAGTTGGTGGTGTTGCAGATAGTGTAGAGGATTGTCGCAGATTGCATAGAGACATTGATAAGATGCAGAAGTGGGCTGAGAAGTGGCAGATGGAGTTTCAACCCGGAGAAGTGTGAGGTGGTACACTTTGGAAGGACAAGCTCCAAGGCAGAGTACAAAGTTAATGGCAGGATACTTGGTCATGTGGTGGAGCAGAGGGATCTTGAGGAACATGTCCACAAATCCCTGGAAGTTGTCTCACAGGTAGAGGTAGAAAGAACATAGAAAACATAGAAAAGTACAGCACAGTACAGGCCCTTCGGCCCACAATGTTGTGCCGACCCTCAAACCCTGCCTCCCATATAAGCCCCCACCTTAAATTCCTCCATATACCTGTCTGGTAGTCTCTCAAACTTCACTAGTGTATCCGCCTCCACCACTGACTCAGGCAGTGCATTCCACGCACCAACCACTCTCTGAGTAAAAATCCTTCCTCTAATATCCCCCTTGAACTTCCCACCACTTACCTTAAAGCCATGTCCTCTTGTATTGAGCAGTGGTGTCCTGAGGAAGAGGTGCTGGCTATCCACCCTATTTATTCCTCACTGGCTGTCCACTCTATCGATAGGGTAGTTAAGAAAGCTTATGGAGTGTTAGCTTTCATAAGTTGAAGGATAAAGTTTAAGAGTCGCTGGTTAATGATGCAGCTCTATAAAACTGTGATTGGGCCACACTTGGAGTACTGTGTCCAGTTCTGGTCACCTCACTATAGGAAGGATGTGGAAGCATTGGAAAGGGTACAGAGGAGATTTACCAGGATGCTGCCTGGTTTAGGGAGTATGCATTATGATCAGAGGTTAAGGGAGCTAGGGCTTTACTCTCTGGAGAGAAGGAGAATGAGAGGAGACATGATTGAGGTATACAAGATATTAAGAGAAATAGATAGAGTGGATAGCCAGCGCCTCTTCCCCAGGGCACCACTGCTCAATACAAGAGGACATGGCTTTACGGTAAGGGGTGGGAAGTTCAAGGGGGATATTAGAGGAAGGATTTTTACTCAGAGAGTGGTTGGTGTGTGGAATGCACTGCCTGAGTCAGTGCTGGAGGCAGATACACTCGTGAAATTGAAGAGACTACTAGACAGGTATGTAGAGGAACTTAGAGTGGGGCGTTATATGGGAGGCAGGGCTTAAGGGTCGGCACAACATTGTGGGCCGAAGGGCCTGTACTGTGCTGTACTGTTCTATGTTCTATATGTACTCCTGTTTGAGTACTGTTGGTGGCGGGGTAGGAGAGACAGCCTAACTGGGGGAAGCAACAGTGGCCGTGCCTCTGGGACAGAGTCTGGCCCTGTGGCTCAGAAGGGTAGGGAAAGGAACAGGCGATTCTGTGGACGCAGGAAAGAAACTCCAATGGTAGTTTGCCTCCCAGGTGACAAGGTCCAGGATGCTTCATCACGTCCACAATATCCTGAAGTGGGAAGGAGAACAGTCAGAGGTCGTGGTACATATTGGTACCAATTACATAGGTAGGGAAAGGGAATCAGACTACAGGGAGTTAGGAAGGAAGTTAAGAAGCAGAACCTCAAAGGTAGTAATCTCTCTTTATTACTGCCTGTGACACGTGACAGTGAGTGTAGGAAGAGAATGAGGTGAAGGATAAATGCGTGGTTGAGGGATTGGAACAGGTGGCAGGGATTCAGATTTCTGGATCATTGGGACCTCTTTTGGGGAAGGTGTAACCTGTATAAAAAGGACGGGTTGCACTTGAATCTGAGGGGAACCAATGTCCTGCCAGGGAGGTTTGCAAAGGCTATTGGGGAGAGTTTCAACTAGAATTGCTGGGGGGGTGGGAACTGAATTGAAGTGACGGGGGAAAGGGAGGTTGGCTCACAAACAGAGAAGGCTTGGAGATAGTATGAGAGGGAGGATAGGCAGTTGATAGAGACGGGACGCACTCAGACTGATGGTTTTAGATGTGTCTATTTTGATGCAACGAGTATTATGAACAAGACATATGAGCTTAGAGTGTGGATCAGCACTTGGAGCTATGATGTTGTGGCCATTACAGAGACTTGGATGGCTCAGGGGCAGGAACGGTTACTTCGAGTGCCAGACTTTGGATGTTTCAAAAAGGACAGGGAAGGAGGCAAAAGGGGTGGAGGCATGGCACTGTTGATCAGAGATAGTGTCATGGCTGCAGAAAAGGAGGAACTCATGGAGGGGTAGACTACGGAGTCTCTGCGGGTGGAAGTCAGGAACAGGAAGGTGTCAGTAACTCTCCTGGGTGTTTTTATAGGCCATCCAATAGTAATAGGGACATCGAGGAGCAGATAGGAAGACAGATTCTGGAAAGGAATATTAATAACAGGGTTGTTGTGGTGGGAGATTTTAATTTTCTAAACATTCATTGGCAGCTCCCTCAAGTGAGGGGTTTAGATGGGGTGGAGTTTGTTAGGTGTGTTCAGGAAGGTTTCTTGACACAATATGTAGATAAGACTACAAGAGGAGAGGCTGTACTTGATCTGCTATTGAGAAATGAACCTGGTCAGGTGTCAGATCTCTCAGTGGAAGAGCATTTTGGAGATGGTGATCACAATTTTATCTCCTTTGCCAAAGCATTGGAGAGGGATAGGAACAGACAAATTAGGGAAACATTTAATTGGAGTAAGGGCAAATATAAGGCTATTAGGCAGGAACATGTAAGCATAAATTGGAAACAGACGTTCCAATGAGACAGAGAAAGGATGGTAGGATACAGGAACCATGGTGTACAAAGGCTGTTGTAAAACTTGTCAAGGAGAGAAGAGGAACTTATGAATAGTTCGAAAAACTAGGTAATGATAGAGATCTAGAAGATTATAAGGCTAGCAGGAAGGAGATTCAGAATGAAATTAAGAGAGCCAGAAGGGGCCATGAGAAGGCCTTGGCAGACAGGATTAAGGAAAACCCCAAAGTATTCTACTTAATGAATACTTTGCTTCAGTTTTCACTACGGAAAAGGATCTTGGCGATTGTAGGGATGACATACAGCAGACTGAAAGGCTTGAGCATGTAGGTATTAAGGAAGAGGATGTGCTGGGGTTTTTGGAAAGTGTCAAGTTGGATAAGTCACCAGGACGGACGAGATGTACCCCAGGCTACTGTGAGAAGTGAGGGAGGAGATTGCTGAGCCTCTGGTGATGATCTTTGCATCATCAATGGGGACAGGAGAGGTTCCGAGGATTGGAGTGTTGCGGATGTGGTTCGCTTATTCAAAAAAGAGAGTAGAGATGGCCCAGAAATTTATAGACCATTAAGTCTTACGTCAGTGGTTGGTAAGTTGATGGAGAAGATCCTGAAATGCAGGATTTATGAACATTTGGAGAGGCATAATATGATTAGGAAGAGTCAGCATGGCTTTGTCAAAGGCAGGTCGTGTCTCACGAGCCTGATTGAGTTTTCTGAGGATGTGACTAAACACTTTGATGAAGGTAGAGCAGTAGATGTAGTGTATATGAATTTCAGCAAGTTATTTTATTAGGTTTCCCATGCAAGGCTTATTGAGAAAGCAAGGAGGCATGGGATCTGAGGGAACATTGCTTTGTGGATCCAGAACTGGCTTGCCCAAAGTGTAGTCGTAGATGGGTCATATTCTAAATGGAGGTCGGTGACCAGTTGTGTGCCTCAGGGATCTGTTCTAGGACCCCTACTCTTTGTGATTTTTATAAATGACCTGGATGAGGAAGTGGAGGGATCAGTCAGTACATTTGCTGATGACACAAAGGTGGGAGGTCTTCTGGATAGTGTGGAGGGCTGTAGGAGGTTACAGCGGGACATTAATCAAAACTGGGCTGAGAAGTGGCAGATGGAGTTCAACTCAGATAAGTGTGAGGTGGTTCATTTTGGTAGGTCAAATATTACGGCAGAATAAAGCATTAATGGTCAGAATCTTGGCAATGTGAAGAATCAGAGGGATCTTGGGGTCTGAGTGCATAGGACACTCAAAGCTGCTACGCAGGTTGTTTCTGTAGTTTAGAAGGCATACGGTGCACTGGCCTTCATCAATCATGAGATAGAGTTTAAGCCGAGAGGTAATGATGCAGCTGTATAGGACCCTGTTCAGACCCCACTTGTTCTCAGTTCTGGTCACCTCACTATAGGAAGGATGTGGAAACCATAGAAAGGGTGCAGAAGAGTTTTACAAAAGTGTTGCCTGGATTGGGAAGCATGCCTTATTAGAATAGGTTGAGTGAACTCAGCCTTTTCTCCTTGGAGTGATGGAGGATGAGGGGTGACTTGATGGAGGTGTATAAGATGACGAGAGGAACTGATCGTATGGATAGTTGGAGGCCTTTTCCTAGGGCTGAAATGGCTAAGACAAGAGGGTACAGTTTTAAGGTGCTTGGAAGCAGGTACAGAAGAGATGTCAGGGGTAAGTTTTTTACGCAGAGATTGGTCAGTGCGTGGAATTGGCTGCCAGCAACGGTGGTGGAGGCGGATATGACAGGGTCTTTTAAGAGACTGCTGGATAGGTACATGGGGCTCAGAAATATAGAGGGCTATGGGTAACCCTTGGTCATTTCTGAGGTGAGGACATGTTTGGCACAGCTTTGTGGGCTGAAGGGCCTGTAGTGTGCTGCTGGTTTTCTATGTTCTCTGTTCTAAAGTGATTTTCATCACAAACAACAAAAAGAAACTTTGTTGTTTGAAAATGCTCTGATTTTGAGTCAGAGTCATGGAGCATTTCAGCTCAGAGACAGACCCTTAAGTCTATCTAGTCTGTGAGGAACTATCATTCTCACTCATCCCGTCAGCCTGAACAGGCCATGGCCCTTTTCTTGCTCCCATACATGTACCTATCGAAACTTCTCTTCAATGTTGAAATTGAAATGACATCCAACACTTCCTCTAGCAGCTTGTTCCACCCTCGCTCCATCGTCTGTGTAAAGATGCTATGCTCATGTTTCCCTTAAACATTTCAACTTTCACCCTTAGCCCTTGACCCATGTCTCACACAACCTCAGCGGATAAAGCCTGTTTGCGTTTACCCTATCGATACCCCTCATCATTCTGTTGTAATTGGAGAGAGTCCAGAGGAGGCTCACGAGGATGATTCCAGGACTGAAAGGGTTAACATACGAGGAGTGTTTAGGCCAGTACTTACTGGAATTTAGAAGAATGCGTGTGGTTATCATTGAAATCTACCGAATGTTGAAAGGACTAGATCGGGTAGATTTGAAAAGGCTGTTTCCTATTATGGAGGTTTCCCAAATGGAGTGCACAGTCTGAAAATTGAGAGGTGACCTTTTAGAATAGAGGTAAGGAGGAATTATTTTAGCCAGAGAGTAGTGAATCTGTGGAATGCTCTGCCACAGGCTGCAGTGGAGGCCAAGTTTGTGGGTATATTTAAAGGCAGAGTTTGACTGTTTTCTGATTGGTCATTGCATCAAAGGAATTGGCAAGAAGATAGCTGTATAGAGTTGAGTGAGATCCAGGATAATCCATGATGGAACGGTGGAGCAGACTTGATGGGCTGAATGGCCTAATTCTGCTCCTCTGTCTTTTGGTCTTATGGTGGAAGATATTGGCAGTACGCTGTAAGTTAGAGAGTGTCAGGGGTCAGAAGTGTGTGATGTTGCCATTACTAGGAAATGTTCCTGGGAAGCAGAAAGGTCTGAAGGTGAACCAGCTGCTGTACACCCCAGGGTTCTGAAAGAAGTGGCTGAAGAGATTGTGGAGTCATTAGTAATGATCTTTCAAGAATCGCTGGAATGGTTTCAGAAGACTGGATAATTACAAATGTCACTCCACTCTTGAGGAAGGGAGAGAGGCAGAAGAACTGAAACTATAGGTAAGTTAGTCTGACCTCAGTGGTTGGGACATTGCAGGAGTCGATTGTTGAGGATGTCGTTTTGGGGTACTTGGAGCACTTGATAAAATAGGCTGTATTCAGCATGTTTTCCACATGGCAAAACCTGCCTGAGAAATCTGTTTGGCTTTTTGAAGTAACAACAAGCAGGATAATCAAAGAAGAAAAGTTGGATGTTATGTACTTGGATTTTCAGAAAGCCATAGACAAGGTGCAACACATGAGGCTGCTGAACAAGTTAAGAGCCCATGGTATTACAGAAAAGATACCAGCAGCTATCGAGCATTGGCTGATCGGCAAGAGGCAGACTGTGAATAAAGGGAGCCTTTTCTGATTGTCTGCCAGAGACTAGTGGTGTTCCACAGGGGTCTGTATTGGGATCACTTCACAAGACATGTCAATGATTTGAATGCTTAATGTTAAGGCTTTATAAACACTGGTGAGGTGTCATTTGGAGTATTGTGAGCAGTTTTATGCCCCTTATCTTAGGAAGGATGTGCTGAAACTGGGGAGCGTTCAAAGGAGATTCAGGAAAATGTTTCGGGATTGAACGGCTTGTCAAATGAAGTGCGTTTGATGGCTCTGGGCCTGTTTTCATTGGAATTCAGAAGAATAAGAGGTGACGTATTTGAAACCTATCAAATGTTGAAAGGTCACGACAGAGTTAATGTGGACAGGATGTTTCCTTTGGTAGGAGATTCTAGGACCAGAGGACAGAGCCTCAGAATAGAGGGGCATCCTTTTAGAATGAAGATGAGGAGTAATTTCTTTAGTTAAATAGGTAGATAGATACTTCATTGATCCCAAAGGAAGCTTCACTGTCACAAATATAAATATTAGAAGAGAAGTAGAAAGGCTGGCTCTGTTGTAGGAGTCAAACTGGACACATTGGAGGCTGTGGTAGGACAAAGGACCCTATGGAAAATCCTGGCAATTCTGGAGACTGCACAGTGCACAGATACAAATGTTAGAAGAGAAATAGAATGAATAAAAAATAAGTCACCTCAGCCTAACAGGAGGGGTCATCATTTCCCCAGCTATAGGTTGACTCATTATAGAGCCTAATGGCCGAGGGTAAGAATGACCTCATATAGTGTTCTTTGGAGCAGCACAGTTGTCTTAGTCTGTTACTAAAAGTGCTCCTCTGTTCAGCCAAGGTGTCATGTAGAGGGTGAGGAACAGTGCCAGGATTTTCCATAGGATCCTTTGTTCTATCACGGCCTCCAGTGTGTCCAGTTTGACTCCTAAAACAGCGGGACTTTCTAATCAGTTTATTGAGTCTGTTGGCATCACCCGTGTTGATTCCATTGCTCCAGAACACCACCGCATGGAGATTGTACTGGAGACAACAGACTGGTAGAATATGTGAAGGAGAGGCCTCATACTCCAAAGGACCTCGGTCTCCTCAAGAAGTAGAGATGACACTAGTCCTTCTTGTACAAAGTCGCTGTGTTACTTCTCCACTCAAGTCTGTCATCCAGGTGCACCCCTGGGTGCTTGTATGTCCTTACCACATCCATGTTGTCACCATCAATCGTAACAGGCTGAGTCTTTCTAAAGTCCATCACCATCTCCTGTTCTTACTAATGTCTCACTAATAGTTTAGCCTGAGAGTGGTGAATCCGTGCATGTCTGTATGCTTCTATCATTGAGTTGCGGCCACTTGATTGGCTGAATAGATATTTGTATTAACGAGCTGGTGTACAAGTGTAGCTAATAACGTGGCCACTGAGGGCACTTTGGCCCTCTTGCCTCAGAAAACACACAATGGCACTCGAGACATTTCAAGGGCGTTTCACAGGGGCAAATCTCAGGGAGAGAGGGCTGTCTGACGAACCCTGAGTCTGTCTTCATTGGAGTTTGGAAGAATGACGGGTGAATTTATCCAAACTTGTAAAATATCAAGAGGAATTTACAGGACAAATGTGGAGATGTTGCAAATGTCTCCTCTGGAATTCCCTGTTCCTGAGGATGAGGGAGGCCAGGTTATTAGAGATATTCCAGATGCAGATAGACAAATGTTTGATAGCTTGGCGAATGGAGAGAATAGTGAGCTGCCACATGCGCTGATGTCTCAGGCAGGTCATCCAGGAACGTACTGAATTGATGGACCTGGTGACCTCTGGTGTTTCTCTTGTGTTAGAGATGTTAGCTTTCTCGAGCTTGGAAGAATGACATCCTCTTCGTACTCACGCATTTCTATCGCTGACCCACAGAAAGCGTCCTGTCCAGCTGCAGTAATGCCTCACTACGGCAACACTCTGCACGTGACCACAATAAGCTACAGAGAGTTGTGGACACAGCTCAGCACATCACAGAAACCAGCCTCCCCTCTGTCTACACTACTCATTGACCCAGTAAAGCAGCCAGCATTAACAAAACACCCCATCTACCCCAGACATTCTCTCTTCTCCCGCTCTCCCATCATGCAGAAGATACAAAAGCATGATTGCAGAAACCATTCGACTCCAGGACAGCCCCTCCACTATTATCAGACGATTGAATGGTCTCATGGTAAGATAAAATGGACTGTTGACCTCTGTCTTGTGTCCTTTGCACTCTATTGCTTGACTACACTACACTTTCTCTATAACCATATAACAATTACAGCACGGAAACAGGCCATCTCGGCCCTTCTAGTCCGTGCCAAACTCTTACTCTCACCTAGTCCCACCGACCTGCACTCCGCCCATAACCCTCCATTCCTTTCCTGTCCATATAGCTATCCAATTTAACTTTAAATGACAACATCGAACCTGCCTCAACCACTTCTACTGGAAGCTCGTTCCACACAGCTACCACTCTCTGAGTAAAGAAGTTCCCCCTCATGTTACCCCGAAACTTTTGCCCTTTAACTCTCAACTCATGTCCTCTTGTTTGAATCTTCCCCACTCTCAATGGAAAAAGCCTATCCACGTCAACTCTATCTATCCACCCCATAATTTTAAACACCTCTATCAAGTCCCCCCTGAACCTTCTACGTTCCAAAGAATAAAGACCCAACTTGTTCAACCTTTCTCTGTAACTTAGGTGATGAAACCCAGGTAACATTCTAGTAAATCTTCTCTGTACTCTCTGTAACTGTAACACTTTTTTCTGCATTCTTTTATTGCTTCTCCCTTGTCCTACCCCTAGGCACTGATGAGATGAAATGACCCATGGGATGACAGACAAACAAAGTCTTTCACTGTAACTTGGTACATACAGTAATAATAAACCAATTTCCCGGAGGACTGGAAGGGGAGGCAATGTACAGGGCAGTGGCGGAGAGCAGAGAGACAGTGACACTGATAGAACAGCTTCCGAATGGCTGACACAAACAAAACAAGGTGTGGCCTCACTTTGTGCTGTCAGTTTCTACATTACTGACACATAGAACGTATTGAACATACAACACGACATCAGGGTCAGAGCTCTTGGCCCATGATGTTGTGCTGACCTTTGAAACCAATCTAAGATCAATATCGTCTTTCACTCTTACATTGACCTCCATTTGTGTACCTATCTAAGAGACTCTGAAATGTCTATAATGTATCTGACTCTACCACCGTCCCCTGGCAGTGTGTTTCATGCGCCCACCACACTCCATGTAAAAAAACCTGTCTCTGATATCCCCCAGTACTCTCCTCCAATCTCCTCAAAGTTATGTCCTCTTGTATTAGCCATTTCTGCCCTTGGAAAATGTCTCTGTCTGAACATCCTTCCACATCCTTCCTATAGTGAGGGGATCAAGACTAAACACAGGAGTAAGAGTTTTGTTTTCCTGTAGATGTGGTTAAAACAATCTGCTGCTGTTTCCCGGAAAGGCAGCTCTAGATTATGTTTCACTTTTGATATAATTAGATTGCAGCTGGCTCCAAAGCTTGTCATAGCCGAAGGGTGGTAGTGGGCACGAGCTCCCACTGCTAAACAAATGCTCTTTCTGGCGGGCATCTCAAACAGCCTCTGACAACCAAGTCCAACTCCTGGCCTTCACGCGTGGCATAGTTCTCATACCCGGTGGAGCCGTTCTCACTGACAGGAGAAAGGGCAAAGGCGGGCCACTGGCGCCTTAAAACCAGTTGCTCCAGGCAGATGGGGCTCGTTAACCACGGATAGTAGCTCATCTAGGAGAGGGAAAACTGCGATTCCAAACCTCGGCTGCCTTGCGGCTATACCCGCTCACGGGAAAGGCTTTGGGAGTAAACCCCGAGGAAAAATCCGGAGTCGGAGTCGTGAAGGCGGCTGACTGCTGTACCCAGCACTGGCACGGCAACTCCTGTGATGCAGCTGGCACCAAACCGTACCAACTTTCATCGTTCCTTTGGACCTGTCATCAGGATGCAGAGCGGGGTCCCACTGCATGGGCAACAGACGGATCTCCATATCAACTCTGCCCTGGCTCGCGCCCTGGAGAAGCCACTCCCAGTGACTACCAGAGGCGCAGTGCCCATGGTCGACCACGACCGACGGAGGCTACACACACAGATTGCAGCTGCAATTATATAAATCAAGAATTAATATGACAATAAAAACCTTTGAACATAGAACGACAGAGTACAGTACAGGAAAAAATGCCAACTCCCTCCATATTGTGTCAAATTAATCAAATAAATTAATCAAATGCCAGGCTAAACTAATCGCCTCTGCCTGTGCAATGCCACATCCTTTGATTTCATATACATTCACATACTAAGAGCCTCTTCAATGCCCCTGTCTTCAATACCTCCTGAGACAGCACATTCCAGTCACTCACAGCTCTTTGTGTGTGAAAAAACACTTGCCCCAAACATCTCCTTTCAACTTATACTCTCTCACATCAAATACAGGCTCTCCAGTATCAGACATTTGAAACCAGGAAAAAATAGGTATTGGATAAACCACCTATGCCTCTGATAATCTTATATCATGATCTCTACTCAGCATTCATTGCCTCGGAGAAAACCAAGTTCAAAGTAACATTTATTTTCAGAGCACATACATGTCACAACATACAACCCTGAGATTCTCTCTCTGCAGGCAAACTTAGCAAATCTATAGAATAGTAACTGTAAACAGGATCAATGCACAACAAACTGTGCAAATGCAGTTATAAATAAATAGAAATAACTAACCAGCATGAAATAACAAGATTGAAGAGCCCTTAAATGAGTGTCGCTATCCCCTCTTGTTCAAGAACCTGATGGTTGAGGGGTAGTAACTATTCTTGAACCTGGTGGTGTAAATCCTGTGGCACTTGCACCTTCTACCTGACGGCAGCTGTGAGAAAAGAGCACGACCGGGGTGGTGAGAATCTTTGATGATAGGTGCTGCTTTTCTACGGTGTCGTTTCAGGTAGAATGGTTGGTAAAGTCATCCAGGATTATATCTGTTTCTCTTCTTGAATAATGGAACAAAATCAGTTCCTCGTCAGCCATCCGGGACCTCACCTGTGGCTAGAGATGACATGAAGATCTTGAAAAGGCCCTCGCAATCTCATCTCTTGTTTCTCTCAATAACCTGTGGCAAATCCCATCAGGTCCTGGGACTTATCGATCTTGCTAAGGTGCAACGACTTCATTATCTCAAAATGGCCTAGAAAATTGGCATTGATAAATGAGAAACCATCTGCTGCTGACTAAAAGTATTTACAGGATGAACTGCCACAGGATCGAGGAGACCAAAGCTGAACACGATAATCCAAGAGCAGTTGTACTGAATGTGAGTGTGGTCACACTTGGAGCTTTGGAATTAGAATTGGAATCGGTTTATTACTGTCACATGTAGTGGGTTAGAGTGAAAAGCTGGGGTTCAGTTTCAGTTGTCCTGCTGTCAGAAAGAAGTTATTAAACTGGAATGAGCACAGAAAAGTTTGAAAAGTTTGCTGCCAGGACTAGAGACATGGGTACAGTTGGACAGGAGCGCATAAACTGGACTGGTCAAAGAACACTGAGGCTGTCCACAAGAAGGGTCAGAGCCGTCTCTATTTCCTGAGGAGACTGAGGTCCTTTAACATCTACTGGACGACGCTGAGGGTGTTCTACGAGTCTGTGGTGGCCAGTGCTATCATGTTTGCTGTTGTGTGCTGGGGCAGCAGGCTGAGGGTAGCAGACACCAACAGAATCGAAAAACTCATTCGTAAGGCCAGTGATGTTGTGGGGATGGAACTGGACTCTCTGACGGTGGTGTCTGAAAAGAGGATGCTGTCTAAGTTGCATGCCATCTTGGACAATGTCTCCCATCCACTACATAATGTACTGGGTGGGCACAGGAGTACATTCAGCCAGAGACTCATTCCACCAAGATACAACACAGAGTGTCATAGGAAGTCATTCCGGCCTGTTAAGTTTTCTGATAGCTACAGATAATGATGCGTTTGGACTTGCAGGAGAGTTTTAAGTTGGAGTCCAGCAAATTATTTGGCAGAAACAAAGAAGAGTTAATTGGAAAAGCCTTTTTTCTGGCAAGTCCAAATCAGAAATGGGGAGGGAGTTTAAAAATCAATCGCACAGCGTACAGGAAAGGTATGTACCTGTCAGAAGGAAGGACAAAGATGGAAAGAAAAGAGAACTTTGGATATCCAGGGTGGTCACAAACATGAGAAAATCTACAGAGGCTGGAAATCCAAGCAACACACACAAAATCCTCCAGCGACATTTGACAAAGTCTCTCATGGGAGGCTAATCCAGAAGATTAAGATGAATGGGACCCACGATGAATTGGCTGTTTAGATGCAGAACTGGCTTACGCATGGAAGACAGAGGGTCGTGGTCGAAGGGATTTATACGAGCAGGAGGTGTTCCACAGGGATCTGTGCTGGAACCTCTGCTGTTTGTGATGTGTATAAATGACCTGGATGAAAATGTAGATGGGTGGGTTAGTAGGTTTTCAGATAATACCAAGCTTGGTGGAGTTGTGGATAGTGTAAAAGACCGGCAAGGAACACAGCACGATATAGATCAGTTGCAGATATGGGCAGAGAAATGGCAGATGGAGTTTAACCCAGAAAATTGTGAGGTGTGTTACTGTGGTAGGGCAAATACAAGGAGTTGTTGACCAGAGAGATCTTGGAGTTCAAGTTTATAACTGGTTGAAAGTGGCTACAAAGGTTGATTGGGCGGTTAAGACGGCTTATGGAATGCTTGCATTTATTAGTCGAGATATTGAGTTCAAAAGTCAAGATATTATGTGCAACTTTATAAAACGCTGGTTAGGCCACATCTGGAGTATTGTATCCAATTCTAGTAGCCTTACTATAGGAAGGATGTTGAGGCTTTGGAGAGGGTGCAGAATAGGTTTACCAGGATGCTGCTTGGTTTGGAGGGCACGTGCTATCATGAGAGGCTGCACAAACGTGTGTTGATTTCTCTGGTGCAGCGGAGGTTGAGGGGAGATCTGATATAGGTTTGTAAGATTATAAGAGGCATAGATAGAGTAGACATGGAGTAGCTTTTTCTCAGGGTAGAAATGTCTAATACCAGAGAGTCTGCACTGAAGGTTACAAGGGAGTAGGTTCAAAGGGGATGTTAGAGGTACGTTTCTCACTCACAGCTTGGAGGATGCTTGGAATGTTATGGTAGTAGTGGTAAATACATTGGAGGCCTTACTGGAAGATGGAGGGATTATAGAAATTGAGTACGTTGGAGGGATTAGTTTTTGGGGGCTTTTAATTTACATTTTAGCTGCCTTGGCACAACATTGTGGGCTAAGTGGCCTGTTGCTATGATACACTGCTCTATGTCCACTATGTCTATGTCTACTGTTCTAGCAAGAGAGGGCACAGATTTAAGGTGCTTAGAAGTAGGTACAGAGGAGATGTCAGGGGTACGTTTTTTACGCAGGGAATGGTGTGTGTGTGGAATGGGCTGCTGGCGGTGGAAATGATACAGTTTTTAAGAGACTCACGGGGCTTAGAAAAATAGAGGGCTATGGGTAACCTTAGGTCATTTCTGAGGTAAGAACATGTTCGGCACAGCTCTGTGGGCTGAAGGGCCTGTATTGTGCTGTAGGTTTTCTATGTTTCTATGTTTCTTTGTCTATAAGAAGTATGAGGACTGATTCATGGATATCCGGGTTCCTCTTCCTTTAGTCAATAATCAGATCTTTAGTTTTGCTGACATTGAGTTACTGTTGAAGTTTTCACAGATTTGGCATGTCATCTTAAACTTTGACACAGTAGAGAGTCACAACTTGGTACAAAAACACCAATACCCACCATTTCTCAATCATCCATGAGACCCTTAAATATCCAAATGTATCAGCCTCTGCCACCACCCCTTGCAGCATGTTCTACACACCCACCACTCTGTGTGTAAAACCACAATCCACAATCACCATCAGCATGGGTGTACCACAAGGCTGTGTGCTGAGCCCCTGCTCTATTCACTTTATACTCATGACTGTGAGGCCAGTTGTGTAACCTTCTGTAGATGCACAGTGGAGGTCATCCTGACTGGTTGCATTATGGATTGGAATGGAAACACCAATGCCCAGGAATGGAAGAAGTTACAGAGAGTAGTGGATCTAGTCCAGTCCATCACAGGAAAAACCCTCCCCACCGTTAAGTATATCTACAAGCAGCTTCCATCATTGAGGACCAGCACCATCCAGACCGTGTTCTTCTCTTGCTGTTGGCATTGTGAAGGATGTACAGGAGCCTTAGGTCCCACACCACCAAGTCCAGGAACAGTTATTAGCCTTCAATCATCAGGCTCCTGATCCAGCGTGGATAACTTCTCTCACCTCAACACTGAACTGCTTCCACATCTACAACGTTTGTCTATGATTGTATTTGCCCAGCTTGCCTTTTTTGTATATTAATACTAGTTTGTCAGGGTGTAGTTTTTCATTGACTCTACTGTGTTTCTTTGTTCGACTGTAATTGCCGGCAAGAAAATGTACCTCAGGACAGTGTATGGTAACAACTGTTTATTCATTTCTATCGATGCTGTTGACCTGCTGAGTTTATGCAGCATTTTCTGTGTGTTGCTCTGGATTTCCAGCATCTGCAGAAAATCTTTTATGTTTATGATACCATATATGTACTTTGATAATAAACTAAACTTGAACTTTAAATCGAAGGTGTCGTGCAGCTGTTGTGTGCTTTACAGGAAACAGCAGCTCTAGTTTCTCTTTCGTTTTGTTTGCAGCAGTAAAGAAAGTGGCTTGGCTAACTGAAGTCACATGACTCCATAGGAATGCGACTGGCATACAGTATATTAATCGAGGGCTCACTGAATGCACAAGCTGTTTTATTCTTGAATCGCCAGAGCTCTGCATCCAAGGAGTGTTTGGTAAGTAAGGGCTAGCGGTGAGGTAAGGTCGATTGTAATTTAACATAGTAACTCAGTTGGTTAAATTAATTACAATACACAAGTTTGGCAAATGACGAGCTGCAACATGAGTCAGTAGAAGGTACTGAGAACAATTGGGATGTACGTGGGAAGTGATTGCTTCTTGAGGGCGTGCAATTCAGAGTCAAGCGACTGAGTCTGATGTCCATCACTCAGGGGCAGAAAGTATCTGCACACTTCCTAGTCAGCATGCTTTCTCCAGCTGTCAGTCACATCCTTTATATGATCTGTGGAGAGAGAGGCAAAGGTGACAGCCTCTCAGGACTGGGAATGAGAAGTTGTTGCTGAGTAACTGGCACGTGATCATCAATCACACTTGTGTACAAGGAGAGCAGCTCAACCCTCGTCACTGCACAGACATCTTTATAAAGTTACTGTTCCAACTCTGTGCACTCGTGATTCTCTTCATCTGCGTATTTAAGTTCCAGGCATTGTACGCATTTCAGCAGTCTATCAATAAACTAGAATCAGTAAAATAACTGTCAAGTAGTTAGTAAGCATCAACAAACTTTTGTCAGAATCTTATAATCCTGGTGTCCTAGGAAGCAGAACTCCCATGTTTGTGTGTGTTTCCTCCAGTGACCTCCCACATTTCAAACACAAATGGGTTAAAGCTATGTTGGTGCCGGAAGCATACTGGCCAGACACTGGCCAACTTACCAGCACAATCTTTGCTAATTTGATTTGCTGTGAATGATGTATTTCACTCTGTTTCGATGTACATGTGACAAATGAAGCTAGTCTTGTTTAAAACACTTTAACGTACTGTATGCAGCAGTGAAGTGTCAGTCCAACAAAGGGAATTAGGTCAAAGAGGCAGAGTTATCCAGCAGAGAAACAGGCCTTCAACCCACCTCATCCAAGACAAGCCTCCCTGACTAGTTCCATTTGCCAGCATTGGACCCATAACCTTCTAAACATTTCCGATCCATGAACCTGTACAGAGTTGTAATTGAACCCATGTCTAACACTTACCCTGGCAACCTGATCAATCCACTCCCCACAATGGAAAAAGTTGCCCCTTCAGGTTGCCCATTACAGAGAATCTTTGTCTTTTACTTTTGGACTCCCCTTCCCTGGGGAGAAAGTGACCTTCACTTTGCCTCTACCCCTCACAACTCTACCTCTGTAGGGCCACCCACAGCTTTATCAGCTCCAGGGAAATCATTCCCAGTCTATCCAGACTCTTCTTATTACTAAAGCTGTTGTCCCAGCAAAATGCTTGTTAATTTTTTCTCCACCTTTCGAGGTGAATGACAGCACTCCGAAGGAAAATGCAATGTTAGTATTCATTTCGAGAGAGCTAGGACATAAAAGAAAGGATGTGATGTTGAGGCTTTAAGTGGCATTGGTCAAACTGCTCTTGTAGCATTGTGTGCCATTTCACCAAAAGCAATTCTCTGACATTAAATTTCACCTTTGAACCTTCGGACATGCCACCTTGCAAAAACTCATTTCAGGGAGGTAGCATCATCAATTTGCGGGAGACTTCCGGGAGACTTCCGGGAGAGTTGGGATGTGTGCATTAGAGTAGCTCCTGAGCAGCCAGCCAGCTAGTTTAAATAACGTTAGCTATGCTAATGAACGAACGACACCTGTTAAACTCACCTCAACATGTCTTTTTCATTTTAACCCACCATGGGCAATAAAAGTCACTGTTGCAAACAGTGCAGTGAGAAACACTGTCATTATTTTTGACCCCTATTAGGCAGGGGTACACTTTAGTGTTGTCTGGGGTGACGTACATTTTATATTTTCTTTTTTTGGAACACTCTGCCAGTCTGACTTTTTTTTGAACTCTCTCGCTCTTGCTCTCGCACTCTCTCTATTGCGCGCTCTCTCGCACTTGCTTTCTCGCTCTTGCCCTCACTCTCTCTCTCTCTCACTCTCTCGCGCTTGCTTTCTTGCTCTCTCTCTCTCGCGCTCGCGCGCTCTCTCGCTCCCTCTCTCGTGGTCGCTCTCACTCTCGCGCTTGCCTTCTTGCTCTTGCGCTCGCTCTCTCGCTCTCTCTCGCGCGTTCTCTCATGCTCGCTCTCAAAAAAATCAATTTCCGGGACATTGTATATAATTTGCGGGCATCAGGGAGCCAGTATTAATTTGCGGGGGACCCCCGGAACTTCCAGGAGAGGCGGGATGTCTGAACCTTTGTGTTTTTGGGACCTTTATCAAAGAAAAGTTTTGCTGGTATTGGAGGGAGTTTCTGACGTGGTTCTCATGAATGATTCCAGGAATGAAAGGATGATCATATGGGAGTGTTTGAATGCTCTGGGCCTGTAATCACTGTTTAGACGAATGAAGGTGGGGGTTTGGGGGAAGATCTCACTGAGACTTGCAGAGTTTTGAAAAACTGAGATAGAGGATGTGGAGAAGATGTTTCCTATAGTGGGGGGGTCTAAGACCAGAGAGCACAGCCTCACATTACAAGGATGTTCCACTAGAACAGGGATGGCAGGGATTTCTTCAGCCAGAGGATTGTGAATCTGGAATTCATTGCCACACGCAACTGTGGAGGTTGTCATTAGACAGTGCCCAATCAGTGCGCGGAAGAATGAGAAGAGAGCTATGTTTTCACTTAGTTGCGCATTCCAGATTCAAAAGGCAGCGCTTTGCGGCAGTTCTTTGGAGTTGAACTGCTCCAAATCAGTGAGTTGCTTTCATTAGAAAGGGTGAATAAAAATAAGACAGAGGCAAGTGGAGCGGCCATTGTTGTGAGTGGGCAAACGTTGGATTGGCTTTGCCTCATCAGCCTTCCGTGAGGTAAATAATTTTAATTTTTCTTCACTCTTCGGCCCTCATCTGTTAGGCCTCAGTTAGTGCAGTGTGAATGGCTCCAGGGGCAGTGTTTTGTTCTGTGTGAGATGTGGGAGTTCCAGGAGAACTTCAGCCTCCTGAATAACCACATCTGCAGCAGGTGCATTGAGCTGCAGCTCCTCAGAGACGGGTTAGGAAATGGAGCTGTTGCTCGATGACCTTCAGCTCATACTGGAAGCTGAGGAGGTGATAGATAGGGGCACTAAAGAGGTAGACATCCCTGGATTGCAGGATACAGGGAGCTGGGTGACTGTCTGGAGAAGGAAGGGAAACGGGCAGACAGTGCGGAGCAGCCCTGGGGCCGTTCCCCTCAATTATAAGTATACCTCTTTGGATATTGTTCAGGGGGATGACAACCAGGGGGAGCTACAGTGACTGGGTCTGGTGCTGTGGCTCAGAAGAGATGGGGGTGAAGAGGACTGCAGTGGTAAAAGGAAATTCCACAGTTAGAGGAATATAAATGAGATTCTCTTGGTGTAATAAAGGCACCTGGATGGTATGTAGTGAGACTGCTAGCAAGGACATGTTGATGATAGGGCAGAGTTACAGTCAATGGGGTGAGTAAAAGAGAGAGAAAACTGAAAAGTGTGATGAATGCAGGACTGAAGGTTTGATAGTTGAAAACGTGGAACAGACAAAATAATGTAGATGAACTTGTAGCACAGTTATAGATTGGCATGTTTGACATTGTGTGATCACTGAGTTGTGGCTGAAAGAAAACTACAGCTGGGTGCACAAAGTCCAAGGATACACTTTGTACCAAAAGGACAGGCAGGTAGATAGAGGGGATGGTGTGCCTCTGTTGGTAAAATTAGAAATTAAATCATTAGAAGAATGTGTCATAAGATCAGAAGGTATAGAATCATTATAAGTTGAGCTCAGAAATTGCAAAGGTAAAAAACCTGGATGAGAGTTATATACAGACCTCCAAACAGCAGCAAAGCCATGGTTTACAAATTACAACTGGAGAGATAAAATGCATGTCAATAGGGCAAATTAATGATAGTCATGGGAGATTTCAATATGCAAGTAGGTTGGGAAAATCAGGTTGGTACTGGATCCCATGGAAGAGCCGCCAAGGTTGGCTTTTTTTTGAGCAGCTCATGGTGGTGCCCACCAGGGGATCAGCTATTCTCGATTAGTTGTTGTGCAATGAAACAGAATGATACGCGAGCTTAAGGTAAAGAAACCCTTCGGAGGCAGTAATGATATGATAGAATTCACCCTGCAATTTGAGAAGGAGAAGCTAAAGTCCAATCTGTAAAAATAACAGTGGAGTAAAACAAATTACAGGGCATGGCCACAAAGCCATCAATTCCTTCCTCCAAATCATTGATATATCATGTAAAAAGAAGCAATCTCCTGTGGAACACTACTAGTCTCCAACATCCAGCCAGAAAAGGCTCCCTTTATTCCCACTCTTTTCCTCCTGCCATTCAGCCACTGCTTTATCAATGCTAGAATCTTCCCTGTAATACCATGGGCTCATAGCTTTTTTAATCAGCCTCATCTGTGGCACCTTGTCAAAGGACTTCTGAAAACCAAGTACACAACATCAACTGATAGACCTTTGTCTATCCTGTTTGTTATTTCTTCAAATAATTCAACAGGTTTGTCAGGGAAGGAAACCATGCTGACAATGGCCGACTTTATCATGTGCCTCCAAGTACCCCAAAAACACACCTTGAATAGTCAACTTCAACATCTTCCCAAGCACTGAGGTCAGGCTAACTGGCCTAAATTTCCATTTTTCCTGCTTCTTCCCCTTGAAGAGTGGAGTGACTTTTGCAATTACCCAGTCGTCCACAACTATACTGGAATTATTTGACTCTTGAAAGGTCATTACTAATGCCTTTGGAATGTAGAAGGTTGAGGGGAGACTTGATAGAGGTATTTAAAATTATGAGGGGGATAGGCAGAGTTGACGTGGATATGCTTTTTCCATTGAGAGTGGGGGAGATTCAAACAAGAGTACATGAATTGAGAGTTAAAGGGCAAAAGTTTAGGGGTAACATGAGGGGGAACTTCTTGACTCAGAGAGTGGTAGCTGTGTGGAACGAGCTTCCAGCAGAAGTGGTTGAGGCAGGTTCGATGTTGTCATTTAAAGTTAAATTGGATAGATATATGGACAGGAAAGGAATGGAGGGTTATGGGCTGAGTGCAGGTCGGTGGGACTAGGTGAGAGTAAGTGTTCGGCACTGACTAGAAGGGCCGAGATGGCCTGTTTCCATGCTGTAATTGTTATATGGTTGTATATGGTTAAATGGTTAATGCCCCCACAATCTCATTAGCTACCTCCTTCAGAACTCTGGGATGTTGTCCAACTGATCCAGGTGACTTAATACCTTCAGACCTTCTAGTTTCCCAAAAAATTTGTCCCTAGTAATGGTAATTTCACACTCTTCTGCCACCTGATGCTCTCTAACTTCCAGCCTACTGCTAGTGTCTTCCACAGTGAAGAATGATGCAAAATACGCCATTTTGTTCATCTGCCATTACCTTGTCCCTCATTACTACACCTCCAGCATGATTTTCCAGTGGTCTGATTTCTGCTTTCTCTTCTTTTACACTTCATGTACCTGAATAAACCTTTGGTATCCTATTTAATATTATTGGCTAGCTTACTTTTGTATTTATCTTTTCCTTCTTAATAGCTTCTTAGTTCCCTTCTGTTTGTGTTTAAAAGCTTCCCATTCCTTAAACTTCTCTCTAATATTAGTTCTATTATATGCCCTTGCTTTGGCTTTTATGTTCGCTTTGACTTTTCTTGCCAGCCATGACTGCAACATCTTGCCTTTAGAATACATCTTCCTCTTTTGGATGCATATATCACGTGCTTGCTGAATTGATTCCAGAAATTCCAGCCATTGATGCTATGCTGTCATCCTTGCCAGTGTTCTTTTCCAATCAATTCTGACCAACTCCTCTCTCTTGCCTCTGTAATTCCCTTGACTCCACTCTAATAATGATACATGTGAACTTAGCATCTTCTTTTGAAGTTACACACACACAACGGTTCTTTGCAGGAATGGGAACTGCTCTTGGGGTTTCATAACTGGCTGTTTGCCATGCCAAGTCTCAGCCTAAGAGTCTGGCTCGGATTTGGAAGCCAAGGATCTCGGGGCTCTGGAGAGGAGTGGATCGAGTTGATGTCACAACAGGAGAACTGTGTGTCATCAGTGGAGTTGGGATATCTGAAGGTGTGTGCCCAGATTTTTGGGCACGGAGCTCGAAAAAAGCAACATGGCGGACTTTTAACATCGTAAACCAGGAATTTGTTTGTTATGTCTCCCTGCTCACTGGGAAAATGGAGACATCTGTTTTTCCCTTATTGGGGGAGAGAGAGAACCTGTGGTATGTTGAATACCGGGTGAAATGCGAAGTCTTTCGGGTAACTGCAAGTCAGTGCCTTTGCTGTTGTTTTGCTCATGCTTGAGTGCTTGGTGGCAAGAGACATTGCATTTTTTTTTGCCAGTCGGGGGCGGGGGGTTGCTTGCTGCTGCTTATGAGTGGGAGGGGAGAGCTGGGGGGATCTTTGGGGTTCTCACGTTTGTCTGTCGTTCATTCTTTGGGGCACTCCTCTGTTTTCATGGATGGTTGCAAAGAAAATGCATTTCATGATGTATATTGTATACATTTTCTGACATTAAATTATACCTTTGAAATCTTTTGAAACCTCAAATTACAGGGTGAATTCTATCATATTATAGTCACTGGCTACTAAGGGTTCTTTTAAGCTCTCTAATCAATTTCAGCTCAACACCCAGTCCAGAACAGATTATTCCCTAATGGGCTCAACCACGAGCTGCTCCAGAAAGGCAGCTCATTGCCATTGTAGAAATTGCCCTTCTTGGGGTTAAACAGCAACCTGATTTTCCCAATTTCCCTGCATATTGAAATCCCCCATGACTATTGTAACATTGCCCTTCTGGCATGCATTTTCTATCTCCTGCTGTAATTTGTAGACAACATCCTTACTCCTGTTTGGGGGTTATATCTAACTCCCATCAGGATATTTTTATTGTTACACTTCCTTAGCTCTACCCACAATGATTTAACACCTTCCTACCACATCCCATTTCTTTCTAATTATTTGGTTTCATTTTTTACCAAATGAGCCACTCCAACCCTCTTCTTAACTGCCTGTCCTTTTGATAGTCATAATCATAGTTCATTGATCCTGAGGGAAATTTGGTTTCATTACGGTTGCCCAACCAAGAACAGAGTATAAATATAGCAATATAAAACCATAAATAATTAAATAATAATATGTAAATTATGCCAGGAAATAAGTCCGGGACCAGCCTATTGGCTCAGGGTGTCTGACCCTCCAAGGGAGGAGTTGTAAAGTTTGATGGCCACAGGCAGGAATGACTTCCTATGATGCTCTGTGTTGCATCTCGGTGGAATGAGTCTCTGGCTGAATGTACTCCTGTGCCCAACCAGTGCATTATGAAGTGGATGGGAGACATTGTCCACGATGGCATGCAACTTGGACAGCATCCTCTTTTCAGACACCGTCAGAGAGTCATTACTGGCCTTACAAATGAGTTTCTTGATTCTGTTGGTGTCTGCTACCCTTAGCCTGCTGCCCCAGCACACAACAGCAAACATGATAGCACTGGCCACCACAGACTCGCAGAACATCCTCAGCATCGTCCGACAAATGTTAAAGGACCTCAGTCTCCTCAGGAAATAAGAGACGGCTCTGACCCTTAGAACATAGAATATAGAATAGTACAGCACAGTACAGGTCCTTCGGCCCACAATGTTGTGCCGACCCTCAAACCCTGCCTCCCATATAAGCCCCCACCTTAAATTCCTCCATATACCTGTCTAGTATTCTCTTAAACTTCACTAGTGTATCTGCTTCCACCACTGACTCAGGCAGTGCATTCCATGCACCTACCACTCTCTGAGTAAAAAACCTTCCTCTAATATCCCCCTTGAACTTCCCACCCCTTACCTTAAAGCCATGTCCTCTTGTATTGAGCAGTGGTGCCCTGGAGAAGAGGCGCTGGCTATCCACTCTATCTATTTCTCTTATTATCTTGTACACCTCTATCATGTCTCCTCTCATCCTCCTTCTCTCCAAAGAGTAAAGCCCTAGCTCCCTTAATCTCTGATCATAATGCATACTTTCTAAACCAGGCAGCATCCTGGTAAATCTCCTCTGAACCCTTTCCAATGCTTCCACATCCTTCCTATAGTGAGGTGACCAGAACTGGACACAATACTCCAAGTGTGGCCTAACCAGAGTTTTATAGAGCTGCATCATTACATCGCGACTCTTAAACTCTATCCCTCGACTTATGCAGGCTAACACCCTATAAGCTTTCTTAACTACCCTATCCAACTGTGAGGCAACTTACCGGGATCTGTGGACAGGTACCCCGAGATCCCTCTGCTCCTCCACACTACCAAGTATCCTGCCATTTACTTTGCACTCTGCCTTGGAGTTTGTCCGCCCAAAGTGTACCACCTCACACTTCTCCGGGTTGAACTCCATCTGCCACTTCTCAGCCCATTTCTGCATCTTATCAATGTCTCTCTGCAATCTTCAACAATCCTCTACACTATCTACAACACCACCAATCTTTGTGTCGTCTGCAAACTTGCCAACCCACCCTTCTATCCCCACATCAAGGTCGTTAATAAAAATCACGAAAAGTAGAGGTCCCAGAACAGATCCTTGTGGGACACCACTAGTCACAATCCTCCAATCTGAATGTACTCCCTCCACCATGACCCTCTGCCTTCTGCAGGCAAGCCAGTTCTGATTCCACCTGGCCAAACTTCCCTGGATCCCATGCCTTCTGACTTTCTGAATAAGCCTACCGTGTGGAACCTTGTCAAATGCCTTACTACAATCCATATAGATCACATCCACTGCACTACCCTCATCTATATGCCTGGTCACCTCCTCAAAGAACTCTATCAGGCTTGTTAGACACGAACTGCCCTTCACAAAGCCATGCTGACTGTCCCTGATCAGACCATGATTCTCTAAATGCCTACAGATACTATCTCTAAGAATCTTTTCCAACAGCTTTCCCACCACAGATGTAAGGCTCACTGGTCTATAATTACCCGGACTATCCCTACTACCTTTTTTGAACAAGGGGACAACATTCGCCTCCCTCCAATCCTCAGGTACCATTCCCGTGGACAACGAGGACATAAAGATCCTAGCCAGAGGCTCAGCAATCTCTTCTCTCGCCTCGTGGAGCAGCCTGGGGAATATTCCGACAGGCCCCGGGGACTTATCTGTCCTAATGTATTTTAACAACTCCAACACCTCCTCTCCCTTAATATCAACATGCTCCAGAACATCAACCTCACTCATATTGTCCTCACCATCATCAAGTTCCCACTCATTGGTGAATACCGAAGAGAAGTATTCATTGAGGACCTCGCTCACTTCCACAGCCTCCAGGCACATCTTCCCACCTTTATCTCTAATCGGTCCTACCTTCACTCCTGTCATCCTTTGTTTCTTCACATAATTGAAGAATGCCTTGGGGTTTTCCTTTACCCTACTCGCCAAGGCCTTCTCATGCCCCCTTCTTGCTCTTCTCATCCCCTTCTTAAGCTCCTTTCTTGCTTCCCTATATTCCTCGATAGACCCAACTGATCCTTGCTTCCTAAACCTCATGTATGCTGCCTTCTTCCACCTGACTAGATTTTCCACCTCACTTGTCACCCATGGTTCCTTCACCCTACCATTCTTTATCTACCTCACCGGGACAAATTTATCCCTAACATCTCGCAAGAGATCTCTAAACATCGACCACATGTCCATAGTACCTTTCCCTGCAAAAACATCATCCCAATTCACACCCACAAGTTCTAGCCTTATAGCCTCATAATTTGCTTTTCCCCAATTAAAAATTTTCCTGTCCTCTTTGATTCTATCCTTTTCCATGATAATGCTAGAGGCCAGGGAGCGGTAGTCACTGTCCCCCAGATGCTCACCCACTGGGAGATCTGTGACCTGACCCGGTTCATTACGTAGTACTAGATCTAGTATGGCATTCCCCCGGTCGACCTGTCAACATACTGTGACAGGAATTAATCCTGGACACACTTAACAAGCTCTGCCCCATCTAAATCCTTGGAACTAATCAGGTGCCAATCAATATTAGGGTACTTAAAGTGACCCATGATAACAACCCTGTTATTTTTGCACCTTTCCAAAATCTGCCTCCCAATCTGCTCCTCTGTATCTCTGCTGCTACCAGGGGACCTATAGAATACCTCCAATAGAGTAACTGCTCCCTTCCTGTTCCTGACTTCCACCCATATAGACTCAAAAGAGGATCCTGCTACATTACCCACCCTTTCTGTAGCTGTAATAGTATCCCTGACCAGTAATGCCACCCCTCCTCCCCTTTATCTGTCCTCTCTATTCCTTTTAAAGCACTGAAATCCAGGAATATTGAGAATCCATTCCTGCCCTTCTTGTAGACAGCCTCAGTGTTCTTAGACCAGTCCCGTTTATTGTCAATTCATATCCCCAGGTATTTGTAATCCTCCACCATGTCCACACTGACCCCCTGGATGGAAATAGGGGTTACCGGTGCCTTAGCCCTCCTCAGGTCAACCACCAGCTCCTTAGTCTTTTTCACATTAAGCTGCAGATAATTCTGCTCACATCATGTGACAAAGTTTCCTACCGTAGCCCTGTACTCAGCCTCATCTCCCTCGCTGATACATCCAACTATGGCAGAGTCATCAGAAAACTTCTGAAGATGACAGGACTCTGTGCAGTAGTTGAAGTCTGAGGTGTAAATGGTGAAGAGAAAGGGAGACAAGACAGTCCCCTGTGGAGCCCCAGTGCTGCTGATCACTCTGATGCTTGATAGAATGTTTATCCCTGGACATTAAACTCCCAGCTATAACCTTCTGTCAGCCACATTTCAGTGATGCCCACAATGCCTTACATGCCAATCTGTAACCTTGCTACAAGTTCACCTACCTTATTCTGTATATTGTGCGCATTCAAATATAGCACCTTCAGTCCTGTATTCACCCCTTTCGATTTTATCTGCTTTTTACGTTGCATCTCAACCCATAGACTGCAATTTTGCCCTAACATCTTGCTAGCAGTCTCACTACACATTGCCTCTGTAAACCAGTTACCTTATCCTCAGCCCTATCACTCCAGTTCCCATCTCCCTTGCAATTTAGTATAAACCCTCCCGAACCACTCTAGCAAACCTACCCACCTGGATATTGGCACCACCCTGGATCAGGTGTAACCTATCCCTTTTAGATAGGTCATACCTTCCCCAGAAGGGATCCCAGTTATCCAGGCGTCCGAACCCCTATCCCCTGCACCAGTCTCTCAGCCATACATTCACCTTCTAAGTCATTCTATTCTTACCCACACTGACGCATGGCATGGGCAGCAATTCAGAGATTACTACCCTGGAGGTCCTGTTTCTCAGTTTTCTACCTAGCACTGTAAAATCTCTCTTCAGGACCTCCTCACCTTTCCTACCTGTGTCAATGGTGCCAACTCAGCTTCACTGATTGACTACTAAAGGCAGTCACTCAGGGCAGTCTTTTTTGGGAGCTTTGACCAGAGACCAATTGGAGAGATCAGAAACTTGATAAGAAATAATTCACTCAGCTTTGCTGATTGACTATTAAAGCCAGTCACTCACAGCAGTCTTTTTGGAGCTTTGGGGAGCGACCATTTGGTGTTTGGGAACAATTTTGCCAGAACATGTTAAACTAAGGCAGGGGCATGGGGAGTGACCACCGTCACAGCAGCCTTCATTGGAGTGGACAGAGTCAGAATGGAGATTTTGCTCTAGCTCTTCGAGGTTTCAGTCAGAGAGGGCAAAAACAAAAAGTTGTATGTAGAGGGCTTACCCCTCCCTACTTTATGTTTGTTCATTAGGACAGTAGGGAAAGCAAGCAGGATAGTGCAATGCTCCTTTTGCAGGATGTGGGCAGGCAGGGAGACATCCAGTGTCCTTGACCACTACAAATGTGAGAAGTGAATCCAGCTGCAGCTCCCAACAAACCATGTTAAGGATTTGGAGCTGGAACTGGATGAACTTCAGACCTTTCGTGAGGCTGAGGGGGTGATACATAGGACATATGGAGAGGTAGTGCCATGATGAGGCTAAACTCAGGTTGGAGGAGCAACACCTCATATACCGTCCAGGTAGTCTCCAGCCCCTTGATATGAACATAGAATTCTCCAACTTCCAGTAATTCCCTCCCTCTCCCTTCCCCTATCCCTATTTCACCCTGCCCCCTCCCCCAGCTGCCTACCACCTCGCTCTTGGTTCCCCCTCCTTGTAGTACCCATTGTGTTTTCCCCTATTCCTTCTTCACCTTTCCTGCCTGTCACCTCCCTGCCTCCCCTCCCCCACCCCTTTATCTTTCCCCTTACTGGTTTTTCACCTGGAACCTACCAGCCTTCTCCTTCCCACCCTCCCCCCTACCTTCTCTATAGGGCCTCTGCCCCTTCCCTCTTCAGTCCTGACGAAGGGTTCCGGCCCGAAACATCGACTCATCGTTTCCACGGATGCTGCCCAACCCGCTGAGTTCCTCCAGCGTGTTGTGAGTGTTGCTTTGCCCCAGCATCTGCAGAGTATTTTGTGTTTACGTTGCGCTGGTAAGCTGGCCAGTGTCCCATGCTTTTGGCATCAACATAGCTTTAACCCGTATGTGTTTGAAATGTGGGGCGTAACTGGAGGAAACACACACAGTCATGGGGAGAATATTCAGTGGCATGCAAAAGTTTGGGCACCCCGGCCAAAATTTCTGTGAATAGCTAAGCGAGTAAAAGATGAACTGATTTCCAAAAGGCATAAAGTTAAAGGTGACACATTTCTTTAATATTTTAAGCAAGAAAACATTTTTATTTCTATCTTTTACAGCTTCAAAATAACAAAAAAGGAAAAGGGCCCGAAGCAAAAGTTTGGGCACCCTGCATGGTCAGTACTTATTAACACCCCCTTTGGCAAGTATCGCAGCTTGTAAATGCTTTTTCTGGCCTGCTAAGAGTTTTCCAATTCTTGCTTGGGGGATTTTCACCCATTCTTCATTGCAAAAGGCTTCTAGTTCTGTGAGATTCTTGGGTCGTCTTGCATGCACTGCTCTTTTGAGGCCTATCCACAGATTCTTGATGATGTTTAGGTCGGGGGACTGTGAGGGCCATGGCAAAACCTTCAGCTTGCGCCTCTTGAGGTAGTCCATTGTGGATTTTGAGGTGTGTTTAGGATCATTATCCTGTTGTAGAAGCCATCCTCTTTTCATCTTCGGCTTTTTTACAGACGGCGTGATGTTTGCTTCCAGAATTTGCTGGTATTTAATTGAGTTCATTCTTCCCTCTACCAGTAAATGTTCCCCGTGCCACTGGCTGCAACACAAGCCCAAAGCATGATTGATCCACCCTGTGCTTAAGAGTTGGAGAGGTGTTCTTTTCATGAAATTCTGACCCTATTTGCTCCAAACATACCTTTGTTCATTACGGCCAAAAATTTCTATTTGTGACGCCAAACCAAGCTATCGGACGACTGATGCTACTGAGAGAGATGAGAGACAATGGAGAAACATTCAGAATGCTAATAAGAGAAGAGAGAGGATTTAACGGAAAAGAAACATTAATTCAGCTATTGACAGACTGGTTGCTTTGAACCTGAACTGTTTGAAGTTTGATGGACAGGCAATACCCCAGCAGGGGGATAAAAAGAGCCGGTTCGCTAAGGCACACGACACACCATGAGATAACGAGACCCTGGGAAGAGCGGTGTGCCCCCACAAGTGGTGGGAGTTTGGAGGTCTGGTTCGCAGGAACCGACCATAGGCTCACAGGGTGTAAAGGTACGATCGGTGGGAACCTGGTGTGTGTGTCTGCCCTTGCCTGGGTGCCGGGTTCACCGCGGAAGAACGGTCGTATCCGGAACGGAGGGGTCACAGTCAGTGACCACAGCGGGATAGAAGGCATAAAAGGGTCCGCCTGAAACCAACTGCGAAGAACATCAAAGGTCTGCCTGAATCAAATTGCATCCCCCCTCTCTCTCTCTCCAATGGCACAACAGCGATTACTGCGAACTGTACTGAGCTGAAGTGAACTCTGCGTCACTTGAGACTGATCATTTTACCCCTAGACTGCGATAGAGCTTGGTTGATTCCTATTACCCCAGTTCTGTGTACATGCGTGTATTATCATTGCTAACCTGTTGCATTTATATCCTTACAATTAGAGAACTGTGTTACTTATTTCTTTAATAAAACTTTATTAGTTCCTAGTAATCCAGACTCCAACGAGTGGTCCATTTCTGCCGGTTTGGCAACCCAGTTATGGGGTACGTAACATATTCAAAAGGTTCAAAGGAACATTTTAAAAACCCTGATGCATTTTGGAAACACTGTGGACTGATGAAGTTAAAATAGAACTTTTTCTCCCCTAAACCTCTCCGTCAGCGTCATATTAAAATGGTCTGAGATTCACTCTCAACTCACTTTCACTCTTTATATATCTGAAATAGCATTTGGTATCCTCTTTCATATTATTGGCTAGTTTACCTCCATATTTCATCTCTTCTCTCCTGTTGTTTTCATTGCCTTGTGTTGGTTTTTTAAAATCTTCCCAATTGTCTAAATTCCCATCAATATTTGCTATATTGTATGCCCTCTATTTTGCTTCTATGCTGTCTTTGACTTCCCTGTCAGCTTCAGCTTCATCCTCTCTTTCAAGTACCCAGTCATATTTGAGATGTACCTATCCTGCACCTTCCAAATTACTCCAGAAAATACAGCCGTTGCTGTTCTGCTGTCACCCACAGAGAGTGATCTCTCTGGAAAGTGGAATGGGGTGGGGTGGGAGAGAGAAAGAAGCTTTGTTGGAGATGGCAGAAGTTGTGGGGAATGATGTATTAGGTTCAGAGGTTAATGGGTTAGGAGGTGAGGACAAGAGGAACCCCATCCCTCTGCACTGCCATCATAGACAGAGATCTCATATCGGCCATTACGGTTAGGTTTGGTGCAGCATCCTCTCATGATAGCAGTGTGAAGAAACAGGGATCTTGGGGTCCACGTCTGCAGATCCCTCAAATCTGTCACACAAGTTGATGGGGTGGTTAAGAAGGCATATGGAGTTTGGCTTCAATATATTGAGCTCAATTGTCATTCAGTAATTTTGCAGCTTGTGAAACCCTCATTAGACCACACTTAAACTATATTGTTCATTTCTGATTGCCTCATTATTGAAGGAAGTGGAATCTTTAGAGAGGATGCGAGCAGATTTATCAGAATGTTGCCTGGATTAGAGAGTGTATCTGATGAGCATGGGTTGAACAAGCTAAGCTCTCCTCCTTGAAGCAAAGGAGGAAGAGACATGACTTGATTGAAGTGTATAAGATAGTAAGAGGCATGGGCTGCCACAGGCTTTTTCCCAGGCCGGAAATGACTAATACGAGGGGACATAATTTTAAGATGATTGGAGGAACATGCAGGGGGATGTCAGAAGTAGTTATTTATTTATTTTTATCCAGTGAGTGGTGAGGCATGTTTGCAGAGACAAAGGCTTTAGCACCTTTTAACAGACTCTTAGATCAGCACATGGATGAAAGGAAAGTGGAGTGCAGTCTGGGAGGGAACGGTTAGATTGATCAAAAGTGCTCCACAGAATCAGACCATTCAGCCATCGAGTCTGCTCCATCATCTGATCGCATCTAATTTATTATCCCTCTTAACCCCATTCTCCTGCCCTTTCTCTGTAACCTTTGACACCCTGACGAATCAAGAAACTATCAACCTCCGCTTTCAGTATAATCAATGAATTGGCCTCCACAGACGTCTATGGCAATGAATTCCACAGATTCACCACACACTGGCTAAGGAGGTTCCTGCTCATCTCATTTCTAAATGGAGTCCCTCTAGTCTGAGACTGTACCCCCAGGATCTACACTCCCCCACTACAGGAAACATTCTCTCCACGAATACTTTATCTAGACCTTTCAATATTCAAAAACTTTCAATGAGATCTTCCCCTCATTCTTCTCAACTCCAGTGGGTGCAGGCCCAGAGCCATCAAATGCTTTTCATACCTCAACACTTTCACTCCCAGAATCACTCTCAGGGACCGCCACTGTCATGTTCTGTAGCTTCAAAACATTAAACTAATTCAAAGGAAGACACAGGAATCCGAAATGTGGGTCTAGCTTTGACTTTTATTTTAAGCGAGGCACTTACGTATCACGTGGTAGCGTGATGCTGTATGCATTTCATGTATTTTACATATAACCCATAATGAATTATTTAAATGAACAAGAATGCTCAATCAAGGTTAGTTAAATATTAAATACACAACACTCCTCCCTGCATGGCTATAAAATCCAACTGAACAGAGAATGCATCTCAGATACACACTCTGTATAGTAAAACCACCATACAAACATCCACAGCACGGTGCATTTTAAATTATCCTACTCAGATCTAAAGATTTAATTGCTGTGGATGATCTTTTACTCCTGTGGGATACCATCTTTCCTGACGAGGAGAATCACTCTGCCTGGCAGGTGAGACATGTGGCTGTGAACCAATCTCAGGTTCCTGTGCTTTCTCTGTGGTGGCTGTCAGAGTCAAGTTGGATTTCTTTTTCTCCTTTGACCATGTGCAGCTTCCCCACTTGAAAGAGATTGAATGCGTCTATCCGAAGGTTTTTTAACTGAATTCCACTCAATGACCAAACAACTTTTCCTTTTTCCTCCTTTTATTTTTTGCTAGTGCGGCAGTTTGATAGTTCCATTAGTGCCATTAGCCATTAGCCATTCGTCATTAGTCGTTAGTCATTAGTCATCAGCCATTAGGTGAAAAAACTGTCTGCCTCTCCGGACTTTGTAGACAAATTTGACCCACACAGTCTCCGCTTCCTAATAGAATCTTCCTGAAGGTTCCCAAGATCTTCTTAAACCTCACACCATTTCCCAGAATCGCCTGCGCGCGATGATCCCCGTGACGTGAGCTAACGCTAACCCAGAATGCAGTGACGTCAGTGCTCTTTTCCATGAAACAGTCTCTAAAGTTATTTAAAGTTCAGCATCTTACCGCAGATTCCAACGCTGCTCCCGGACTGCCGCTGGAATGCTGCCGGGTCCTCCCGATGTTCCGGGCAGAAGCAGCAGTCAGACAGTGGTTCCATCTGGTCTATCAGTGGATTCGCACTATTACTTTTAAATTTTATTTTCTTTTGCCTCTAGGTCCCAATACTTTCTAGAAACTCTAGTTTGACTTGACAGTCAGAGTTGACTGAGATTGTAGGCAGTGGTTCTGACACCAAAAGCAACCTTTCTTCTTCTTCCTTTTTCTTCCAGTTTGTGCATCTTGACCTTGGGAAGGTGCATTTAGTTCACTAAAGTATTCTGGTATTAATCCTTCTATTGTTCCCATCTCGATCTGATCTCTCCACTTTGTTTCCTCATCTACAACATCAAGTGATTAAATCCTCTGTGCTCATCTCTCTATTGACTCTTTCCCTTTTCTCTTTCCATTCATCCAGCTGGGCTTTGGTCTTTGCATCCACCTTTACAAGAAGCTTTTTTCTCCCAGTTGTAGTTCATGCAATAACCATAATGCAAACAGGGTGGATTCTGGTTCTCTATGCTCACAAAAGCCGAATGCTTGCAACTATCCTAAAGCTTCTTCAATTCTCTTCCAGTTTAAAACCATATTTCTCAAGTAACTGCCTGATTAACATATCAGAAGATTTCTCAGTTGTTACCTCCAGAGACTGTTGTAGTTGGACCACTGCTTTTGTCACTTTCATGATTCCTCTGGGCAGCATGCTTCTTCCTTGGTCCAATATGCTTTCCAACCAGAGGCACAGAGGTTGGCACCAATACCTGTTTGCCTTCATAGAGTTCGGCATGGAGACAGTTGTGGCTTCATTCAATACCTTCCTTAATTCACTGCCACCTGACTTTATTGTAGGGGATGTGGCATGAAAATGGTGGCTGGATCTCCAATCAAGTTGTAGTTGTCTCTGCCAATCACATTCCGCACAATGCTGGTCATACTGTTTATACCATATAGAAACTCAATGTGGCTTGTAGCTGTTATATTTCACTGTTACAAATGTCATTCTCACAGGACTTGTCTTTACTCCAGTATAAGTTCTCAGTTGAATATCTGCAGGCTTCTGTTCAATATCTCTGAAAAGCCATTCAAACTCATTTTGTGGAATGACTGAAATAGCTGAAACAGTGTCTAATTCCATTTTAATTACTTTGTCATTCACTTCTGGTGTAAGCTATATAGCTTGTCTATTGTCATTTTCACATGGTAAATCTCAAGGGCACCCAGTCCTGTTTCACTCTCATCATTATCAGCTCTTTCATCAACAGTGTGTAAATCAGTGCTCTTTTTGGAACTGCAACTTGATTTTTTAGCTTTTTCTCTTCCCTATTCAGTTGATTTACTTTGTCTGTCCAACATGCTCTTTGTATGTGTCCTACTTTGTTACATTTTGTGAAAAATTTGCCCTTATATCTGCTTTGATCTGGAGTATGTGAGCCCCTGCATACAATGGTAACTCTTGGCCAGGGCAGTTTCTGTTTAGATGTTGCAATTTTGTTCATGCTCACTTTCATTCCCCACTGCAACTCAGTTTGTTTCTGCCTGTGGTTTCCATTGGAACAGAGATTTCAACTGCTCTTCCAAAAGTAAGTTGTGCTTCAGTTAGGAATCATTTTTGAATGTTTTATTGTAAGATTCGACAAATGTAACAATCTCATTAATTTCATCATTAAGCCCATAATTGAACTGACAATGCTCAGGCAATCTCTTCAGTTCAGCTGCATTAGCTGAATTGTATTTCCCTTCCTTTGGTTTCCATTTCTGAAACCTAAAGTGTTTGGTTTTAAACAATGGCTTTGGTTCTAAGCATTCCTGCACCACGTTTAACAATATCAGCAAAGCTCGTATCTGCTAGTTTGGTTGGAGCAGTCAATCTTTGAAGCATACTATATGCATTTACACCCAATGTACTTAGCAAAATTTTTGTAACTTTGGAACATTAAACTAATTCAAAAGAAGAAATGTGTGTCCAAAATGTGGATCTAACTTCAATTTTTAATTTAAACAAGGTGCCCATGTATCATGAGGTAACATGATGATGTAGGCAATTCACATACTTATACATATAACTCATCATAAATGAATTCAATAAACAAGATTTAACCTTCTTATTTACTGAAATAATACATATGGTGCTCACAATGCTCCAAGTATGGTTTGACCAATACCTTATAAAGATTTGAGATTCCGTCATTGCTTTTACATTCTAGTCTTTTCAAATTGAATGCTAACATTGCATTTCCCTTCCTTACCACCAAATCAATCTGCAAGTTAACCTTTAAGCAATCCTGCACAAGTACTCCCAAGTCCCTTTGCACTTCTGAGTATTAAATTTTCTTCCAAATTAGAAAATAGTCTTTGCCTTCATTCCCCTCTACCGAAATGCATAATGATCACTTCCCTGGACTATATTCCATCAGGCACTTCTCTGTCCATTAAAACTGATCTGTCTCAGTCCTTATGCAGATTTCCTGCTTCCATAACATTAACTGCCCCTCCATCTATGTTTGTATCATCTGCAGACTTGGCCACAAAGCCACCAATTCCATCAAACAAATCATTGACATATAACATGAAACAAATCAGTCCCAACACTGACCCATGCAGAAAAACACTGGTCACTGGCAGTCAACCAGAAAAGCAGAAGTCGGCCATTCGGCCCATCGAGTCTGCTCTGCCATTTTATCATGAGCTGATCCATTCTTCCATTAAGTCCCACTCCCCCACCTTCTCACCATAACCTTTAATGCCCTGGCTACTCAGATACTTATCAATCTCTGCCTTAAATACACCCAATGAATTGCCCTCTACTGTTGCCTGTGGCAACAAATTCCATAGATTCACCACTCTCTGACTAAAAAAATTTCTTCGCATTTCTGTTCTGAATGGGTGCCCTTCAATCCTTAAGTCATGCCCTCTCGTACTAGACTCCCCCATCATGGGAAACAACTTTGCCACATCCACTCTGTCCATGCCTTTCAACATTTGAAATGTTTCTATGAGGTCTCCCCTCATTCTTCTAAGCTCCAAGGAATACAGCCCAAGAGCGGACAAACATTCCTCATATGTTAACCCTCTCATTCCCGGAATCATTCTAGTGAATCTTCTCTGTACCCTCTCCAACGTCAGCACATCCTTTCTTAAATAAGGAGACCAAAACTGCCCACAGTACTCCAAGCGAGGTCTTTTCAGAGCCTTATAGAGCCACAACATCACATTCCTGCTCCTATACTCTATTCCTCTAGAAATGAATGCCAACATTGCATTTGCCTTCTTCACTACCGACTCAACCTGGAGGTTAACATTATGGGTATCCTGTATGAGGACTCCCAAGTCCTGTTGCATCTCAGAACTTTGAATTCTTTCCCCATTTGAATAATAGTCTGCCCTTTTATTTTTTCTGCCAAAGTGCATAACCATACAATTTCCAACATTGTCCTTCATTTGCCACTTCCAATCTATCCAAGTCTCTCTGCAGACTCTCCGTTTCCTCAGCACTACCGGCCCCTCCACTTATCTTCGTATCATCAGCAAACTTAGCCACAAAGCCATCTATTCCATAATCCAAATCGTTGATGTACAATGTAAAAAGAAGCAGTCCCAACACGGACCCTTGTTGAAAACCACTGGTAACCGGCAGCCAACCAGAATAGGATCCCTTTATTCCCACTCTCTGTTTCCTGCCAATCAGCCAATGCTCTATCCACGTATGTCACTTTCCCGTAGTTCCATGGGCTCTTATCTTGTTAAGTAGCCTCGTGTGGCACCTTGTCAAAGGCCTTCTGAAAATCCAAATATACAACATCCACTGCATCTCCCTTGTCTAGCCCACTTGTAATTTCCTCAAAAAATTGTAATAGGTTTGTCAGGCAGGATTTTCCTTTAAGAAATCCATGCTGAGTTCTGCCTATCTTGTCATATGCCTCCAGGTACTCTGTAACCTCATCCTTGACAATCGACTCCAACAACTTCCCAACCACCGATGTCAAGCTAACAGGTCTATAATTTCCTTTTTGCTTCCTTGCCCCCTTCTTAGATAGCGGAGTGACATTTGCAATCTTCCAGTCCTCCGGAACCATGCCAGAACCTATCGACTTTTGAAAGATCATCGCTAATGCCTCCGCAATCTCCACAGCCACCTCCTTTAGTACACGTGGGTGCATTCCATCTGGTCTGGGAGATTTATCTACCTTTAGACTATTCAACTTCCTGAGTACTTTCTCTGTCATAATTGTGACTGCGCACACTTCTCTTCCCTGCCACCCTTGAGTGTCCGGTATACTGCTGATGTCTTCCTCAGTGAAGACTGATGTAAAATACTTGGTCAGTTCCTCCGCCATCTCCTTAGCTCCCATTACAATTTCTCCAGCATCATTTTCTATCGGTCCTATATCTACTCTCACCTATCTTTTACTCTTTATGTACTTGAAAAAACTTTTAGTATCCTCTTTGATATTATTTGCTCACTTCTTTTCATAGTTAATCTTTTCCCTCTTAATGACCTTCTTAGTTTCCTTTTGTAAGGTTTTAAAAACTTCCCAATCTTCTGTCTTCCCACTAATTTTTCCTTCCTTGTATGCCCTCTCCTTTGCTTTAACTTTGGCTTTGACTTCTCTTGTCAACCACGGTTGCATCCTTTATCCATTCGAAAATTTCTTCTTTTTTGGAATATATCTGTCTTGCACCTTCCTCACTTCTCGCATAAACTCCAGCCACTGCTGCTCTGCCATCTTTCCCGCCAATGTCCCTTTCCAGTCAACTTTGGCCAGTTCCTCTCACATGCCACTGTAATTTCCTTTACTCCACTGAAATACCGACACATCAGATTTCAGCTTCTCTTTTTCAAATTTCACAGTGAATTCAGTCATGTTATGATCACTGCCTCCTAAGGGTTCCTTCACCTCAATCTCTCTAATCACCTCGGGTTCATTACACAATACCCAATCCAGTACAGCCGATCCCCTAGTGGGCTCAACAACAAGCTATTCTAAAAAGCCATCTCGCAGACATTCTACAGATTCTCTCTCTTGAGATCCAGTGCTGACCTGATTTTCCCAATCCACTCGCATGTTAAAATCCCACACAATTATCATAACACTGCCCTTGTGACAAGCCTTTTCTATTTCCTGTTGTAATTTGTAGTCCACATCCCTGCAGCTGTTTGGAGGCCTATAAATAACTGCCATCAGGGTCCTTTTACCCCAGTGATTTCTTAGCTCAACCCAGAAAGATTCTGCACCTTCCAATCCTATATCACCTCTTTCTAATGATTTAATATCCTTTCTTACCTATAAAGACACGCCCCCTCCACTGCCTACCTTCCTATCCCTCCGATACACCATATATTCTTGGATGTTCAGCTCCCAGAGACATGCATCCTTTAGCCATGTCTCAGTGATGGCCACAATATCATATCTGCCAATCTGTAGCTGTACAACAAGATCATCCACCTTATTCCTTATGCTGCGTGTATTTAAGTATAACACCTTAAGACTAGTATTTGGTACTTTTTGCTTTGATTTCACTGCAACTTTATTGCACTGCAACTCATCCCAATGGCTACAAATTTGCCACATCACCTGCCTGTCCTTCCTGACATCTTTACTGCTCACTATCTTAGATTTATTTCTGTTTTCCTCTTCCTCCGCTCTGTCATTCCAGTTCCCATCTCCCTGCCAAATTAGTTTAAACCCTCCCTAACAGCTCTATTAAACTTTCCTGCCAGGATATTGGTCCCCTTCGGTTTCAGGTGTAACCTGTCCTTTTTGAAAAGGTCATACTTCCCCAAGAAGAGATCCCAATTATCCAAGAATCTGAAGCCCTGCCCTCTGCACCAGTCTCTCAGCCACACATTCATCTGCCTGATCCTACTATTCTTGCCCTCGCTAGCACGTGGTACAGGTAGCAATCCTGAGATTACTACCCTGAAGGTCCTGCTTCTCAGCTTCCTTCCTAACTCCTAGAAATTTCTCTTCAGGACCTCCTCCTTTGTCCTATCTATATCTAAAAGGACTGCTTTACTTCCGCTCTATGCCTCGTTACAGTCAGCGAGTCTCCTATCAATGCTTATATCATTCTCGTAATAACATGGGCTCTTGTTTAGCAGCCTCATGTGTGGCTCATTTACCAGCCGATTGAGATCCCACTGTAAGCTTTGACAGGCTTCCGCACTGTCCACTACACTCTGCTCTTTTGGTTTGCATTGAGGGAATAGTTGTTGTCATGACACAATGTTACTAAGTATCTTCAAGGTCATACTCAGTCAGGCCCCAGGAAATCAAAATCAAAGTCAAATTTGAATTTATAGTCAAATGCACAAGTACTCAGTTGGAAAACTTAATAGTGGCACATCACATAAGCATTATTCATGAGAAAAGCATAAATTAAACATTAATTACACCCAGGTTTTTCAGTGGACACATTAGAACCAGAAGTAGAATCAGAATCAGGTTTATTATCACCTGCACATGACATGAAATTTGTTAACTTAGCAGCAGCAGTTCAATGCAATACATAATCTAGCAGAGAGAGAAAAATAATAATAAAAAACCATAAATAAACAAGAAAATCAATTACATATATTGAATAGATTTTTAAAATGTGCAAAAACAGAAACACTGTATATTAAAAAAGTAGGGTAGTGTCCAAAGCTTCAATGTCCATTTAGGAATCGGATGGCAGAGGGGAAGAAGTTGTTCCTGAATCGCTGATTGTGCCTTCAGGCTTCTGTATCTCCTACCTGATGGTAACAGTGAGAAAAGGGCATGCCCTGGAACCAAAAGAAACAAGAGTCAAAAATGAATGAAGTTTATGCATCTTATGCTGCTTCCACCTGCCGAAGCTGACGTGACAGGAGTTGCAGTGACCAGTGGGCTGTGGGCTGTGTGCAAGGAGACTCTCCAGGGCTAACTTCATGGGATATATCAAGATCTTGGAGGAGATCATTGTCTTATCACACTCCAAATCAGGATCAACTTGAATATCACTGGCATATGTCATGTAATTTGTTGTTTTGCAGCAGTTCATTGCAATAGAAATAATAAAAAACTATAAATGACAATAAGAAATATATATATTTAAATTAGTAACTGGAAAAACAGAACAAGAGGTAAAAAAAAAGTGAGGTAATGAACATGTGATCATTGTCCATTCAGAAATCTGATGGCAGAGAGGACGAAGTTGATCCTGAAACATTAAATATGTGTCTTCAAGTTCCTGTACCACCTCCTTGATGGTAGTCATGAGAAGAATGGGCAGAAGGGTTGATAGTGAAGGAAATTCTAAGCTACAAAAAGATATCAAATTCAGCTCTTAAATAGACTTCCATCCAGAGAGGAAACAAGTCAAGGAGAATACAAGATAAATGCTGCCGACATTTGGGTGGAAGGAGCTAGAGTGGTCATTTTGTGTCTTCAGTCAGAGAAGGCAAAAGAAAAGCTCGAAGTGAAGACTTTTATTCCTTCCCTTCTTCAAATCTGCTCAGCTAGGAAAGTAGGGATGCCAGGCAGGATAATGGAATACTCCTTTTACAGGATGTGGGAAAGCAGGGGATCCCCAGTGTCCACAATGACCACAACTGTGAGTAGTGAATCCAGCAGTGGCTTCTAACAAACTGCATTAAGGAGTTGGAGCTGGAACTGGATGAATTCCGGACCATTCGGGAGGCTGAAGGGGTGATAGATAGGACATACAGAGAGGTAGTTACACCCAAGGTGCAGGACACAGGAAACTGGGTGACAGTCAGGAAGGGGAAAGTAGTTAAGGAGCCAGTGCAGAGTACCCCTGTGGCCATCCCCCTTAACAACAGGTATATCACCTTGGATACTGTTGGGAGAGGGGGGACGGGCGATGACCTAACAGAGGAAAGTCACAATGGTCAGGTATTTGGCACTGAGTCTCTGTGAATCAAAAGGGAAAGGAGGAGAAGGGACACGCTGCGGTGATAGGGAATTTGTTAGGGGAACAGACAGGAGGTTCCGTGGGTCAGAATGAGATTCCCAAATAGTATGGTGCCTCCTGGGTGCCAAGGCCTGGGAAATTTTGGATCAAATCCTTGACATTCTTAAGTAGGAGAGTGAACAACCAGAAATTGTGGTCCATGTAGGTACTACTAACATGGGTAGGACAAGTGACGAGGTTCTGCAATGAATTCAGAGACTTAGGTGCTAGATTAAAGGGCAGGTCCTTCAGGCTTGTGATCTCAGGATTGCTACCTGTGCCACGAGCTAGTGAGGCCAGAACTAGTAAGATTATACAGTTTAATATGTAGATAAGGAGTTGGTGTAGGAGGGAGGGTATAAAATTATTGGATCATAGTGCTCTCTTCCAGGTGAGGTAGGATCTGTACAGAAAGGGCGGTTTGCACCTGAACTGGAGGGGTACTAATGTATGAGCGGGAAGGTTTGTTAATGCTGCCTGGTGGGTTTCAAACTAGAGTTGCAATGGGTTGGGAATCAGAGCGCCAGAACAGTTAGTGGAGAGGTTGTGGGCTGATATTGGGAAGACCTCAGACAAGTTTAGGAATCAAAAGGCTGTGCATGGTGCAACTAATACCCTGAGCTGCCTAAATTTCAATGTGAAAAGGTCCGTAGGAAAGGTGGATAATAGTGCTGAAGATGAGGTAGCTGGTTTACAAACAGAGGCAATGTGTAGTGAGGAGAGACTGATGACAGGGCAAAATTGCAGTCAACAGGATGCGTTACAACATAAAAGATGGACAAAATTGAATGGGGTGAATACAGGACTGAAGGTGTTGTATTTGAATGTGCATAGTACATGGAATAAGGTAGATGAACTTGTAGCACAGTTGCAGATTGGCAGGGTATGATGTTGTAGGCATCACTAAATCATGGCTGAAAGAAGATTATAGCTGGGAGTTTAATGTCCAAGGGGGCATATTCTATCAAAAGGATAGTCAGAAAAGCAGAGGGGGTGGCATGGGTATGTTGGTAAGAAATGAAATCAAATAATTAGAAAGAAGTGACATGGGATCAGAAGGTGTTGAATCATTGTGGATAGAGCTAAGGAACTGCAAGGATAAAAAGGCCCTGATGGGAGTTGCATACAGACCCCACATAGTAGAAATGATATGGTTTACAGATAACAATGGGAGATAGAAATGTGTGTCAAAAGGACAATATTACAATAGTACAATGGGAAAATCAGGTTGGTACTGGATTGCAGGAGGGGGCTTTTTAGAGCAGCTCCTGGTTGAACCCAATGAAGGGAATCAGTTACTTTCGACTGAGTGTTGTGCATTGATCCAGAACTGATTAGAGGGCTAAAGGTAGAAGAACCCATAGGGGCGTGCAATCATAATCGGATCGAATTGACAATGAAAGTTGAGAAGGAGAAGCTAAAGTCAGATATATCAGTACTACAGTGGAGTAAAGGGAATTACAGAGGCATAAGAGAGGAGTCAGCTGGTATTGATTGGAAAAGAACACTGGCAGGGATGATGGCAGACCAGCAATGGCGAGAATTTCTGGAAGCAATTTGGAAGGCACAGGATAAATACATCCCAAAGAGGAAGAGGTTTTCGAAAGGAATGATGACACAACCATGGCTAACAAAAGAAGTCAAAGCCAGCATAAAGAGAGAACATATAATAGAACAAATACTCATGGGAAGTTAGAGAATTGTGAAGCTTTTAAGCAGAAGGCAACTAAAAATGCCATTAAGAAGGTAAAGATAGAATACGAAAGTAAGCTAACTAATAATATTAAAGAGCATACCAGAAGTTTCTTCAGTTACATAAACTGTAAGAGAGGTAAAAGTGGATATTGGACCACTGGAAAACAATGGAGAGGTAGTAATGAGAGACGACGAACTGAATGAGTATTTTGCATCATTCTTCACTGTGCAATGTGGCAGAAGTTCTAGATGTGAAGAGTCATGATGTGCGTGAAGTTACCATTACTCGAGAGAAGGTTCTTAGGAAGCAGCAAGGTCTGAAGGTGGAAAAGTCATCTGGACCAGATGGTGTACACCCAGAGTTCTGAAGAGATTGTGGAGGCATTAGTAATGATCTTTTAAGAATCACTAGATTCTGAAATGTCCCGGAAGACGGGAAAATTGCAAATGTTACTCCATTCTTCATAAAGGGAGAAGCCAAAGAAAGGAAACTAAAGATGATGTTTCAGGGTACTTGGAGGCTTATGATGAAATAGGCCATGATCAGCATGGTTTCCTCAAGGGAAAATCTTGCCTGACGAGTGTTGGAACTCTTTGAAGAAACAAAAAGGAGGATAGACAAAGGAGAATCAATGGATGTTGTGCACTTGATTTTCAGTAGGTCTTTAAGATTCCAAACATGAGACTGCTTAACAAGCAACGATCCTTTGGTATTACAGGAAAGATTCTAACATGGAGAATGCAGTGGCTGATTGGCAGGAGGCAGAGAGTGGGAATAAATGGAGCCTTTTCTGGTTGGCTGCTGATGATTGCTGTTCCACAGGAGCCTGTGTTGGGACCAATTCTTTTTACGTTATATGTCAATGATTTGGATGATGGAATTGATATTTTTTGTGGCAAAGTTTGCAGCTGATTTGAAGATGGGTAGATGGTGCAGGTAATTTTGAAGAATTAGACAGGCTACAGAAGGACTGAGACAGATAAGAAGAATGGGCAAGGAAGTGTCAGGACATGTATGGTCATGCACTTCCGTAGAAGTAATTAAAGGGCTAACTATTTTCTGAATGGAGAGAAAATACAAAAGTGTGAGACGCAAAGGGATGGGAGAACTTGTACAGGATTCACTAAAGGTTAATTCGCAGGTTGAGTCTGTGGTAAGGAAGACAAATTCAATATTAGCATTCATTTCAAGAGGACTTGAATATAAAAGCAAGGATGCAATATTGAGAATTTATAAAGCACTGATGATGCCTCACTTGCAGTATTATGAGCAGTTCTGGGCCCCTGATCTTAGAAAGGACATGCTGAAACTGGAGAGGATTCAAAGAAAGTTTTTGAAAATGATTTCAGGATTGAGTGGCTTGTCATATGGAGAACGTTTGATGACCCTGGGCCAGTAATCACTGGAATTCAGAAGAATGAGAGGTGATCTCATTGAAACCTATCCAATGGTGAAAGGGCTTGATGAGCGGATATGGAGAGGATGTTTCCTATGGTGGGAGAGCTTAAGACCAGATGGACACAGCCTCAGAATGGAGGGGCATCCTTTCAGAATGGAAATGAGGGGGAATTCCTTTAGCCAGAGAGTGGTGAGTCTGTGGAATTCTTTGCCACAAGCAGCTGTGGAGGTGAAGTCATTTTGTATATTTAAGGCAGAGGTTGATAGATTCTTGATTGGTTAGTGCCTGAAGGGATACAGGAGAAGCAGGAGATTAAAGCTCAGAGGTATAGCACCTGAGAGGGGATGGAGGCAGAGACTGTTACTACACATAAACAGGTCCCAGATAACACCCTGACAGCCATTAGCTGTCAGATGATGGACAGAGTGCTGGGAAATGGGAGAAAACTATGATTCAATGATTTAATTAGAAATAAAAATGAGCCTCACTTGGAGTATTAAGTGAACTGTGGAAACTCCTGTTTAAAATCCTCATGAGCTGGTGGGTAATTTGGTGGGGTCCCCAGTCACCAGGACAACATCCCAACACCCTTCCAGTGGATATCAGGAGGATGTAGATTACTCCTGTCTGTGAGTCGCTCTGTCATTTGGTGGGGGGGGGGTGGGGGAGAGATGCCCCATAACTGACCCCTGTAACATCCTGTGTTTACTACAACTATTTCCCTTGCAGGAGAAGAGGAGGGTAACCATGGCGACTCAGGAATGCAAATCTGTTGCTGCCATAAAGAAGGCCGAGAGGAGTGTTACCAAAGCATCTGATGTCAGGGAGGACAATGCTTTGATGTTGCAGCCATACAGTAACTGGGAACAGTTCCTGATGCCTGGCCCACTCTCTATTGCCATCTTAGGGGAGATTATATTCCTTTCTGCAGGAGAGGACTTTGCAATTGACAAGAAGTTGGCTGAGGGAGAGTCTAAGGATGCACCCAAGGAAGGGTTTAAGTACATAAAGTATCCCAAATCATTCCGTGCCTCTTTAGTGCAAGTGAGCAACGAGGGCTGGCGTGCTTTTCAGGAAGCCCACAAGAACATGGATCAAATCCGGCTTCTCGCTGTGAATGTCCCCACTGACATGAGGGATGTCGTGAAGTTCCTCATGCAGAAAGATCCAAAGGTCACTGAAGCTTTCCTACCGATTCCTCTGAAGAGCATCAAATCCACTGCAGATAAATGCTTGGAGCTGGCCACATCTGTGGAGGAGAAGTTTACTGGGGTCATCCGTCTCATCAATGAACTATTGGAGGCCTGTACAAGCTCGAAAGGAGCGTATGAGCAACAATTACATGAAATAAAAATCAAAAAGGAACTGACTGAAATGAAGGAGAAAGCAGCAAGAGAGGCTAAAGCCATGGTGGAAGAGCATCACAAGAAACTGGAATCACAACTGAAGCAGGCACAGGAAGATTACAAAGCCAGTATGGATTCTATACCAGTTGGCTGGAACGCTGTGACAATGTCGATGGCAGAAACAACAACCAAGGCTGTCAGTTTATTCATCACCGGAGGAGTTCTAAAAGTACTGGCCATTGAAGGATCCAAGGCTGTAGGTAAGGCTGCAGGTTTTGTTGCAGATAAGTTATGCAAAAACGATCCAAAGAATATTGGAGAAGCTGATATCATTAATAAAGCAGATTCCCTGGAGGCTTTTATACAAAGGCTTTATCCCTTCCAGACCAAGGATCTGAAAATTAACATCAAGAAACTGAACAGTGAGGATGAAATTAAAATGTTACACTGGTGTAAACAGAACTTGGAGAAATTGCAGGAGGAGGCAAGAAATGGCGGTGATTGCCCTGAGAAGGTTGCAGCCCTAAAGATCTGTGAAATGGGAATTGGAATATGTGAGGGTCTGGAAAACCTGCAGAAGTCTAAACCAGCTGATGAAGTGGCAATGGCTGATCTAGCTGTGAAGATCAAACAAGTGATGCAGGATACAACGACATTCACCTCTCGCTGCAAGGCAAAGGCAGGGAACATGGGTGTAACAGCCACTCCACCGCACATGTCTAAAGCTGAGCCAGCAGAGGAACTCAGTGGTTTACAGACAGCCAGCCTCAATGCCAGAATCAAAGTGGAACAGTCCTCAGCACAGCTACGAGCTGCACAGGAGATGTATGAGAAAAGCTTTGAGAATATAAAGAAGAATAATGAAGAACTGCAAGAGGTCCTGCAAACTCTGAAGAGCTGTAATATTCAGGAAATAGATTTTGATAAAACTGTGGAGATGCTTCTGAAGGGATTGGACGCACTGGGCCGTGTGAAAGAACAATGGGGTAAGATGGTTCTCTTCTTCACCATGATATCAAACCTGATCGAATGTTCCCTGAACCCATCACTTCACAAATTCATACAGTACAGTGAAGCGGCTTCCTCTGGCTATTCACAAAACCAGCTGATCCAGGACATGTTGTACACAGAGATCTCTCAAGCCACTAATATTGCAAGCCTTGTGCACATGATCGCTGAAACATATGTGCAGGTCTCCACCCATCATCTGATGGACCGGGTCAACAGCCTGGGGAAATTATTGGGTCTCGACCCAAATCGGGATCACGTTAAATTTGAAGTGGAGCATGAGAAATTTGGTTTAGACTGTGATAAAGCAGCAAAAGCCATTGAAGATCTTGTAAAGGAGAACAAAGCACAGTATGAAGAGCGTGTGCAGGCGAGAATAGACAGAATTCGAAACAGTGTGATGGTTTTGCTACCCCCTGCCACACCAGAAGAAATGAAAGAAATTGAAGATGCTGTGCAAGCAGGAACACAAGCAGCATTTGAGGAAATATCGGAGGAAGACTTGAATGATTTCGCTTAATAATCCCTTTCCTCACACACTCCAGTTTTCCATTGTTTCCCGGAGATCATTGTCACTTATTGATGGTATCTTGATTGGCTTTTAGTAAGGAGAGATTACCCTTCCCTGGTAAAGGAGGCAGGAGGTTACATGGATAACAACAGCTTCCAATAGTTCAGTTTGAGAGATGTTACTTGTTTCTCCATCCAAATGAACTCTCGATTCCCTTTCCACCATGCTGTGCTTTGTGAAACAACTCCGAGGCTTCTGTCTCTGTTACTTTGACCCCCTGCCCATCTCATTTACTCAACCCTGGGGAGTAATGACCCACTTGTTTGAAGTTCCCTCCTGATGCAACAGCAGCCTGCGAGGGAGTTTTCTGACATCAGCCCTCAAGTGCATTTCTCCCTCAGACTGTGTCTGTAAAAGACTGTGGAATATTTTCCAAAGCTGTACCGTTTGTTCTGCTCTGCTGTCATTAGATCAAGTAGATCCGGTGTTGTAAGAAAACAGTGAGTGCTCCTTTTCCTCCCAATCTCCCAAATATAGACATCCAAACCATTCCCCAAGTAAATCTCTCTAAATGTCCCCCAATATTACCCTGTTCTCAAAGCTGGGGACATGGGCTCGTGGCCAAGTGCCTTCCTTGATCATTTCCTGGCATGGGATTGTGGAGGAAGTGAGCTGTGGAGACAGTCTCGGTAAAGTCCGAAGCAGGATTGGGAGGGGCACTGGAGGATGGATTGTGCGGCAGTTGATGTTGGATAATGGCAGGATTTGATTGGGGGTGGCTGGTGGCTGGTGGCTGAAGACCAGAAGATAGAGGAGCAAATTTAGGCCATTTGGCCCATCAACTCCGCTCTGCCATTTCATCATGGCTGATCTATTTTCCCTCTCAGCCCCAATTTTCTGCCCTCCTCCCATATGATGAATTACACAGATTCACACTCTCTGGCGAAAGAAACTCCTTCTCATTTCCATACATTACCCAGAGCCGGTAAACACCCTTGATATGACAAACCAATCAATCTTGGAATCATTTTTGTGAACCTTCTTTGAACCCATTTTTGTGAACCTTCTTTGACGTGTCAACACGTCCTTTCAAAGATAATGGGCCCAAGGCTACACACAATACTACAGGTGAGGCCTCACCAGTGCTTTATAAACTCTCAACATTTGGGAGGCTGAAGGGGTGATAGGCAGGACACATAGAGAGGTAGTTACACTCAAGGTGCAGGACACAGGAGACTGCGTGATGGTCAGGAAGAGGAAAGGGCTTAAGGAGCCAGAACAGAGTACCCCAATGTCCATCCTCCTCAACAACAGGGACTCCCAAATCTATTTGTGCCTCAGATTTTTGTATTTTGTCCTCCATTTAGAAAACAGTTGACCTTTTCATTTCTTCTACAAAGTGCATGACCAGACACTTCCCGACACTGTATTCCATCTGCTACTTCTTTGCCCATTCTCTTAATCTAAATCCTTCTGTAGCCTCCCTATTTCCTCAAAGCTACCTGCCCCTGCACCAATCTTCATATTATCTGCAAGATTTGCAAGAAAGCCATCAATTCCATCATTCAAATCATTGACATATAATGTAGTAAGAATCAGTCACAACACAGACCCCTGTGGAACACAATTACCCACTCGTAGCCAGTCAGAAAATACTCATTTTCTTCCCATTATTTGCCTCCTGCCTGTCAGCCACTGCTTTATCCATGCTCGAATCTTTCCTGTAATACCATGGGCTTGTAGCTTGTTCAGCAGCCTCATGTGTGGCACCTTGTCAAATGCCTTCTGAAAATCCAAGTACACAACATCAACTGATTTTCCTTTGCCTATCCTGCATCTTATTTCTACAAAGAAATCCAAGATTTGTCAGGCTAAATTTTCCCTTGAGGAAACCATGCTGTGTACGGCCTATTTTATCATGTGACATGGCAGCCATTAAGGGGAGGAGGTGGTGCATTCAGTGATGATAGATTATATAGATAGAAAGAACACTGGGCTAAGACAGTTCTCTTCTTCACCAACAGATATGATAATGATGTATCATATAATAATATGATAATGATAGGGATCCATCTTGCTTCCAGGTCGTTAAATAGACGATGGCCTGGATGTAATTGGATCCCTCGGCTTCAGTGTGAGTGGGAAACATTAAATGAGATTGAAACATTGTGCAAGACTCCACTCAGACCTGCTTCCTTATTTTAAGCGCAAAAGACCACAAGACATGAGCAGAGTGAGGCCATTCAGCCCGTCTAGTCTGCTCCACTGTTTCATTATGGCTAATTTATTGATTATTCCTCTCAACCCCATTCTCATGACTTCTCCCTGTAACTTTTGACCCCTTACTAATCAAGAACCTATCAATCTCCATTTTAAATATTCACAGCGATTAGGCCTCCACAACCGTCTGTGACAATGAATCCCAGATTCACCACCCTCAGGTTGAATAAGTTCCTCCTCATTTCTGTTCTAAGTGGGACATCCTTCTATTCTGAGGCTGTGCCCTCTGATCTTAGTCTCCTCCTTCAGGAGGATCCGCAGCAATCTGATTCTCCTGGACTTGTATGCATTGTTCAGATGATCTGGGAATGTTCGTACACTGTTGGACATGCCCAGCATCTTCTCTGCACTGGTTTATGGTGTCCATTGACACTCTAGTTTACCAGGATCAGACATCAACATTCACTCTCGAACAAACTATTTTTAGTATTCCACATTTATTCAAGGCTTGTGGGCTTTACAGGTGCCAGCATTTAGTTGTTCATCGCTAGTATCTCTAAATTATACTGTTCGTTTGTTTGTCCCACTCCTATTTGTTCTCCTCTGCGCATCTCACCCGTTGGGATTAATTTCCATCGGTCATTGTTCTGCCCATTTATCAACTGATCATTATCACCATGTGTCCTCTGACAGAGGCTCGAGTCTGTGATTCTGTGATAGTCCACAGGGGAGTCGATGGCCCAATGTCTGTGAATCCACTGGAGGGTGTGTGTGTGTGTGTGTGTGTGTGTGTGTGTGTGTGTGTGTGTGTGTGTGTGTGTGTGTGTGTGTGTGTGGAGGTGGTGGACAGGTGGGAGAGAGGAAAGGGGCTTGTCGTTCTATTGTTACTTTGTCAATTGCTGTGTTCTGTGTTGCTCTGTCTAGCATTGTGGGTATGCTGTTTTGGTTCTGGAATGTGATAGGACAGGAGAGTGGACTATTGGACAATGGGAAGGAGGAGGCGATAGGCAAGGAGGAAGAGGTCAGAGGCCAGAGTGGGGAATAGAAGAAGTGGGAGAGAAAGAATTGTTTGGTTTAAAAAACATTCCACATCCGTTCTTTACTCTTGTTCTGGGCTTGTATCTCTTCTTACCTCACTATGGGTCCCCTCCTCCTTCCCTTTCTCCTATCGTCCACTCTCCTCTCCTGTTAGATTCCTTCCTCGCCAACCCTTTACCTTTCCTACCCACCTGGCTTAACATATTACCTTCCTACTATCCTCCATCCCCTCCCTCCACCTTTTTATTCGAGTGTCTGCCCCCTTCCTTTCCAGTCCTGAGGAGAGGTCTTGGGCTAAAACGTCGACAGTTTATTTATTTCCATAGATGCTGCCTGACCTGCTCAGTTCCACCAGCATTCAGTGTTGCTGTGCATTAGCTTTGAACTTCCAGCATCTGCAGAATTTCTGTTGTTTTAAGTTTTATTCATTTCTATGTTAAAAAATAATGGCTTTTAAACAAATCACCCACCAAAATACTTTTGATTCATTCTTCTTGACTACTATTAAGTTTGCAGTCTGAGTTGAAGAGGAACAGCTGAAATTACCTTCAATGTACACATGTTGATGAAATCTTCATTAAACAAGGGTGAGCCAAGCTGTAATCTCCATGGCACAAGGCTGTAACTGCTGGAGACTCAGAGCCGATAGCAAGAGTGAAATAACTGTCCCCGTTAACATCAGCACTTATTGTTATGATAAGATACAGGACAGGGATGAATGTCCCCACTGGGAGGGTCACCAAGGTGGTTTGGGAATGTTTTATTGGATCAGATCCTGAACAAAGAGAAGGGGAAAATGGATTTTGATCTGGTTGGGGGATAGTGGTTGTGTATCCCTGGGTCAGAGGTAGGACCACCATTAGTAATTCATGTTACTAATTATCAACCAGTTGGATATTGGAGTCTAGGATCGAAAGTCAATAACTGCTTATGATACAGAATATGTCAGTGTGTAAGGGAGATAGTGTAACAGCTGAGGGAGATCGAGAATTAGGCAAACAAAGGAAATTAAATTGAAAAATGTGAAGAGAAAGTATGAAGCGTAGTAAACAGCAAAAAACTAAATCTAATTAACATTACCTTGAAAACTCCATCAATTCTCTTCGGTACCCGGTCATGCAGTTTTATAAGAAAATCGACTGGTAGGTTGTTCCAAGCAGCTTGGAGAACTTGCCACAGATCTTCTTCAGACTTTGGCTGTCACACTTGCTTCTGTTCTTCCTGGTAATCCCAGGTAGCCTCAATGCTGTTGAGATCAGTGTTCTGTGGAGGCTGAAATCATATATATATAAAATAAATCAAGGGCGTCTGGGACTTTCACACAGTACAATACTTATACAAAATATTGCAATCAAACCACATCCCCCACTTCCACTGGCAACTCGTTTCATACTTGCACTATCCTCTCAGTGAAGAAGTTTCTCCTCAAATATTTCACCTTTCACCCTTACTCTGCGACCTCTAGCTCTAGTCTCACACAATCTCAGTGGGATGGGAACTGGTCTTGGAGGATTGCTTTAATCGAGACCATGTCACCCCACAGCCACCCTTGTCTTGGATGAAGCTTTACTGTATTTTGCTTAAAATAATCCAGCATATATTGAATATAATGCATCTGCTTTTCAATAAACTATTCTCATTTTAAATGTGATAATGTGTTTGACATTCTTCAGTATTCTCAGATTATGCCTTTTGATATATTTTTTGCTCTGATATCTGAGCCATTTACAAATCTGATGACAACAGATTATAAACAGTGGTGCATTCAGAAGACATTGAAGTACCCAGAAATATTATTACTTACCTACTGCCCGTTATGCCACTGGCATTGAGGGCAGAATCAAATCCGTCAATCTCTGGCAGTGTTCAGTGCTTCCTTCTTGTCAGCAGCTTCCTCTCAGTTTTCATTACTGTCAGTCACACAACTCCTGAATGGAGGCTCAGGAATATCATTGCATTCTGATGTAGATGGGTTCTTCATTGCTGTTTCCATAACAATTTTGTTTTACCAGTCAGAGTTGTTAGCCCTGAGCTCAACACCTGAATTGGCGGACCTGTGGATGGCTCTTAGTCTGGCCTGTACCCTGTGATCTGATTGGTATAGGTGACCCAACCAGGAGCCAAAGCTGGAAGCCCTGACCCCAGCCAACAGAGCTCTCTGGGTCATTGAGGGCCACAGGCCTCCAAACCCATCAACACGGTTGTGCTCCTCTTGGAGGCAGATATACTATTCTTGCAACATTTAAAGTCAGATTTGTAAGAGGAATTATGGTTCGAATTATTTTTCTACTTCTCCCATGATGTCAGAGTCAGAATCCACTTGTTAATCGTTCTCAGACAAACAGATTTGTGGATTAGATGTGAAAATGTAAGTGACATCCTTCTTTTATTTATTCATCAATATTGTTTAAATTTTGACCAATCTCTGGCACCTCCAAACACCAGGAAATTACAGGCCACTTCATTCAATGTCAGTTCCAGGAAAAGGTTTCAGCAATAATAATAAAAGAAGTCTTGCTGGGGCACTGTGGAAAATTTGAAATAATGAGTTTAAAATAATTTTCTGAATGGGAAGTGATGATAGAGCAATGTATTGGCATTTTTGAAGTGATGTGCTGTGGATAGGTTGGGTCCGATGAAAACACGGTACTCATTTACATTTACCAAGGTGCCTAATGAAAGCTTATTGTGGAAAATGAGAGCCCATGGTAGAGAGGATCATACTGATGTGGGATGAAGATTAATATTAATAATGATTTTAATAATAATGTTCCAAATACTTAACAAACCAAAATCGATAAGTGAAAAACAACAGAAATATGTTGAATTAAAAAAGGAAATTGAAAGACTATGGAACATGAACAGGGTATACATTGTGTCAATAGTAATATCAACAACTGATATCACCACAAAGTCATGACACAATAGCTTTAAACAATTATGCTTATGCAGATATATTTATGTAAATCTCCATAAAGCCACAGTACTGAACAGGACTAGAATTGTCCAAAAGCTCATAGCGATTGGGAAGTGAGTGTGCTTGGTGGTGCCTGCACCTCAGGTTTTACCAGCCTGAGCCAAGAGAAGATAAATAATAATAATAACAAGGATGAGGATCCCAAAACTGTTCACAATATTCAAGGTGAGGCCTCACAAATGCCTCTCTCAGGACTCTTTGTACTCAAACATCTGACATGAAGAACACACAACAGCCATTTACTACACCAGCTACAGTCAGTGTGAAAAAAGGAATCTTAACAGAAGCTTGCCCAGAGCCAGTGCCTCATTCAAGCCAAACCCTCCTTTGAACCAAAGCCTGACACTCCTACTCTCACCACTGGCCTACTCCCAACAATGGCCACCCTGCTTGTCCCTTCTGTACTTGTAAACAAGCGGCACCGACCCACAAGAAACCTTGTCACTGTGGCCTGATCCTTCAGCTGATTGGACCATTGGAATAAGGCTTGTTTCTTCTGATTGGGTCTTTGGATCATTCATTCTCTCCTTTTGTAGCTGTCACTTGTTCACTGTGACACAGCAGTGGTCGTTCCCATGGAGCGAAGCTCCTTTTCCCATTTTTAAGATGCAATTTCTTCAGGGTGGTCTTAATACTATCTTTCAAGTGTTTCCTTTGCCGACAAAGGACTTGTTGACCTTCCTTCAATTGGGAGTGAAGGATTTGTTTGGGGAAACGTGAGTTAGGCATCGAGATGATATGACCTATCCATTGGAGTTGGTGTTGCTTTACCATGGTGTAGATGATGTTCACGTTGGCTCCCTCCAGTACGCGCAGTTACTGTGTTTGGTGCTGGTGTGTCTATCCTTCCTGTGAATGGTCAAAATCTTTCATAAGGGTGTTTGGTGGTATTGTTCCCGGACTTTCAGGTGTCCATGATCTAGATCCATACAGTAATGTAGGAAGGATGACAGCCCTATTGACCAAAGGTTCTGTATGGACCTGCCGATTGTGGTCTTCAAAGACTATTTTGCTTAATATTTCACTGTTTCCACTTGCACTACTCAGACAGAGGATGATCTCTGGGTCAATGTTTGCTTCCCAATGACCCGGAAAACAGGCAACATCATCAAAGTCCACACCCACCATGGATATTCTCTTTTCTCAGGGACCTATTGTACACTGAAGATAAATTCTTTATCTCAGTCTGTCACATTAGAACATAACAACATAGAACATAGAAAGTTACAGCACATTAGAGGACCTTTGGCTCACAATATTGTGAAGACAACGTAACCTATTCTAGAGACTGCCTAGAATTTCCCTAGCACATAGCCCTCTATTTCCCTAAGCTCCATGTACCTATCTAAGAGGCTCTTAAAAGCCCCTATTGTATCTGCTACTGCCACCACCGCTGGCAGTGCATTCCATGCACCCACCACTCTGTGTCAAAAATTTACCCCTGACATCCCCTCGGTACCTATTTCCAAGCATCTTACAACTATGACCCCTCGTGTTAGCCATTTCAGCCCTGGGAAAAAGCCTATGGCTGTTCACATGATCAATGCCCCTCACGATCTTATACACCTCTATCAGGTCAACTCTCATCCTCCATCGCTCTAAGGACAAAAGGCTAAGTTCACTCAACCTATTCTCATAGGTTACATTCTCCAATCCTGGCAACATCCTTGTAAATCTCCTCTGCACTCTCTCTATAGTATCCACATCCTTCCTGCAGGGAGATGACCAGAACTGAACACAGTACTCTAAGTGGGATCTGACCAGGGCCCTATATCGCTGTAACATTAACTCTCAACTCTTGAACTTAATCCCATGGTTTATGAAGGCCAAGGCACCATATGCATTCTTAACAGAACCGTCAACCTGCACAGCAGCTTTGAGTGACCTTTGGAGATAAACCGCAAGATCCCTCTGATCCTCCACACTGTCAAGAGTCTTAAGACCCCCAACCTTTGTGTCATCAACAACTTACTAACCCATCCTTCTACTTCTTCATCCAAGTCATTTATAAAAATCACAAAGAGGAGGTGTCCCAGAACAGATCCCTGCCGGACACCACTGGTCACTGACTTCCATTCAGAATACAAACCATTTACAACCACCCTTTGCCTTCTATGGGCAAGCCAATTCTAGATCCACAAAGCAAGGTCTCCTTGGATCCCATGCCTCCTTACTTTCTGAATGAGCCTTGCATGGGGAATCTTATCAAATGCCTTACTGAAATCCATATACACTACCTCCTCCTCTCTACCTTCATCAATGTGTTTTGTTACATCCTCAAAGAATTCATTCAGGCTCATAAGGCATGACCTGCCCTTGACAAAGCCATGCTGACTATCCCTAATCAGATTATGTCTTTCCAAATGCTCATAAATCCTGCCTCTCAGGATCTTCTCCAACAACTTCCCCACCAATGCTCAGATGCACTGGTCTATATTTTCCTAGGTTAGCTCTACTCCCTTTCTTGAACAAGGGAACAACATTTGCAAACCTCCAATCATCCAGTACTTCTGCTGTCCCTATTGTTGATATAAAGATCATTGCCAGAGGCTCAGCAATCTCTTCCCTCACTTCCCACAGTAGCCTGGGATATATCTCATCCAGTCCTGGTACCTTATCTAACTTAATACTTTTCAAAAGCTCCAGAACATCCTATTTCTTAATGTCTATATATTCAAGCTTTTCAGTCCACTGTAAGTCATCCCCACAATTGCCATGGTCTTTCTCCCTGGTGAATACTGAAGTGAAGTATTCACTAAATACCTCCGCTCCCTCCTCCGACTCCATGCACAAATTTCCACTATCATCTCATTGGTCCAATTCTCACATGGCTTATGCTCTTACTCTTCACATACTTGTAGAATGCCTTGGGCTTTTCCTTAATCCTGCTCACCAAGGCCTTCTCATGGCTCCTTCTGGCTCTCATAATTCCATTCTCAAGCTCCTTCCTAGCAACCTTGTAATTTTCTAGAGCTCTAACAGTACCTAGTTTCTTAAACCTTCTGTAAGCTTTTCTTTTCTTCTTCACGAGATTTTCTACATACTTTTTACACCATGGTTCTTTAACCCTACCATCCTTTCTCTGCCTCAATAGCACATACCTAGGCAGAAGTCCATGCTAATGTTTCCTAAACATTTACCATATTTCTGCCGTGTATTTCCCTGAGAACATCAGCTCCCTATTTATGCTCCCACGTTCCTGCCAAATAGCATCATATTTCCCACTACCCCAATTAAATGTTTTCCCAAATTGTCTGTTCCTATCCCTCTCCAGCACTATGTGAAGGAGATAGAATTGTGGTCACTACCTCCAAAATGCTCTCTCACTAAGAGATCTGACTCCTGACCAGGTTCATTTCCCAAAACCAGATCAACTACAGCCTCTCCTCTAGTTGATTATCTTAGATGTGATTTGGTCCAACTGCCTTGATGGGATGCAAATGAAAGTTTCTCACTGGATCTCAGTAAATGTGATATTAATGATAATAAACCAAAGGAGGTTCACTGGTCTGTCATCAGAATTGGACAACTCAGTGATGGGCAGAGATTGGACAGGATCAGCTTCTTTTCCCTGGAGTGAAGGAGGTGAGAGGTGACCTGTCAGAGGAGCAGAAGATAGTCAGAATCTTTTTCACATGCTAGAGATTCAAAAGCAAGACACTGAAGATAAGAGAAAGCAGTTTTGAAGGGAATTCAGTCATAGAACATCGAACACTGCAGCACAGAATTGACCCTTCGGCCCTCGATTTAACCCATTCTAGGATAAATCTAACTATTCCATCCTACATTTTTATTGTTCCTTTCTGTGCCTTGTGGCACACCTGGTGACAACCTTGCTGTTTCTTTGGCATTTTTGTCTGTTTTTTATGAGGCCGAGTTTCTAGCTCAACAATCAAGCATGTAAGGATCTGGCCTAGATTCAAACCCGGGTCCACTCACCTCAAAGTCTGGTGTGGATGCCACTGCAACACCGGCCAGCATTCCCTCCCACATAGCCCTCCATTTCTGTATCATCCCTGTGCTTATTTAAGAGTTTCTTAAAAATCCCTAACGTATCTGCCTCTACCATCACCCCTTGCAGGACTTTCAAACCATTGACCACTCCTTTTGTGAAAAAAAAGCTACGTCTGACCTTTCCTGTACAATTCCTTTAATCACCTTAAAATTATGCCCCTCACATTAGCCATTCCCATCCTGGGAAAAAGTCTCTGGCTGTCCATTCAATCTCTGCCTCTTATCATCTTGTACATCCCTGTCAAGTCACCTCTTATCCTTCTTTACACCAAAGAAAAAAGGCCTAGCTTGGTGAAACTCTCCTCAAAAGGTGTACTTTCTAATCCAGGAAGCATCCTGGTAAATATCCTTTGCATCCTCTCTAAGGCTTCCACATCTTTTCTATAACAAGGTGTCCAGAACTGAACACAAAACTCCAGGTGTGGATTAACCGGAGTTTTAGAGAGCTCTTGAACTCAGTCCCCATAAGTGGCGTCTCTACATCCTTAGGAGTTTGAAAGATTCAGCATGACACCTGGAGATGTGTGGTGGAGAGTATCTGCATACTGGCTGCAACTCACTTGGAATGGGAACACCAAACCCTGGAACAAAAAATGCTACAAAGAGTAGTGAGTGTGGCCCAGTCAGTGACAGGTAAAAGCATCAGCACCCCTGAGCACATCTACACAGAGTGCTGGCACAGGAAAGCAGCATCCATCATCAGGGAGACCCACCACCCAGGTTATGCTCTCTTCTCTCTGCTGCCATCAGGAAGGGGGTACCAGAGCCTCGGGACTCACACCACCAGGTTCAGGAACAGTTTTACCCCTCAACCATCAGACTCTTGAACTAGTGGATAAAACTTCACTCAGCTTCACTTGCACCATTACTGAAATGTTACCACAACCTATGGGTTCACTTTCCCGATTCTTCACCTCATGTTCTCAATATTCATTGCTTATTTAAGGATCAGCTATGATTGAATGGTGGAGCAGACTCGATGGGCCATTTAGGCTAATTCTGCTCCTATATCTTATAATCTTATATGTTTTATTTATTATTATTATTATTATTATTAATTTGTGTATTTGCAGTTTGTCTTTTGCACACTGGATGAACACCCAAGTTGATTTGCTCTGTCATTGATTCTATTATGGTTATTATTCTATGATGGATTTATTGAGTATGCCCACAAGGAAATGAATCTCAGGGTTGGAAATGGAGACATAAATGTATTTTAATAATAAATTTACTCTGAACTTTGAAGTAAGGCCAACACACCATGCAGCTTCTTAACAATCCAATCAACTTGCATGCAACCTTGAGCAATCTACGTACGTGTACCTCAAGACCCCTCGTTTCCTCCACACTGCAAAGGATCCTGTCTTTAACCCTACTTTCAAATTTGACCTTCCAAAGTGAATCACTCCACACTTCTCCAGTTTGAACTCTGACCATCCTCAGCCCAGCTCTACATCCAGTCAATGTCCTGTTGTAATCTACGGAAACCTTCTACACTATCCACAACTCCACCAACCTTCATGGTATCTGCAAACTTGCTAACCCCACACTTGCACTTACTCGTCCAAATCACAAGCAGGAAAGGGGAAAAGGTGCTGATGAGAGAATATGGGAAACTGGGGAAGAAACGGAAAAGCAGGTCCTCATGGGTAGCAATCTCTGGGTTGTGCCTACTCCACACACCAGAGAGGGTAAAATAAGATGAATTGCTAGGTGGATGTGTGGCTGAGGAATTAGTACAGAGGGTAAGGTTTCAGATTTATTTTCATTTATTTATTTGTTTATTTAGAGATACAGTGCAGAATAGGTCCTTCAGGCCCAACGAGCCATACCGTCTATCAACTACTGACTTAACCCTAACCTAATCATGGGATAATTTTGAATGACCAATTAACCTACTAACCAGTACAGCTTTAGACTGTGGGAGGAAACCAGAGCACCCAGAGGACCCACATGGTCACGGGGATAACATACAAATTCCTGACAGGCAGTGGCCAGAATTGAACCTGCGTCGCCTGTACTGTAAAGTATTGTGCTAACCACTACACTACCATGACACCCAGCCCCTTATGATTTTAAACATTTCTATAAGGTCACTTCTCATTATGTGAAAACTTAAAATCACCGACTATCACAATCTGACTTTTATTGCAACTGTCTGCTATCTCTCTGATAATTTGCTCCTCTAAATCCCACTGACTATTGGGAGGAATTTAATATGATCCATTAACATGAACATTCATTTCATATTCCTGTTCCACCAATATAGCCACAGTGGATGAGCTCTCCAGTCTGTCTTGTCTGAACAGTGCTGTGACATTTTCCCCAATGAGTGATGCCATCCATCCCCCTTAATACCAACCCTGTTATCATGTACCCCAGAGAACCCCAGAACCCCAGAGCATCGAGAAGCCAGTCCTATGACTCCTTCAACCAAGTCTCACTAGTCATTAGTGGGAACTGAGAGATAAGCTTTGTTTAATGACAGAGATTAATTGATATCCGGAAGTCACTACTGGAAGGGTGCTGGCATCAAAAATAGTTACTCTAATTATGAAGCATTTGGACAGGCACTCAGATAGACAAGATATGGAGGGAAATGGACATAATGCAAGGAAATGGGATTAGTGTAGATGGGTAAAAATACCAGTATGCTCACAATGAGCCGAATGGCTTTTTCCTGTGCTTTATTGATCATTGACTTCAGGAGATCAAAGGACAGAGTACACTCCCACCCCCAGTATACATGGAGACGTAGTGGATAGTGTGGGAAACCTAATGTTCCTTGGCGTTATGTTGTCAAAACAGCTGACATGGACTACCAACACCTCGCTGCTTATAAAAAGGACACAACAAAGACTCTTCTTCCTCAGAAAGCTGAAACAGGCCAAACTCCCACAGAAACTGCTGCTTAACTTCTACAGAAGCACAACTGAAACCATCCTGACCGACAGCGCCACCGTGTGGTATGCCAGCTGCACAGCCGCTGAACAACAAGACCTGCATTGCGTGGCGAAGGCGGCCCAGCGAATTGTCAGGATGGAGCTCCCAGGAATGGGCCACTCCTGCTGGTAGATTGTGATGCACATGACCATTCTGTGCAGTCCTGTGATCAGAGTAGATCACAGACCTGAATCGATTGCCTCCCGATGGGGGAGAGAAATGATGTGGTCACACCTAATCTTTGGTAACTAGCAGGTAAACAGAAGGGAGTGGGGGAGTAGACAGTGTAGGATTTCCCTCGGGCCATTCCCCTTGAAACAAGACTACCATTTTACCATAAGACCATAAAACATAGCAGCAGAATTGGGCTCTTCGGCCCATCGAGTCTGCTCCACTATTCCCTCATGGCTGATTTACTGCTCCTCTGAACCCCATTCTCCTCATAAACTTTAACACCTAGACTAAGCAAAACCTGCCAACCTCCACCTTAAATGTACCCAATGTGTTGGCCAGCACAGCCACACGTGGCAATGAATTCCACAGAGTCACCAGGCTCTGGCTGAAGAAATTCCTCCTCATCTCTGTTCCAAAGAGACATTGTCCATTCTGAGGCTGAGCCTTCTGGTCCTGACACCCCCACTGTAGAGAACATCCTCCCACATCCACCCTATCCTGACCTTTTTATACTCAATAGGTTTCAATGAAATTCCCCTCATTCTCCTAAACTCCAGCGAGTACAGGCCCAGAGACAAATGTTCCTCCGAGGTTAAGGAGAAAGCAGCAGCAGTAGCCAATGTGTGACACATCGGGAATGGCTCTGACTCAGCAGGAAAGGGTGGAGACAGACAGGACTCCAGTAATAAGGAATGCGATAGGAGGCTGGACTGTATATTCCTGTTAACTGAAGTAGGTCGTTTGTTGAAAAAGGGACCACAGGCAAGTGGGGAGCTTTTAAAGGTGGGACATTGATAGCACAGTTCCTGCTGGACTGCTGGAAAGGCTGGTAGGAGTAGGGAACCCTGGATGATGAGCAAGATGAAGAAGTATATGTGTGAGGCCGGTTTTCTCTGCTCCGTGTCATTTATGGGAGATGAGGGAGGGGCAAGAAGCAGGTACTAGAGAGTATCCCGGTGGCCGTGCCCTTTAACATTAAGTACAGTACTCCTGTTTGAGGACTGCTTGGGGCAATGGCTACCTGGGGGAAGCATAAGTGGCTGTGGTTCTGGCACAGAGTTCGGTCCTGTGGCTCAGAGGGGTAGAGAAAGGAAGAGGATGGCAGCAGTGATAGTGCACTCTATAGTTAGGGGGTCAGACAGGCGATTCTGTGACGCAGGAAAGAAACTCGGATGGTAATTTGCCTCTCAGGTGCCAGGGTCTGGGATGTTCCGGATTGGGTCCAAGATATCCTATGGTGGGAGGGGGAACAGCCAGTGGTCATGGTACATATTGGTACCAATGACATTGGTAGGAAAAGGGAAGACGTCCTGGAAAAAGACTACAGGGAGTTAGGAGCGAAGTTGAGAAGCAGGACCGCAAAGGTAGTAATCTCGGGATTACTGCCTGTGCCACGCGACAGTGAGAATAGGAATAGGATGAGGTGGAGGATAAATGCGTGGCTGAGGTATTAGAGCAGGGGCAGGGATTTGGATTTCTGGATCATTGGGACCTCTCTTGGGGCAGGCGTGACCTGTACAAAAAGGACAGGTTATACTTGAATCCCAGGGGGACTAATATCCTGGCGGGGAGATTTGCTAAGGCTGCTGGGGAGAGTTTAAATTAGAATTGTTGGGAGGTGGGAACAGAATTGAAGAGACTGAGGAAGAGGAGGTTGGCTCACAAGTAGAGAAAGCATGTAGACAGTGCGAGAGGGAGGTTAGGCAGGTGATAGAGAAGGGACGCGCTCAGACCGAAGGTTTGAGATGTGTCTATTTTAATGCAAGGAGTATTGTGAACAAAACGGATGAGCTTAGAGCATGGATCAGCACTTGGAGATATGATGTGGTGGCCATTACAGAGACTTGGATCGCTCAGGGACAAGAATGGTTACTTCAAATGCTGAGTTTTAGATGTTTCAGAAAGGACAAGGAGGGAGGCAAAAGAGGTGGGGGCATTGCACTGTTGATCAGAGATAGTGTCATGGCTGCAGAAAAAGTGGACGCCATGGAGAGATTGTCTACGGAGCTTCTGTGGGTGGAGGTTAGGAACAGGAAGGGGTCAATAACTTTACTGGGTGTATTTTATAGGCCGCCCAATAGTAACAGGGATATCAAGGAGCAGATAGAGAAACCGATCCTGAAAAGGTGTAATAATAACAGAGTTGTCATGATGGGAGATCTTAATTTCCCATATATCAATTGGCATCTCCCTAGAGTGAGGGGTTTAGATGGGGTGAAGTTTGTTAGGTGTGTTCAGGAAGGTTTTTTGACACAATATGTAGATAAGCCTACAAAAGGAGAAGCTGTACTTGATTGGGAAATGAACCTGGTCAGGTGTCAGATCTCTCAGTGGGAGAGCATTTTGGAGATAGTGATCATAATTCTGACTCCTTTCCAATAGCATTGGAGAGAGATAGGAACAGACAAGTTAGAAAAGTATTTAGTTGGAGTAAGGGGAATTATGAGGCTATCAGGCAGGAAATTGGAGGCTTAAATTGGAAACAGATGTTCTCAGGGAAAAGTACGGAAGAAATGTGCAAATATTCAGGGGATATTTGCACAGGGGATATTTGAGAGTTAAAGGGCAAAAGTTTAGGGGTAACATGAGGGGGAGCTTCTTTACTCAGAGAGTGGTAGCTGTGTGGAACGAGCTTCCAGAAGAACTGGTTGAGGCAGGTTCGATGTTGTCGTTTAAAGTTAAATTGGATAGATATATGGACAGGAAAGGAATGGAGGGTTATGGGCTGAGTGCAGGTCGGTGGGACTAGGTGAAAGTAGGAGTTCGGCACGGACTATAAGGACCAAGATGACCTATTTCCGTACTGTAATTGTTATATGGTTGTATGGTTAAATTTGTGTGGAGTTCTGTATAGGTACGTTCCAATGAGACAGGGAAGTTATGCTCAGGTACCGGAACTGTGGTGTTCAAAGGTTGTAATAAATCTAGTCAAGAAGAAAAGAAAAGCTTACAAAAGGTCTAGAGAGTGAGGTAATGTTGGAGATATAGAAGATTATAAGGCTAACAGGAAGAAGCTTAAGAAGGAAATTAGGAGAGCCAGAAGGGGAAATGAGAAGGCCTTCACAGACAGGATTAAGGAAAACCCCAAGGCATTCTACAAGTATGTGAAGAGCAGGAGGATAAGACGTGAAAAAACAGAACCTATCAAGTGTGACAGTGGGCAAGTGTGTATAGAATCGTAGGAAACAGCAGCGGTACATAATGAATACTTTACTTCAGTATTCACTACGTAAAAGGATCTTGGTGACTGTAGTGATGATTTGCAGCAGACTGAAAAGCTTCAGCATGTAGATATTAAGAAAGAGGATGTAATGGAGCTTTTGGAAGGCATCAAGTTAAGTCACCGGGACCGGATGAGATGTACCCCAGGCTACTCTGGGAGGCGAGAGAGGAGATTGCTGAGCCTCTGGCGATGATCTTTGCATCATCAATGGGGACGGGAGAGGTTCTGGAGGATTGGGGGGTTGCGAATGTTGTTCATTTATTCAAGAAAGGGAGTAGAAATAGCCCAGGAAATTATAGACCAGTGAGTACAAGATCCTGAAGGGCAGGATTTATGAACATTTGGAGGTGTATAATATGATTAGGAGTAGTCAGTATGGCTTTGTCAAGGGCAGGTCATGCCAGACGAGCCTGATTGAATTTTTTGAGGGTGTGACTAAACACAATGATGAAGGAAGAGCAGTAGATGTAGTGCATATGGATTTCAGCAAGGCATTTGATAAGGTACCCCATGCAAGGCTTATTGAGAAAGTAAGGAGGCATGGGATCCAAGGGGACAGTGCTTTGTAGATCCAGAACTGGCTTGCCCACAGAAGGCAAAGAGTGGTTATAGACGGGTCATACTCTGCATGGAGGTCCGTCACCTGTGGGGTGCCTCAGGGATCTGTTCTGGGACCCTTACTCTTCGTGATTTTTATAACTGATCTGGATGAGGAAGTGGTACATTGGCCTTTATTAATCAAAGTATTGAGTATAAGAGTTGGAATGTTATGATGAGATTGTATAAGGCATTGGTGAGGCTGAATCTCGAGTATTGTGCTCAGTTTTGGTCACCAAATTACAGGAAGGATATTAACAAGGTTGAAAGACTGCAGAGAAGGTTTACAAGGATGTTGCCGGGATTTGAGAAACTCAGTTACAGAGGAAGGTTGAATAGGTAAGGACTTTATTTCCTGGAGTGCAGAAGAATGTGGAGAGATTTCATAGAGGTATGTAAAATTATGATGGGTATAGATAGAGTGAATACAAGCAGCCTTTTTTCACTGAGACAAGTGGAGAAAAAGAAGCCAGAGGACATAGGTTAAGGGTGAGGGGGGAAAAGTTTAAAAGGAACATTAGGGGGGTCTTCTTCACACAGAGAGTGGTGGGAGTATGGAATGAGCTGCCAGACGAGGTGATAAATGCAGGTTCTTTTTTAACATTTAAGAATAAATTGGACAGATACATGGATGGGAGGTGTATGGAGGGATACGGTCCATGTGCAGGTCAGTGGGACTAGGCAGAAAATGGTTCAGTACAGCCAAGAAAGGCCAAAAGGCCTGTTTCTGTGCTGTAGTTTTTCTATGGTTTCTATAGTTTCTATGGAGGGATCGGTTTGCTGATGACACAAAGGTTGGAGGTACTGTGGATAGTGTGGAGGGTTGTCAGAGGTTACAGTGGGACATTGATAGAAAGCAAAACTGGGCTGAGAAGTGGTAGATGGAGTTCAACCCAGATAAGTGTGAAGTTATTTATTTTTGTAGGTCAAATATGATGGCAAAATATAGTATTAATGGTAAGACTCTTGACAGTGTAGAGGATCAGAGGGATCTTGGGGTCCGAGTCCATAGGACGCTCAAAGCAGCTGCGCAGGTTGACTCTGTAGTTTAGAAGGCACACGGTGCATTGGCCTTCATCAATCGTGGAATTGAATTCAGGAGCCGAGAGGTAATGTTGCAGCTATATAGGACCCTGGTCAGACCCCACTTGGAGTACTGTGCTCAGTTCTGGTCGCCTCACTACAGGAAGGATGTGGAAGCCATAGGAGGGTGCAGTGGAGATTTACAAGGATGTTGCCTGGATTGGGCAGCATGCCTTATGAGAATAGGTTGAGTGAACTCGGCCTTTTCTCCTCGGAGCGACGGAGGATGAGAGGTGACCCGATAGAAGAGTATAAGATGATGAGAGGCATTGATCACGTGGATAGTCAGAGGGTTTTTCTCAGGGCTGAAATGGTTACCACAAGAGGACACAGGTTTAAGGTGCTAGGGAGTAGGTACAGAGGAGATGTCAGGGGTAAGTTTTTCACTCAGAGAGTGGTGAGTGCATGGAATGGGCTGCTGCCAATGGTGGTGCAGGCAGCTACAATAGTGTCCTTTAAGATACTTTTAGATAGGTACATGGAGCTTAGTAAAATAGAAGGCTATAGGTAAGCCTAGTAATTTCTAAGGTAGGGACATGTTCGGCACAACTTTGTGGGCTGAAGGGCCTGTATTATGCTGTAGGTTTTCTACTTTACTATGTTTCTATATTGGTACTAAAACATAGGTATGAAAAGGGAGGAGGTCCTGAAAACATACTGCAGGGAGTTAGGAAAGATGTTGAGAAACAGGACCAGAAAGGTAGTCATCTCGGGATTACTGTCTGTGCCACGTGACAGTGAGTATAGGAATAGAATGAGGTGGAGGATGGATGTGTGGCTGAGGGATTGGAGCAGGGGACAGGGGTTCAGATTTCTGGATCACTGGGACCCCTTCTCGGACAGGTGCAAACTGTACAAAAAGGACTGGTTGCACTTGAATCGCAGGGGGACCAATATCCCAGCAGGAGGGTTTGCTAAATTTACTGGGGAGAGTTTAAACTAGGATTGCTGCGGGGTGGGAACCAAACTGAAGAGACGGAGGAAGAGGTACTTGGCTCACAAATAGAGAAAGTTTGGAGACAGTACGAGAGGGAGGATAGGCAGGTGATCTAGGAGGGAGGCATTCAGACCAATGGTTTGAGATGTGCTTATACTAATGCAAGGAGTATTATGAATAAAGTGGATGAGCCTAGAGCATGGATCAATACTTGTAGCTATGATGTTGTGGCCATTACAGAGACTTGGATGGCTTAGGGGCAGGAAGTGCCAGGCTTTAGATGTTTCAAAAAGGGCAGGAAAGGAGTCAAAATAGTGGTGACATGGCACTGTTGATCAGAGATAGTGTCACAGCCATAGAAAGGGAGGAAGATGTGGAGGGATTGTCAATGGAGTCTCTGTGGGTGAAATGTAGGAACAGGAAGGAGTCAATAACTCTACTGGGTGTTTTTTATAGACCACCCAATAATAACAGGGACATCGAGGAACAGATAGGGAGACAGATTCTGGAAAGGTGTAATAATAACATGGTTGTCGTGATGGGAGATTTTAATTTCCCAAAAATCAATTGGTGTCCCTGGAGCAAGGGATTTAATGGGGTGGAGTTTATTAGGTGTGTTCAAGAAGGTTTCTTGACACACTATGTGGATGAACCTACAACGGGAGAGGCTGGACTTGACCTGGTATTGGGAAATGAACCTGGTCAGGTGTCAGATCTCCCAGTGGGAGAGCTTTTTGGTGACTCTCTCTCTCCTTTAGCATAGCATTGGAGAGAGATAGGAACAGACAAGTTAGGAAAGTGTTTAGTTGGAGTAAGGGGAAATATGAGGCTATCAGGCAGGATCTTGGAAGCATAAATTGGAAATAGATGTTCTCAGGGAAATGTACGGATGGAATGTGGCAAGTGTTCAGGGGATATTTGTGTGGAGTTCTGCATAGGTACGTTCCAATGAGACAGGGAAAGGATGGTAGGGTACAGGAACCGTGGTGTACAAAGGCTGTTGTAAATCTAGTCAAGAAGAAAAGAAGAGCTTATGAAAGGTTCAAAAAACTAGGTAATGATAGAGAGCTAGAAGATTATAAGGCTAGCGTGAAGGAGCTCAAGAATGAAGTTAGGAGAAGGGACCATAAGAAAACCTTGGCGGACAGGATTAAGGAAAACACCAAGGCATTCTACAAGTATGTTAAGAGCAAAAGGATAAGATGTGAGAGAGTAGGACCAATCAAGTGTGATAGTGGTATGGAACCGGTGGAGATAGCAGAGGTACTTAATGAGTACTTTGCTTCAGTATTCACTATGTTAAAGGATCTTGGTGATTGTATGGATGACTTACAGCGGACTGAAAAGCTTGAGCACGTAGCTATTAAGAAAGACGATATGTAGGAGATTTTGGATAACATCAAGTTGGATAAGTCACTAGGACAGGACGAGATGTACCCCAGGCTACTGTGGGAGGCAAGGGAAGAGATTGCTGAGCCTCTGGAGATGACCATTGCATCATCAACGGGGACAGAGGAGGTTCCAGAAGATTGGAGGGTTGGAGATGTTGTTCTGTTATTCAAGAAAGGGGGAAGGGATAGACCAGAAAGTTATAGACAAGTGAGTCTTACTTCAGGGGTTGGTAAGTTTATGCAAAAGATTCTGAGAGGCAGGATTTATGAACATTTGGAGAGGCATAACGTGATTAGGAATAGTCAGCAAGGCTTTGTCAAAGGCAGGTCATGACTTACAAGCCTGATTGAAATTTTTGAGGATGTGACTAAACACATTGATTGCGGTAGAGCATAGATAGTCCGCCCAGTTGCGCTCACCCCCACCATTACAAAGTGCTTTGAGAGACTGGTTCTATCACATCCGAAATCCTGTCTGCCCACTACCCTGGACCCCCATCAATTTGCCTATCGCACAAACAGGTCGACAGAGGACGCCATCTCCACGGCACTTCACTCTGCCCTGACCCACCTGGACAGACCCAACTCTTACGTCAGAATGCTGTTCATTGACTTTAGTTTGGCATTCAATACTGTGATCCCCTCCAAGCTGATCGCCAAACTTCGCCAGCTTGGTATCAGCTTATCCCTCTGCAATTGGACCTTGGACTTTCTCAGTAACAGACCTAATCAGTTGAGTTAGACAACCTCTCCTCCTCCACTCTCACCTTGAACACCGGCGTGCCTCAAGGCTGTGTGCTGAGCCCTCTTCTGTGCTCCATTTTCACCTATGACTGCGTTCCTGTACATGGTTCCAACTCCATAATCAAGTTCACAGACGACACCACGGTGGTTGGCCTGATCAGAGGGGATGACGAGACGGCCTACAGGGACGAGGTCCAGCACCTGGCTGCGTGGTGTGCCGACAACAACCTGGCCCTTAACACCCAGAAGACCAAGGAGATCATTGTGGACTTCAGGCACGCTAGGAGCCACACTCATGTCCCCAACTACATCAACGGAGCTGTAGTGGAGTGTGTATCAAGCTTCAAATTCCTTGGTGTCCACATTTCCAAGGATCTCACCTGGTCCCCAAACTCCTCCATCCTGATCAAAAAGGCACAACAGCGCCTTTATTCCCTATGGAGCATCAAGAAAGCTCACCTTTGTTCCAGGATACTGACGCACTGTTACCACTGTACCATTGAGAGCATATTCACCAACTGCATCTCACTGTGGTATGGCAATTGTCCCGTATCGGACCGCAAAGTACTCCAGCGTGTGGTGAAAACTGCTCAGCGGTTTATCAGCACCCAATTGCCCACCATTGAGAACATCTACCATAAACGCTGCCTAGGCAGGCCGAAAAGCATTATCAAGGATGCATCTCACTCTACCCATGGACTTTTTTACTCTCCTCCCATCTGGTAGGCGCTACAGGAGCCTCCATTCCTGCACTAGCAGGCACAGGAAGATCTCCTTCCCTGAGGCTGTGACCCTGCTGAACCTCATATCACAGCGCCCATATTGTACTGTCTCAGTACTTTTATATTTGTGTGCTGTAGCACTTACTTTTTATTCACAGTTATTTTGTAAATAACACTATTCCTTGCATTTCTGGTTAGATGCTACCTGCATTTCATTGACTTTGTATCTGTACTTGGCACAATGACAACAAAGTTGAATCTAATCTAATCTAATATAGTTTATATTGATTTCAGCAAGGCATTTGACAAGGTACCCCCTGCAAGGCTTACTGAGAAAGTAAGGAGACATGGGATCCAAGGGGACATTGCTTGTTGATCCAGAACTGACTTGCCACAGAAGGCAAAGAGTGGTTGTAGGCAGGTCATATTCTGCATGGATGTCAGTCACCAGTGGTGTCTCTCAGGGATCTGTTCTGGGACCCCTACTCTTCGTGATTTTTATAAATGACCTGGATGAAGAAGTGGTGGGATGGGTTAGTAAGTTTGCTGATGACACAAAGGTTGGAGGTGTTGCGGATAGTGTGGTGGGCTGTCAGATGTTACAGCAGGACAATGATAGGATGCTAAAATGGGCTGAGAGGTGGCAGATGGAGTTCAACGCAGATAAGTGTGAGGTGGTTCATTTTGGTAGGTCAAATATGAGGGCAGAATATAGTATTAATGGTAAGAGTTTTGGCAGGGTGGAGGATTAGAGGGGTCTTGGGGTCTGAGTCCATAGGACACTCAAAGCTGCTGCGCATGTTGACTCTGTGGGTAAGGAGGCATACCGTGCATTAACCTTCATCAACCGTGGGACTGAGTTTAGGAGCGGAGAGGTAATTTTGCAGCTATATAGGACCCTGGTCAGACCCCACTTAGAGTACTATGCTCAGTTCTGGTCGCTTCACTCTAGGTAGGATGTGCAACTTTACAAAGGGCGCAGAGGAGATTTACAAGGATGGTAGCTGGATTGGGGCTCATGCCTTATGAGAATTGGTTGAAGGAACTCGGCCTTTTGCCCTTGGGGCGATGGAAGATGAGAGGTGACCTGATAGATATGTATAAGATAATGAGAGGTATTGATCGTGTGGATAGTCTGAGGCTTATACAGTCATAACTTCCCACGTACAAGGAAGGCACGAGAGGTCACATTTTTAAGGTGCTTGGAAGTAGGTACAGAGGAGATGTCAGGGGTAGGTTTTTAACGCAGAGAGTGGTGAGTGTGCGGAATGGGCTGCCGGCAATTTTGGTGGAGGCTGATACGATAGGGTCATTTAAGAGTCTCCCGGACAGGTATATCAAGCTTAGAAAAATAGAGGGCTATGGGTAACTCTCAGTAATTTCTCAGGTAAGGACATGTTTGGCACAGCTTTGTGGGTGAAGGGCCTGTATTGTGCTGCAGGTTTTCTGTGTTTCTATGTTTCTATGTTATATTGTGGCTGGCAAGGGAAGAGAAAGAGGATGTATGGGTCAGGTAAAGGCAGCTAGTATGAACTGAATTCCTGGAGGAGTATTGGGAATGCAGGAGTGCAGTTGAGAAGGAAATGAGGAGGACAGAAAGGGGGCCTGAGGTAGCTTTGGCAGAGGAGATTAAGGAGACTTCACAGTGATTTGAAGTTACTGAGGTGGATAAATCTCAGGGATCTGAGCTGTGATATTCATCACAACGGTGAAAGGCAAGGAAAATGAGGGAGTCACAATTTGCACCGATTTTAGCTACAGGGGAGGTGCTGGTGGACTGGAGAGGAGTGAATGTTGTGTCTTTATTTAAGATGGGCAGCAAATAAGAAGCCAGGAACTGTAGAGTAGTGAGTCTAACATCTGAGGTAGGTAAGTTACTGGGAGGATCTTTGCGACAAGAAAGACGTACATCTGGAAAGAATGGGGGTTGTCGGTGAGTCTTTGTGTGTGGGAGGTCATGACTGAGTTGTTGGAGATATGACCAAGATGAGGGCAGGGTGTAGATGTGGTATTTATAAAAGGCTTTTGTTAAGGATCTACATCAGGCTGCTCTACAAGTTTAGATCACAAGGAATCCAGGGATAGCCAAGTGGATACACAGAGAGCTCGATGGCAAAAACTGGGGGTGCTTGGTGGAATGTTATTTCCCTGACTGGAGGTCTGTGACTAGTGGTGTGCCTCAGGTAATACGCTTACTGTAAACACCAGGTCCCTGGGGAGAGCTGTAAAACGGAGGGAGCTTGATGTACAAGTATATGAAAGTTCAGTCACAGGCAGACAGTGTAGTGAAGAAAACTTTTGGAGTACTGGCCTTCATAAGACACGACATTGAGTATAAAAGCGAGAAGGTCTGTAGCAGTTGTACAGGATGCTGGTGAGGATGTATTTGGCGTATTGTATTCCACTTCAGTCACCCTGAAAAAGGAAAGAAGTGATGAAACTGGAAAGAGTGCAGAAAAGGTGTACAATGATATTGCCATGGCCTGAGGGACTGAATTAGATTATGAGAACACTCAGTCCTCCTTTATTGTCATTTAGAAATGCATACATGCATTAAGAAATGATACAATGTTTCTCTGGAGTGATATCACAGAAAACAGGACAAACCAAAGACTAACACTGACAGAACCACATAATTATAACATATAGTTACAGCAGTGCAAAGCAATACCATAATTTGATGAAGAACAAACCATGGGCACTGTAAATAAAGTCTCAAAAGTCCCCAAGTCGATCGACTCCCGAGTCCCCGATAGCAGGCGGCAAAAGGGAGAAACTCCCTGTCATAAACCTCCAGACACCGTCAACTTGCTGATGCCTTGGAAGCAGCCGACCACAGCCGACACTGAGTCCATCTGTCCGAAAACTTCGAGCTGCCGACCAGCCTCTCCGATACACCCTCCCGAGCGCCATCCTCTGCCGAGCGCCTTTGACCTCGTCCCAGCCGCTGAAACAAGCAAAGCCGAGGATTTTGGGGCCTTCTGCTCCGGAGATTCCGGTTACCACACAGTAGCAGCGGCAGTGAAGCGGACATTTCAGAAGTTTTCCAGATGTTCCTCCATACTGTCATGTCCGTCTCCATCAAATCAGAATTGTGCACGGTCCCCTATTTGATAGATAACAGACATCACCACCGAAGTGGCCGCGCATGCTGCCATCACACCGCCATCTTCTCCAGATATAGGGAGAGTTTGGACTTTAGTTCTTTGATCTTACAGAGGTGCAGAAATGCTGACGGGCATGGATCAGGTGAATGCACTCAGGTGAGAAGGGAAAGATTTAATAGGAACTTGAGAGGCTATTTTTTTGACACAAAGAGGAACGAGCTGCCAGAAGAAGTGGCTGAGACAGATACAATAACAAAAAACAGTTGGAGAAGTACATGGATTGGAAAAGTTTAGAAGGTTATGGGAAAACGCTGTCAAATGGGACTGGCATGAATGGGGCATGTTGGGCAACAGGAATCTTTTAGGCCGAAGAGCCTGTTTCCATGCTGTATAACTTCTGACCCATGGGGCGTGTGACACCACAGCTCAATAATATCTGACCTCTGTGTTTCTAAAGGGACCATGGCAGCAGTACAGCGTTTCAGTAAGGAGGGAGATGCCTATGCATTCGCCTTCTTCATTACCGACTCAACCTGGAGGTTAACCTTAAGGGTATCCTGTATGAGGTCTCCCAAGTCCCGTTGCATCTCACAACTTTGAATAGAAAAATTAATGCCAGTAAAAAGGAGTCTCTGCTGGTCATGTGCTCCTTATCGTCCTGGTCCAAATCTCCCCATGTTGCTGGGGTTCTCTATATCTGCAATGTTGGGTCTCTAGAGAGTTATTGCCATCAACACACCCAAAGCATCTGTTTTTATATTTGTTCCTTACCAGTTCAAATGTTGCATTTCAGTGATATTGTCTATGGGGCATCTGGCTGATCTTTAGCACCCGCTTATTGACTCTGATCGAAGCCAGCATCCATTTATTGTCCTTCTCCACAGGTGACATCTGGTATTTTATGGATCTTTATCCTCTTCAACTCTGATGGGTTCAAAGCAGTTAAACCAGGTGACCCATACCCTGAGTCTAGCAAGATACTTCTGCAAACCTGCCGTTGCACACACAATATGCAGCTATCTCAGAATGTTCTCAGGTTTAGCAGATTACCTGGAGCATCATTGTGTCTACTTTAAAACAATAGACAAGCAATTTCAGTTCACAAAATGGAGGATGCAAAGCAGCTTCACAAAATGCCAGCCTCCATCTCCTTCCTGCACATGGCATGAGCAATGACAATTGGTCTTGCTGCTTCCACCATTCTTGATTCATTTGAATTCACTGAGTTGTAGAATGTAGTTTTTTCTGGGCAACAGACCAAAGGAAAAAAGATGGTTGGATTCACTTAATACTGTTGAACAAGGGCGTTTATTCAGTGTGCCCAAAGTGAAAAGAAAACTGTCAATATTTACTTACAACTTACAATTTACGTGTGTGTGTGTGTGTGTGTGTGTGTGTGTGTGTGTGTGTGTGTGTGTGTGTGTGTGTGTGTGTGTGTGTGTCTATGTGAACATTAAGACCAAATGAATAGGAGCAGAATTAGGTCATTTGGCCCATCGAGTCCGCTCCACCATTCAATCATGGCTGATCCTTTCTTTTCTCCACCTCAACCCTAGTTCCCGGCCTTCTCCCCGTAACCTTTTATGCCATGTTCAATCAAGAAACTTTCAATCTCTGCCTTAAATGCCTCCAATGACCTGGCCTCCACACCTGCCAGTGGTAATAAATTCCACAAAATCACCAACCTCTGGCTGAAGAAACTTCTCTGCATCTCTGTTTTGAATGGACGCCTCTCTATCCTGAGGCTGTGCCCTCTTGTCCTCGACTCACCCAAGATGGGAAACATCCTTTTCACATTTACTCTGTCTAGGCCTTTCAAGATTCAAAAGGTTTCAATGAGATCCCCCACATCCTTCTAAATACCAGTGAGTACAGACCCAGAGCCATTAAATGTTCCTCAAGTGATAACCTTTCCTTCCTGGAATCATCCTTGTGAACCTCCTCTGGACCCTCTCCAATGCCAGCACATCTCTTCTAAGATGAGAAGCCCAAATCTGTTCACAATACTCAAGGTAAGGCCTCACCAGTGCCTTATAAAGCCTCAGCATCACATCCCTGCTCTTGTATTAACCATATAACCATATAACAATTACAGCATGGAAACAGGCCATCTCGGCCCTTCTACTCTGTGCCGAACTCCTACTCTCACCCAGTCCCACCGACCTGCACTCGGTTCATAACCCTCCGTTCCCTTCCTGTCCAGATATCTATCCAATTTAACTTTAAATGACAACATCGAACCTGCCTCAACCACTTCTGCTGGAAGCTCGTTCCACACAGCCACCACTCTCTGAGTAAAGAAGTTCCCCCTCATGTTAGCCGTAGACTTTTGCCCTGTAACTCTCAAATCATGTACTCTTGTTTGAATCTCCCCCATTCTCAATGGAAAAAACCTATTCACGTCAACTCTGTCAATCCCCTTCATAATTTTAAACACCTCTATCAAGATCCCCCTCAACCTTCTACACTCCAAAGAATAAAGACCTAACTTGTTCAATCTTTCTCTGTAACTTAGGAGATGAAACCCAGGCAACATTTTAGTATACCTGCTCTGTACTCTTTCCTATAATTCGGTGACCAGAACTGCACACAATACCCCAAATTTGGCCTTACCAATGCCTTATACAATTTCAACATTACATCCCAACTCCTATACTCAATGCTCTGATTTATAAAGGCCAGCATACCAAAAGCTTTCTTCACCACCCAATCCACATGAGATTCCACCTTCAGGGAACAATGCACCATTATTTCTAGATCCCTCTGTTCTACAGCATTCTTCAGTGCCCTACCATTTACCATGTATGTCCTATTTTGATTAATCCTCCCAAGACGTAGCACCTCACATTTTTCAGCATTAAACTCCATTTGCCATCTTTCAGCCCACTCTTCTAACTGGTCTAAATCTCTCTGCAAGCTTTGAAAACCTACTTCATTATCCACAACGCCACCTATCTTAGTATCATCTGCAAACTTACGAATCCAATTTACCACCCCATCATCCAGATCATTTATATATATATGACAAACAACATTGGACCCAGTACAGATCCCTGAGGCACACTGCTACACACCGTCCTCCAATCTGACACACAGTTATCCACCACTACTCTCTAGCATCTCCCATCCAGCCACTGCTGAATCCCTTTTACTACTTCGATACTGTACAGGTTTCCCCTGCCATCCGAAGGTAGAGCATTCCTATGAAACGGTTCGTAAGCCGAAATGTCGTAAAGTGAAGGAGCAATTACCATTTATTTATATGGGAAAATTTTGTGAGCATTCGCAGACCCAAAAATAACCTACCAAATCATGCCAAGCAACAGATAAAACCTAAAATAACGGTAACACATAGTAAATTTCAGAATGACAGGCAGTGACTAGTGGGGTACTGCAAGGCTCAGTGCTGGGACCCTAGTTGTTTACAATATATATTAATGACTTAGATGAGGGAATTAAATGCAGCATCTCCAAGTTTGCGGATGACATGAAGCTGGGTGGCAGTGTTAGCTGTGAGGAGGATGCTAAGAGGATGCAAAGTGACTTGGATAGGTTGGGTGAGTGGGCAAATTCATGGCAGATGCAATTTAATGTGGATAAATGTGAAGTTATCCACCTTGGTGGCAAAAATAGGAAAACAGATTATTATCTGAATGGTGGCCGATTAGGAAAAGGGGAGGTGCAACGAGACCTGGGTGTCATTATACACCAGTCATTGAAAGTGGGCATGCAGGTACAGCAGGCAGTGAAAACGGCGAATGGTATGCTGGCATTCATAGCAAGAGGATTTGAGTACAGGAGCAGGGAGGTACTACTGCAGTTGTACAAGGCCTTGGTGAGACCACACCTGGAGTATTGTGTGTAGTTTTGGTCCCCTAATCTGAGGAAAGACATCCTTGCCATAGAGGGAGTACAAAGAAGCTTCACCAGATTGACTCCTGGGATGGCAGGACTTTCATATAATGAAAGACTGGACTGACTAGGCTTATACTCTTTGGAATTTAGAAGATTGATGGGGGATCTTATTGAAACATATAAAATCCTAAAGGGATTGGACAGGCTGGATGCAGGAAGATTGTTCCCGATGTTGGGGAAGCAGAACGAGGGGTCACAGTTTGAGGATCAAGGGGAAGCCTTTTAGGACCGAGATTAGGAAAAACTTCTTCACACAGAGAGTGGTGAATCTGTGGAATTCTCTGCCACAGGAAACAGTTGAGGCCAGTTCATTGGCTATATTTAAGAGGGAGTTAGATATGGCCCTTGTGGCTAAAGGGATCGGGGGTATGGGGGGAAGGCTGGTACAGGGCTCTGAGTTGAATGATCAGCCATGATCATACTGAATGGCAGTGCAGGCTCGAAGGGCCGAATGGCCTACTCCACCTATTTTCTATGTTTCTATAAAAGCAGGAATGATATGATAAATACACAGCCTATATAAAGTAGAAATACTTTTCCACAATCATTACTGCACTGCTTTCCGTAGCAAAAATCACACACAAGCGACGTCGGCAGAGAATCTCATGCAAGCGCTCTCCAGTAACCTTTAAGCTATGAAGTTGCCAAATCATACCAAATAACACGTAAAAGTACACAGCCGATATAAAGTAGAAATAATGTATGTACAGAGTAGTATCACTTACTGGAATTGGTTCAGCGCAAAGCACACTGATGATGGTGTGTTAGACTGAGTCATCGCAGGCTGGGATGGTGTAGTGGCCCCCACCCTCCAGGCCGCTGATCGATACATTGCCGCGAAGAACGCAGGATTCCAGCGGTAGCCGGGACGTACACAGCACACCTTTAAGAAAAAAGCCGAAACAAACATGCTAATTAATTAACCAACACACATCAAAGTTGCTGGTGAACGCAGCAGGCCAGGCAGCATCTCTAGGAAGAGGTGCAGTCGACGTTTCAGGCGGAGACCCTTCGTCAGGACTAACTGAAGGAAGAGTGAGTAAGGGATTTCAAAGTGGGAGGGGGAGGGGGAGATACAAAATGATAGGAGAAGACAGGAGGGGGAGGGATGGAGCCAAGAGCTGGACAGGTGATAGGCAAAAGGGGATACGAGAGGATCATGGGACAGGAGGTCCGGGAAGAAAGACAAGTGGGGGGGGACCCAGAGGATGGGCAAGAGGTATATTCAGAGGGACAGAGGGAGAAAAAGGAGAGTGAGAGAAAGAATGGGTGCATAAAAATAAGTAACAGATGGGGTACGAGGGGGAGGTGGGGCCTTAGCGGAAGTTAGAGAAGTCGATGTTCATGCCATCAGGTTGGAGGCTACCCAGACGGAATATAAGGTGTTGTTCCTCCAACCTGAGTGTGGCTTCATCTTTACAGTCGAGGGGGCCGTGGATAGACACGTCAGAATGGGAATGGGATGTGGAATTAAAATGTGTGGCCACTGGGAGATCCTGCTTTCTCTGGCGGACAGAGCGTAGATGTTCAGCAAAGCGGTCTCCCAGTCTGCGTCGGGTCTCGCCAATATATAAAAGGCCACATCGGGAGCACCGGACGCAGTATATCACCCCAGTCAACTCGCAAGTGAAGTATTGCCTCACCTGGAAGGACTGTTTGGGGCCCTGAATGGTGGTAAGGGAGGAAGTGTGAGGGCATGTGTAGCACTTGTTCCGCTTACACGGATAAGTGCCAGGAGGGAGATCAGTGGGGAGGGATGGGGGGGACGAATGGACAAGGGAGTTGCGTAGGGAGCGATCCCTGCAGAATGCAGTGGGGGGGAGGGAAAGATGTGCTTAGTGGTGGGATCCCGTTGGAGGTGGCGGAAGTTACAGAGAATAATATGTTGGACCCGGATGCTGGTGGGGTGGTAGGTGAGGACCAGGAGAACCCTATTCCGAGTGGGGTGGTGTGAGATTGGAGTGAGAGCAGATGTACGTGAAATGGGGGAGATGCGTTTAAGAGCAGAGTTGATAGTGGAGGAAGGGAAGCCCCTTTCTTTAAAAAAGGAAGACACCTCCCTCGTCCTAGAATGAAAAGCCTCATCCTGAGAGCAGATGCGGCGGAGACGGAGGAATTGCGAGAAGGGGATGGCGTTTTTGCAAGAGACAGGGTGAGAAGAGGAATAGTCCAGATAGCTGTGAGAGTCAGTAGGCTTATAGTAGATATCAGTGGATAAGCTGTCTCCAGAGACAGAGACAGAAAGATCCAGAAAGGGGAGGGAGGTGTCGGAAATGGACCAGGTAAACTTGAGGGCAGGGTGAAAGTTGGAGGCAAAGTTAATAAAGTCAATGAGTTCTGCATGCGTGCAGGAAGCAGCGCCAATGCAGTCGTCGATGTAGCGAAGGAAAAGTGGGGGACAGATACCAGAATAGGCACGGAACATAGATTGTTCCACAAAGCCAACAAAAAGGCAGGCATAGCTAGGACCCATACGGGTGCCCATAGCTACACCTTTAGTTTGGAGGAAGTGGGAGGAGCCAAAGGAGAAATTATTAAGAGTAAGGACTAATTCCGCTAGACGGAGCAGAGTGATGGTAAAGGGGAACTGATTAGGTCTGGAATCCAAAAAGAAGCGTAGAGCTTTGAGACCTTCCTGATGGGGGATGGAAGTATATAAGGATGCTTTCTCTCTTTCTCTCACTCTCCTTTTTCTCCCTCTGTCCCTCTGAATATACCTCTTGCCCATCCTCTGGGTCCCCCCCGTCTTTCTTCCTGAACCTCCTGTCCCATGATCCTCTCGTATCCCCTTTTGCCTATCACCTGTCCAGCTCTTGGCTCCATCCCTCCCCCTCCTGTCTTCTCCTATCATTTTGTATCTCCCCCTCCCCCTCCAACTTTCAAATCTCTTACTCACTCTTCCTTCAGTTAGTCCTGACGAAGGGTCTCGGCCCGAAACGTCGACTGCACCTCTTCCTACAGATGCTGCCTGGCCTGCTGCGTTCACCAGCAACTTTGATGTGTGTTGCTTGAATTTCCAGCATCTGCAGAATTCCTGTTGTTTGCTAATTAATTAGGTGCTGCCGTAATTGTCGGCCCAGATGAGTGCCGATTTCCGATTGCGTCGTCTCTGCTCTGGGCCATGTTGGTGGCACCTAATTAATTAGCATTTTATTTCGGCTTTTTTCTTAAAGATGTGCTGTGTGCCTCCCGGCTAACTTTGCATTCTCCGCGAATTGGTATCTGTCCACGGCCTGGGGGTTGGGGTGTTGGGACACTGGGGTGTCATCTTGTCGCCTGTTTCCATTAGAGCAGGCAGCTCATCTTCTACCTCTGCCCACCTCGATGTTGAAGGTCGAGGTTCGTCGCCTGCTGTAGCTGATGTGGAAGGCTTGCTTGACTGCTGAGCCTCGTTCATTTTTCTATCACACAGTTCTTTAATAAGGACTCAAACCATCCTGCAAATATCCCTTAAACCGACGTACTCTTTCAAAATTAAAGTCGTACTTTATCATTACTCATTCGGTTTCGATTGTTATCCTTTTTTCTTCCAATTGCATCAGCTTTTCATCTGTCAGTCCTTGGTGATGAAGCCAAAGTCACGTTATCCTTACTTCATTCACCACGATCAAAACGCTTAATTATGTCTAGTTTTACCGTAAGTGTAACACCCTTACGAGCTCTTTCAGGCTTTTCCGATACCATAGAACTCATCTTGCAAACCGCTGCTCACAGGCTCGTGTTTAAGCAGAGCAGTTCCGAATCCGGGGGAGAGCGGCTGCTCGGGGCGCACTGCCTTTATCACGCGCTGGTTTTTTCACGCGCTGGTTTTTTATCACGCGCTGGTTTTTTATCACGCGCTGATTTTTTCACGCGCTGGTTTTTTATCGCGCGCTGAATTTTTTTCGTAACAGTGAACACACCTTCTGAAAGCGAAAACAGGGTACTAATGTAGGTCTTTCATAACAGTGAGGTTTCGTAAAGCGAACGTTCGAAAAGCGGGGGACACCTGTAATAATAACAGGGTTGTTGTGGTGGGATTTTTTAATTTCTCAAACATTCATTGGCAGCTCCCTTGAGTGAGGGGTTTAGATGGGGTGGAGTTTGTTAGGTGTACTCAGGAAGGTTTCTTGACACAATATGTAGATAAGACTACAAGAGCAGAGGCTGTACTTGATCTGCTATTGGGAAATGAACCTGGTCAGGTGTCAGATCTCTCAGTGGAAGAGCATTTTGGAGATGGTGATCACAATCCTATCTCCTTTGCCAGAGCATTGGAGAGGGATAGGTACAGACAAATTAGGGAAACATTTAAGTGGGGTAAGGGCAAATATGTGGCTATTAGGCAGGAACATGTAAGCATAAACTGGAAACAGACGTTCCAATCAGACAGGGAAAGGATGGTAGGATACAGGAACCATGGTGTACAAAGGCTGTTGTAAAACTAGTCAAGAAGAAAAAAGGAGCTTATGAATAGTTTGAAAAACTAGGTAATGATAGAGATCTAGAAGATTATAAGGCTAGCAGGAAGGAGCTTCAGAATGAAATTAAGAGAGCCAGAAGGGCCATGAGAGAGCCTTGGCAGACAGGATTAAGGAAAACTCCAAGGTATCCTACTTAATGAATACTTTGCTTCAGTTTTCACTACGGAAAAGGATCTTGGAGATTGTAGGGATGACTTACAGCGGACTGAAAAGCTTGAGCATGTAGATATTAAGGAAGAGGAGGTGCTGGAGCTTTTGGAAAGTGTCAAGTTGGATAAGTCACCGGGACAGGACGAGATGTACCCCAGGCTACTGTGAGAAGTGAGGGAGGAGATTGCTGAGCCTCTGGTGATGATCTTTGCATCATCAATGGGGACAGGAGAGGTTCCGAGGATTGGAGTGTTGTGGATGTGGTTCACTTATTCAAGAAAGAGAGTAGAAATGGCCCAGAAATTTATAGACCATTAAGTCTTACTTCAGTGGTTGGTAAGTTGATGGAGAAGATCCTGAGATGCAGGATTTATGAACATTTGGAGAGGCATAATATGATTAGGAAGAGTCAGCATGGCGTTGTCAAAGGCAGGTCGTGCCTCACGAGCCTGATTGAATTTTTTGAGGATGTGACTAAACACGTTGATGAAGGTAGAGCAGTAGATGTAGTGTATATGAATTTCAGCAAGTTATTTGATTAGGTATCCCATGAAAGGCTTATTGAGAAAGCAAGGAGGCATGGGATCTGAGGGAACATTGCTTTGTGGATCCAGAACTGGCTTGCCCAAAGTATAGTCGTAGACGGGTCATATTCTGAATGGAGGTCGGTGACCAGTTGTGTGCCTCAGGGATCTGTTCTAGGACCCCTGCTCTTTGTGATTTTTATAAATGACCTAGATGAGGAAGTGGAGGGATCAGTTAGTAAATTTGCTGATGCCACAAAGGTGGGGGGTCTTGTGGATAGTGTGGAGGGCTGTCGGAGGTTACAGCGGGACATTGATCAAAACTGGGCTGAGAAGTGGCGGATGGAGTTCAACTCAGATAAGTGTGAGGTGGTTCATTTTGGTAGGTCAAATATTACAGCAGAATAAATCATTAATGGTTGGAATCTTGGCAATGTGAAGAATCAGAGGGATCTTGGGGTCTGAGTGCATAGGACACTCAAAGCTGCTACGCAGGTTGTTTCTGTAGTTTAGAAGGCATACGGTGCACTGGCCTTCATCAATCATGAGATAGAGTTTAAGCTGAGAGGTAATGATGCAGCTGTATAGGACCCTGTTCAGACCCCACTTGTTCTCAGTTCTGGTCACCTCACTATAGGAAGGATGTGGAAACCATAGAAAGGGTGCAGAAGAGATTTACAAAAGTGTTGCCTGGATTGGGAAGCATGCCTTATGAGAATAGGTTGAGTGAACTCAGCCTTTTCTCCTTGCAGTGATGGAGGATGAGAGGTGACTTGATGGAGGTGTATAAGATGACGAGAGGAACTGATCGTATGGATAGTTGGAGGTCTTTTCCTAGGGCTGAAATGGCTAACACAAGAGGGTACAGTTTTAAGGTGCTTGGAAGCAGGTACAGTGGAGATGTCAGGGGTAAGTTTTTTACGCAGAGAGTGGTGAGTGCGTGGAATGGGCTGCCAGCAGTGGTGGTGGAGGCGGATACAATAGGGTCTTTTAAGAGACTGCTGGATAGGTACATGAGGCTTAGAAAAATAGAAGGCTGTGGGTAACCCTTGGTCATTTCTGAGGTGAGGACATGTTTGGCACAGCTTTGTGAGCCAAAGGGCCTGTAGTGTGCTGCTGGTTTTCTATGTTCTATGTTCTAAAGGGATTTTCATCACAAACATCAAAAAGGAACCTTGTTGTTTGAAAATGCTCTGATTTTGAGTCAGAGTCATGGAGCATTTCAGCTCAGAGACAGACCCTTAAGTCTATCTAGTCTGTGAGGAACTATCGTTCTGCCTCGTCCCGTCAGCCTGAACAGGCCATGGCTCTTTTCTTGCTCCCATACAAGTACCTATCCAAACTTCTCTTCAATGTTGAAATTGAACCAACATCCAACACTTCTTGTTCCACCCTCGCTCCATCGTCTGTGTAAAGATGCTACGCTCATGTTTCCCTTAAACGTTTCACCTTTCACTCTTAGCCCTTGACCCATGTCTCACACAACCTCAGTGGATAAAGCCTGTTTGCGTTTACCCTATTGATACCCCTCATCATTCTGTTGTAATTGGAGAGAGTCCAGAGGAGGCTCACGAGGATGATTCCAGGACTGAAAGGGTTAACATATGAGGAGTGTTTAGGCCAGTACTTACTGGAATTTAGAAGAATGCGTGTGGTTATCATTGAAATCTACCGAATGTTGAAAGGACTAGATCGGGTAGATTTGAAAAGGCTGTTTCCTATTATGGAGGTTTCCCAAATGGAGTGCACAGTCTGAAAATTGAGAGGTGACCTTTTAGAATAGAGGTAAGGAGGAATTATTTTAGCCAGAGAGTAGTGAATCTGTGGAATGCTCTGCCACAGACTGCAGTGGAGGCCAAGTTTGTGGGTATATTTAAAGGCAGAGTTTGACTGTTTTCTGATTGGTCATTGCATCAAAGGAACTGGCGAGAAGATAGCTGTAAAGAGTTGAGTGAGATCCAGGATAATCCATGATGGAACGGTGGAGCAGACTTGATGGGCTGAATGGCCTAATTCTGCTCCTCTGTCTTTTGGTCTTATGGTGGAAGATATTGGCAGTACGCTGTAAGTTAGAGAGTGTCAGGGGTCAGAAGTGTGTGATATTGCCATTACTAGGAAATGTTCCTGGGAAGCAGAAAGGTCTGAAGGTGAACCAGCTGCTGTACACCCCAGGGTTCTGGAAGAAGTGGCTGAAGAGATTGTGGAGTCATTAGTAATGATCTTTCAAGAATCGCTGGAATGGTTTCAGAAGACTGGATGATTACAAATGTCACTCCACTCTTGAGGAAGGGAGAGAGGCAGAAGAACTGAAACTATAGGTAAGTTAGTCTGACCTCAGTGGTTGGGACATTGCAGGAGTCGATTGTTGAGGATGTCGTTTTGGGGTACTTGGAGCACTTGATAAAATAGGCTGTATTCAGCATGTTTTCCACATGGCAAAACCTGCCTGAGAAATCTGTTTGGCTTTTTGAAGTAACAACAAGCAGCATAAACAAAGAAGAATCATTGGATGTTATGTACTTGGATTTTCAGAAAGCCATAGACAAGGTGCAACACATGAGGCTGCTGAACAAGTTAAGAGCCCATGGTATTACAGAAAAGATACCAGCAGCTATCGAGCATTGGCTGATCGGCAAGAGGCAGACTGTGAATAAAGGGAGCCTTTTCTGATTGGCTGCCAGAGACTAGTGGTGTTCCACAGGGGTCTGTATTGGGATCACTTCACAAGACATGTCAATGATTTGAATGCTTAATGTTAAGGCTTTATAAACACTGATGAGGTGTCATTTGGAGTATTGTGAGCAGTTTTATGCCCCTCATCTTAGGAAGGATGTGCTGAAACTGGAGAGCGCTCAAAGGAGATTCAGGAAAATGTTTCGGGATTGAACGGCTTGTCAAATGAAGTGCGTTTGATGGCTCTGGGCCTGTTTTCATTGGAATTCAGAAGAATAAGAGGTGACGTATTTGAAACCTATCAAATGTTGAAAGGTCACGACAGAGTTAATGTGGACAGGATGTTTCCTTTGGTAGGAGATTCTAGGACCAGAGGACAGAGCCTCAGAATAGAGGGGCATCCTTTTAGAATGAAGATGAGGAGTAATTTCTTTAGTTAAATAGGTAGATAGATACTTCATTGATCCCAAAGGAAGCTTCACTGTCACAAATATAAATATTAGAAGAGAAGTAGAAAGGCTGGCTCTGTTGTAGGAGTCAAACTGGACACATTGGAGGCTGTGGTAGGACAAAGGACCCTATGGAAAATCCTGGCAATTCTGGAGACTGCACAGTGCACAGATACAAATGTTAGAAGAGAAATAGAATGAATAAAAAATAAGTCACCTCAGCCTAACAGGAGGGGTCATCATTTCCCCAGCTATAGGTTGACTCATTATAGAGCCTAATGGCCGAGGGTAAGAATGACCTCATATAGTGTTCTTTGGAGCAGCACAGTTGTCTTAGTCTGTTACTAAAAGTGCTCCTCTGTTCAGCGAAGGTGTCATGTAGAGGGTGAGGAACAGTGCCAGGATTTTCCATAGGATTCTTTGTTCTACCACAGCCTCCACTGTATCCAGTTTGACTCCTAAAACAGCGGGACTTTCTAATCAGTTTATTGAGTCTGTTGGCATCACCCGTGTTGATTCCATTGCTCCAGAACATCTCCGCATGGAGATTGTACTGGAGACAACAGACTGGTAGAATATGTGAAGGAGAGGCCTCATACTCCAAAGGACCTCGGTCTCCTCAAGAAGTAGAGATGACACTAGTCCTTCTTGGATAATGTCTCTGTGTTACTTCTCCACTCAAGTCTGTCATCCAGGTGCACCCCTGGGTGCTTGTATGTCCTTACCACATCCATGTCGTCACCATCAATCATTACAGGCTTAGTCTTTCTAAAGTCCATCACCATCTCCTGTTCTTACTAATGTCTCACTAATAGCTTAGCCTGAGAGTGGTGAATCCGTACATGTTTGTATGCTTCTATCATTGAGTTGCGGCCACTTGATTGGCTGATTAGATATTTGTATTAACGAGCTGGTGTACAAGTGTAGCTAATAACGTGGCCACTGAGGGCACTTTGGCCCTCTTGTCTCAGAAAACACACAATGACACTCAAGACAGTTCAAAGGTGTTTCACAGGGGCAAATCTCAGGGAGAGAGGGCTGTCTGACGAACCCTGAGTCTGTCTTCATTGGAGTTTGGAAGAATGACGGGTGAATTTATCCAAACTTGTAAAATCCCAAGAGGAATTTACAGGATAAATGTGGAGATGTTGCAAGTATCTCCTCTGGAATTCCCTGTTCCTGAGGATGAGGGAGGCCAGGTTATTAGAGATATTCCAGATGCAGATAGACAAATGTTTGATAGCTTGGCGAATGGAGAGAATAGTGAGCTGCCACATGCGCTGATGTCTCAGGCAGGTCATCCAGGAACGTACTGAATTGATGGACCTGGTGACCTCTGGTGTTTCTCTTGTGTTAGAGATGTCAGCTTTCTTGAGCTTGGAAGAATGACATCCTCTTCGTACTCACGCATTTCTATCGCAGACCCACAGAAAGCGTCCTGTCCAGCTGCAGTAATGCCTCACTACGGCAACACTCTGCACGTGACCACAATAAGCTGCAGAGAGTTGTGGACACAGCTCAGCACATCACAGAAACCAGCCTCCCCTCTGTCTACACTACTCATTGACCCAGTAAAGCAGCCAGCATTAACAAAACACCCCATCTACCCCAGACATTCTCTCTTCTCCCGCTCTCCCATCACGCAGAAGATACAAAAGCATGATTGCAGAAACCATTCGACTCCAGAACAGCTTCCCCCCACTATTATCAGATGATTGAATGGTCTCATGGTAAGATAAAATGGACTGTTGACCTCTGTCTTGTGTCCTTTGCACTCTATTGTTTGACTGTACTACACTTTCTCTATAACCATATAACCATATAACAATTACAGCACGGAAACAGGCCAACTCGGCCCTTCTAGTCTGTGCCGAACTCTTACTTTCACCTAGTCCCACCGACCTGCACTCAGCCCATAACCCTCCATTCCTTTCCTGTCCATATAGCCATCCAATTTAACTTTAAATGACAACATCGAACCTGCCTCAACCACTTCTACTAGAAGCTCGTTCCACACAGCTACCACTCTCTGAGTAAAGAAGTTCCCCCTCATGTTCCCCCTAAACTTTTGCCCTTTAACTCTCAACTCATATCCTCTTGTTTGAATCTCCCCTACTCTCAATGGAAAAAGCCTATCCACGTCAACTCTATCTATCCCCCTCATAATTTTAAACACCTCTATCAAGTCCCCCCTGAACCTTCTACGTTCCAAAGAATAAAGACCCAACTTGTTCAACCTTTCTCTGTAACTTAGGTGATGAAACCCAGGTAACATTCTAGTAAATCTTCTCTGTACTCTCTGTAACTGTAACACGTTTTTCTGCATTCTTTTATTCCTTCTCCCTTGTCCTACCCCTAGACACTGATGAGATGAAATGACCCATGGGATGAGAGACAAACAAAGTCTTTCACTGTAACTCGGTACATACAGCAATAATAAACCAATTTCCCGGAGGACTGGAAGGGGAGGCAATGTACAGGGCAGTGGTGGAGAGCAAAGAGACAGTGACACTGATAGAACAGCTTCCGAATGGCTGACACAAACAAAACAAGGTGTGGCCTCACTTTGTGCTGTCAGTTTCTATATTACTGACACATAGAACGTATTGAACATACAACACGACATCAGGGTCAGAGCTCTTGGCCCATGATGTTGTGCTGACCTTTGAAACCAATCTAAGATCAATATCGTCTTTCACCCTTACATTGACCTCCATTTGTGTACCTATCTAAGAGACTCTGAAATGTCTATAATGTATCTGACTCTACCACCGTCCCCTGGCAGTGTGTTTCATGCAACCACCACACTCTATGTAAAAACACCTGTCTCTGATATCCCCTAGTACTTTCCTCCAATCTCCTCAAAGTTATGTCCTCTTGTATTAGCCATTTCTGCCCTTGGAAAATGTCTCTGTCTGAACATCCTTCCACATACTTCCTATAGTGAGGGGATCAGGACTAAACACAAGAGTAAGAGTTTTGCTTTCCTGTAGATGTGGTTAAAACTGTCTGCTGCTGTTTCCCGGAAAGGCAGCTCTAGATTATGTTTCACTTTTGATATAATTAGATTGCAGCTGGCTCCAAAGCTTGTCATAGCCGAAGGGTGGTAGTGGGCACGAGCTCCCACTGCTAAACAAATGCTCTTTCTGGCGGGCAGCTCAAACGGCCTCTGACAACCAAGTCCAACTCCTGGCCTTCACGTGTGGCATAGTTCTCATGCCCGGTGCAGCTGTTCTCACTGACAGGAGAAGGGGCAAAGGCGGGCCACTGGCGCCTTAAAAC